>NC_064919.1:215902-515902 GCF_929443795.1 Astur gentilis
TTTAAGCCTTCGGGGGGGGGGGGAGGGGAGGGGGTAATCCCCCAGGGGCGGCTTTAATCCTCCTGGATGGGGTGTTAATCCGCGGGGCGGGGGGGGCAGATTTTATCATTTAATCCTCCTGGGGGGAGAGGCTTAATCCTCCCAGGGTGGTTTTAATCCTCTTGGGGGGAGATTAATCCCCACTGGGGGGGTTAATCCTCCTAAAGTGGGGTTTAATTCCCCACTGGGAGGGGGTTAATTTTCTGGGCAGGGGTTTAATCCCCACTGGTGGGGCATTAATCTTCGGGGGGGGTGGGACTAATCCCTACTGGGGTGGGTTTAATCTTCTGGGGGGGTGTGCTTAATCCCCCCTAGTGTAGATTTACCCCCCCCACGTTGGTTTTCACCCCCCCCAACGCAGCTTCCAATCCCCCAGGAGTTACTTTCCTACCCCATCACTGAGGGGATCCCCGCTATCGTCTCTCTCTCCCCGCCCCCCCCCCGATGTCACTTTTCGGGGGGCTCCTCGGGGACAATCTCCACCTCCAAACGCCCGACGTAGAGGGAGAGGGCGCAGAGCCACAGCAGGGCCAGCAGCGCGGCAGCGGCAGCGTTGGCGGCAGCAGTGGGCGCCGGCAGCATCATGGGCCGCCGCAGCAGCACCAGGTTCACCAGGTAGGAGCCCGCCCCATAGGAAACGCACAGGCCCCCCAAGATGAAAAACCCTAGAAAAAAAGAAAAGAACAAATAAACTCAAAAAAGAGCTGAGTTAGAATATTTAAGGGCTTCCTTCCCCTCCCAGAGTGGGGGGGATGCTTATTATGATGACAAATAGGTAAAATGCAGCAAAATTTGGCAAAATGGAGAGACACGGACTGTGAAATGGAGGAAATGGCACCAAAATGGGCACCCACAGGGGGGTGGGGACAGAGGGGTGACTGGGATTTGGGGGATTTTGGTTGGTTTTGGGGTGTGGGGAGTCTGATGGGGCTGGGTTGGGGGCCCGGAGGGGAGGGGACAGTCCATCTGGGGGTGTCAGGGGGTGTCATCAGGATACATGTCCCCAAGAGGAAATGGGTGTCCCATGGGTGGGTGGGTGTCCTGCAGGTGGCTGTGGCCCCTGGGTGGGTGCCCTGGGCAGGGTGGGTATGCCCAGGGAAAGGTGGGTGTCCTCTGGGGTGGGGGAAGGGGGAGTGTTCTCAGGGTGGGTGTCCCCAAGGGGAGGTGGGTGTCTCCAGCAGGGGGCTTGTCCCTGGGGGTGGGTAGGGGTGTGCCCAGGTGGGTGCCCCGCCCACCCCGTCCCCACCGTAGGCAGCATCACGGCCAGTGTCGCTCTGGACATAGGAGATGACGCCGACGCCGGTGGCCAGGAGCCCGTTACGGAACCAGGAGAGGAGACCTGGGGGAGGGGGAGGAGAGTGTCAAGGCGGGGGGGGGGGGGGGGCAAGGGAATCCCCCTCACCCCTCCGTCAAGCCCCGCCCCCAGCTCCCTCGCCCCCTCAAGCCCCGCCCCCAGTTCACTTATCCTGCCCCCAAGCCCCGCCCCCAGCTCCCTCGCCCCCTCAGGCCCCGCCCCCAGCTCCCTTATGCAATCCTCAAGCCCCGCCCCCAGCTCCCTCTCGCCTCGGCTCCGCCCTCTGCCGCATTCCCGCCGGCCCCCGCCCCGCCCTTTACCTCCCTCCAGCGCCTTCCGCAGCAGCCAGGCGTCCGCCCGTTCCAGGTCGGAGGCGGCAGGGGGGGGCGGCGGCGGGGCCCGGCCCAGGCTGTACCGAGGCCGCCCCGCCGCCCCCCGCAGCCTCCGCAGCGCCAAGGCCGCCGCCCGCCCCGCACCGCCCCACCAGCCCATGGCGGCCCCGCCACGTCCCCCGTCCCCCCTTCCCCCCCGCCTCCTTCCACCAAGGCCTTCCTTCCCGGCGCCGCCGCCGCACGCCCGTTGGTCGCCGTTGCCGCCGCTCACCGCGGGTTACCGCGCCTATTGGCGGAGATGCGCGTTCGTCCGCGGCGCCCCGCCCCGCGCGGACAATGATACGTGGCTATAAACCGGCGCTCTACGCCCCGCCCCCTACCGAGCGGAAGAAACGTTCCTATTGGCTAAGCGCGGGGTATGTCACGAAGAGCCAAGCCCCTTCTCTCACGCCCCACTCCGAAAACCCCCAAATTCACCCTAAAACCCTTCCCCCCACCACCCCACTCGCACAAAAATGGCCAAAACACCGTTTTCCACTTTAAAATGCCACTTTATGAGGCGAGGCAGCCCCGCCGGTGCCCCGCGGGAAGGGGGGAGGGGCGGGGGAGCGCTGGCAGCGACTCTGGGAGAGAGAAAATGGCGGCTCATTACCGGGGGGGTCGGTACGGGGGCTGGGGGGGGGTGGGATGTTATTGTAGGGTCGCCCCCGCGGCCCCACTTACCCGCCCATTGGCCACTCCTTCCGGCACCGCCTGCGCCTCCCCAGCTCGCCCGCCCGTTGGCTGCAGCACACCGCACGCCACGCCCTCTCCCCCACCACCTTCTAGCGGGGAGGGGGCGTGGCCTACGCGGGGACCCCCGCCGCCCGCCAGAGGCGGGGGAGGGGGCGAGAGGGGTGGAAGCCGGCGCGGGGCGGGGGGCGGAATTTTGGGGGGTCAAACCAGCACTGGAATGCGCTGGGGGGACACCCCAAAACAAGGGGAAAAAAACAGCGATTTGAGGCTGTGTTTTCCCCCACCGCCCCTCCCCCACCCCCCATGACCCCAGAATCGTGTGTGTGTGTCCCCAGTATGTCCCCCTGCCAGTGTCCTCTCACAGCTCGTCCTCCAGGCCGTTGTCCTCCTCGGGGAAGTCCCCGGGGGTGACGCTCTGGGGTTTGACGAAGGCGCCGTATTTGGGCTGGCACTCGAAATAACGGCGGCCGCCCACGCTGCGGGGAGGAGGTGAGGGGGAAACAACACCTGAATTTTGGAGGAACTCCTGCTACAAGAAGGGAACACCTCAGGGACATTTTGGGGACCTTACCTGCCGTCGTGCTTGCCCAGCGGCTCGTCGTAGCGGACACCCACCCAGTAGCCTGGCTTGAAGTCAGTTTGGCCTGTGCGGAGAAGTGAGGGTCAGTCCTGGGGTGGGGGGGTGTTTGGGGACAACACTTGGGGACATTTGAGGACAGTTTGGGGACACGTACCAACGTACATGATGGTGGCAAGTTTGGAGGGTTGTCCCGGTAGCCGGACTTGGCAACGGGCACCAAGGGGGAGGGCGGCCGCCAGTGCCGCTTCCTGGGCCCAACGCTGCTGCTGCTCATCCGCCCGGCGACGTGTCCCCTCAGTGTCGTAACGTCCCCAACGCCGCTGGCGGAGGAAGGACCGAAGGGACTCTGCAGGGACACACGGGACATCAGTACAGTGGTGGGTCAGGGATGGCAAACAGCAACCCCCCCTCCCGCCCCACTGCATGGCGGAGGTGACTGACAGATGTTGGTGACAGGACAGAGGACATCTTGTGGGAGGGGTGTGACAAAGTAGGGGTGGTGGCAGTGTCACCACGGGGGGACAGGGGAACAGGGGATTGTCACCGCAACTGGGGGAATGGTGACACAGTGGGGATGGTGTGACCGTCACCGGGGGAGATGGGATGGAGACACAGTGACACAGTGGACGTGGAATGAGTGTCACCACGGGGGACATGGAATGCAGACGTCCCCTCGGGGCCAAGGATGTCCCTGGGGAGGGGGGGGGAGGTGGCCCGCGGGGGGATACTGGTGTCACCTGGCCGCTTTTCGTAGTCGCTCTCAGCCATCTCGTACTTCTCCACCCGTGAGACGTCCTCATACTCCCCGATGCGCGCCCCACTCCGGTCAATCACCTGCAGCACCCCATTACTGCAAGGGGCGGGGGGGCACCCCCACCCCTGGGAGTTATCACCGGGTACCCCCCAATGGGGGGGGAACCCATTTTGGGGGGGGAAAAGGGGGAAAAACCGCTAGGGTATGCTAGTGCCAGCAAGGATACAGGGCCTGGCTAAGGGGTGGTAGAAAAAGGGGGTGCGCTGGCACCAGTGAGACTTTGGGGTGAGAAGTAGGGAAACAGGGTCCAACAGGGTGGTTGCAGGATGTAATTTTGGAGTGAGAACTAGGGGAAAAAAGGGGCAGGGGGAAGGGGAGGAAGGACCCACGTGCACACGGCAGCCGTTGGCCACAGGGTAGGAGCACAGCAGGGCCTCGTCACAATCCAGACGTCCCAGCAGCTGCTCCTCGGCACCATACAGCTCCAAGTCCATGCAGGAGGCCGGGCTGCCCACCACCAGCTCCAGTTTGCACTGGGAGGGGAAAGGCGGGGGGGGTTGGTGGTGGGATCCTGGTCCTGATCTTGGGTGGGGAGTAGGTGAGGGGAGTCCCCAGCCTGGTCCTGGCCTCCCCCACCCTGGGTCAGGTACGGCAGGGGGGGTTGGCCCCGGTGAGGGGGAGGGAGGGGGGGGTTCCCGTTGAGGACGAGGGGGGGTCCTGGTGAGGAGAAGGAGGACAGGGGGTCCCAATGAGAAGGGTGAGGAGAGGGGGAGTGTCCCAGTGAGGAGGAGGAGAAAAGGGAGGGGGGTGTCCCGGTGAGGAAGGGGGGCGGTGGCGCGGATCCGCGTGAGGAGGAGGGGGGGGTCCCTAGCCCCAGGGAGGAAGGGAGGGTGTGGCCCGGTGAAGGGGGAACGGGGATGTCCCCGGTCCCGGTGTGTGTGGGGGGGGTGGTGTCCCGGGGCGGGGGAGGTGCGTCCTGGGGGTTTGGGCGTGAGGAGGACGACAGAGGGTCCCGGGGGGGGGGGGTGGGGGTGGGGGCTGGGGTGGCGGATCCCCGTGAGGAGGAGGAGGGAGTCCTTAGCCCCAAGGAGGAAGGGGGGGGGGGGGGGGCTGGCCCAGCGAAGGGGGAACGGGGATGTCCCCAGTCACGGGGAGGGGAGGTGCCCCAGTCCCGGTGAGGAAGAGGAGATCCCGGTGGGGCGTGGTACACTGTCAGAGGGAGGGACCGGGCCCAGCTCCCATAAGAGGGAGGAGGAGGAGGAGGAGGAGAAGAAGAAGGAGAAGGAAGGAGGGTCCCGGCGGGGCCTGGTCCGTGATTGGGGCGTGGCGGGGGGGGGGGGGAGGAAGGTCCCGCCCGGCGGGGAGGGTACCGGTACCTTGAACTCGGCGATGGTGAGGCCGGTGCTGTAGCGCTTGTGGGTGCGGAAGGCATTCAGGCTGCTGCTCACCACCAGCGACACGGAGCCGGTCCCGAGCAACGGCCCCGGCCCCAGCCCCGGCCCGGCCCCGGCCTCCGCCGCCGCCTTCATGTTGCGGCGCCGCCGCCGCCGCCGCCGCCGCCGCTGCTTCTGGAACCTTCGGCCCGCCCCGTACGCTCGCCCCGCCCCCGCCACCCGACCAATGGGAGCCGAAGGACCGCCCCGCGCGCGGCGGCTAGCCAATGGGGCGGGAGCTGCCTCGCCCGCCCGCCGCCGTCCCGCCAGTAGCAGACGCGTCGTGGTGGCAGGAAGGAGAGAGCGGGGAGAGGGGGGCGGGGCGCGGCGCGGCGCGGCGCGGGCGAGTCACGGGGCGGGGCGGCAGGGCCGCGCGCGGGGTGCGGATGTGCGAGTGTGCAAGGCACGGGGTGCGGGTGTGCAATGCATGGCGGCACAATGGAGCAAAGGACAGGGGCGCAGGTGTGCAGTAGTATCATGGAGTCGTTTAGGTTGGAAAAGACCTTTAAGATCATCGAGTCCAACTGTCAACCCAACACCACCGTGCCCACTAAACCATGCTCTGGAGTGCCCAGTCTGCGCGGTTTTGGAACACCTCCAGGGATGCTGACTCCACCACTTCCCTGGGCAGCCTGTTCCAGTGCTCGACAACCCTTTTGGTGAACAAACTTTTCCTAATATCCAATCTAAAACCTCCCCTGATGGAACTTGAGGCCATTTCCTCTAGTCCTGTCTCCAGCCTCCTGGCAGAACAGACCAGCAGCCACCTCACTACAACCCCCCTTCAGGTAGTTGTAGAGAGCAATAAGGTCCCCCCTCAGCCTCCTCTTCTCCAGGCTGAAAAGCCCCAGCTTCCTCAGCTGCTGCTAAAGGATTTTCAGTCATGGGTTTCTCTAGGTTTGCTTTATTGACAACTCAGAGTTGGGCCACCACCGCAGTGAATGGTAAACTTCCAAAAATTTCTCAGTCTTATATACCTTTTACCACTCACTATCCCAGTCCAAAATCTTTGTAATTTTCCAGCTGATCTCTGTTCACATATCATTATCTTCATCAACTTACCAATTCTTGTGTCCCGGTTCTTCTGAAGTTAGTGGTCATAGGCAGAAGGTCTTGGGTCACCACGATCACTTATCTTCTTAAACATCAAAGATCACCTTCGAAGTTCTGAAAATCACTCAGGCTATTCTATTAATTTATCTTGTTCTAAAGATAATCACTTACTCCCATGTCTTAGGTCTAAGATGTACAATCCTTCTGTCAATTCAGCTTGACTGGGTTTCAAGCCAGCCATGGAGGGGGAGACACATAGGACAAATAAGCAGCTTATATATATTGTTTTATAAGCACCTGCATTCTATTAATCACATCTGAAGCAATCTCTAATCATTAGTTATATGTTTGATATGAATAGTCTTAGAAACAATGAGGCTTAAGGCCTAGTTCCTTTTACAATTCTCACCCTTTGTTCTTCATTGCACTCCTGCAATCCTATTGACAACTCCACATTTGTCTATCTTCTGTACTATCCTAGAGCTACAACTTATACAGCATTGAAACAAAACAATCACACATACTACCATGATTATAACAACAAAGAGTGTTACAATTAGTTTTTTCACCCAAGTAGTCAAATTTAGAAACCAAGACGTTAACCAAGAGAATGTGTCAGAAAAGCGCCAGGATGTGTTATCTCTTTGAATTTGTTGCATTGTGGCACAAACCTCCCAAATTTTCTGGACATCTGTTATTAATTCTCCTGATTGGTCAGTATACATACAGCAACCGGTATCTAGGACAGAGCAAACTACACCTTGTGAAGCCAGAATCATGTCTAAAGCCATTTGGTGTTGGATAGTCATTTCTGGAAGTTCAGTTACATCTTTCTGGAGACTGAAAAGTCCATGAGCAGTTGAATTTGCTAATTTTTCAATTTCTCCAGAGAAAATTAAGACTGTTTTTTCCAATTCACTTACTCCTAAAGCCGGAATTAACCCCCTAACAAATGAATGGATCCTGTTGGTCTTTCAATCAAGGGATTTAGAGTTCTCCGGGTTCGACTTAAAAACATTCTATGTCAAGTTGCACTCGAGACAGCATTTGGGTGAATTTCCAAATCTGTAGACATTACTCCTAGGGTACAAACACCTCCCCAATCTGGAGGCAAAACTTTATAAGCTTTGCTCCCACATAACCAAAAAATAGGTGCTCGCCAACTTAAACGCAATCCTGAGTTGAGAGAAGTCGTGTTTTGGCATTGAGTCCAATTTCCTACAAATTAATGATTTTTGCATAAATGTTGATTATCAACACTTGGGGGATAACATCTTTGTACACAGTGGACTTGTGAATAGTCTCCTGAGTTTGATAATTTCTCAAATTTGTTCTTCACAAGATTCGGAAAAAGTAGTATTAAACCAGTATTTTTTCCAATTTACACTTTTAGGAATCTGTATTCCTACTAACTGAGATCCTTGATTCACTGTCTTTGTTAGAGCAACAGAAATCCAACATTCACTTAAATCTAGATTATCAGTAAAAGATTTCATCAATGACACAATGCATATTGTTGGTCCAGGCATTTTCTACTTGGTGAACATCCCTAGGTTTCCATACCAATTGTTTTAATACATTCAGAGCTGGCATGTTATGATATGAATGAGGATATGCGACAGTGCCAAAAATTCCACTCAAGATTAGGTCCCCATTTGATTATTACAATCCTAAATTTGAAAGTAAAACAATTGCTTGATAGATAGAATCAATGACAGCACCAGTGTCCCTTACCATAAATTCCCCACATTTGATGGTCAAAGCACAATGTCCCAATTCCCCATGTTGGTTCTTGAAGGTGAATATGATATACAGGATAAGTTCCTGGAATGGCATATCCTCACCACTGTTTAGAAAAACCATGCCTGTTGGACCAAGTGTCCCACGAAACGTCAAGTCTACTTATAACATTGGCACAGAATTCGAGAGAATTAAGAAGTGGATAAATAGGGTTTCTCTATCTGGTTTTCGGATAACTAGCCGAAAAAATGACCTGTCCAGGTTTTGCCTGTAATTTGGCCTGAAAGTTGAAAAGAGCAATCACTATATGTAATAACAGTTCTATTAGTACAGGCATCTCGATATCGCAATGCAAATTTTGTCCACAAGGTGTCACTCCAGGGTAAAAATACAGAAAAGTACAAAAATTAGTAATACTTTATAATTGTCCATCACGCTTCAGATTCTTTGCGGGCATACGAATGACGGATCCAAGTTTCTTTCCCAGATACCTTGATGGCATAAAAAGAAGTTAGTAGGACAGTTTAAGGTCCTTCCCATTTTCCTTCAAATCTGTTTTTTCTTTTGAAATTCTTTATATAAACTTTGTCCCCTGGCTGTATATTATGAACTTGGATTTCAGGGCTTATTCCCTGATACCAATAGGCATGTTTACACATTTGGAAAAAAAAAAGAGTTTTGTAGATACAAGAGGTATTGTGTTACCTGTTCATCTCCATCCAAGAGGCTAGTCTTTGCTGGAACATACATACCTGGAACAGCAAATATTCTCCCAAAAAGGATCTCAGCTGGGGAAACTCCAGTTGGTTGCCTTGGAGTATTCCTAATATCCCACAAAACTAAATTTAGAGCCTCAGGCCATTTCAAAGCAGTCCGTTTACAAACTTTTACTAATTTCTCCTTTAATGTCCTATTCATTCGTTCTACCTGAAGGGATGATTTGAGGTGTTGTGGAGTATGAAATTTATTAAAAATCCCCAAAGAATTATAAATCCCCTATTCATTCGTTCTACCTGAAGGGATGATTTGAGGTGATGTGGAGTATGAAATGTATTAAAAATCCCCAAAGAATTATAAATCTGAATCAGGATAGCAGCTGTGAAATGACTCCCTTGATCTGAGAGAATTACTTCAGGAACCCCATACCTTGGAATGATTTCTTTCAAGAAGGCTTTTACTACTGCCTTAGAATCATTTTTAGTAGTTGGGAAAGCTCCCACCCATCCTGATAGATGATCAACGATCACTAACATGTAAGAGTACCCCATTGTTTTTGGCATGTCTGCATCATCAATTTGGAGTTTTTGAAAAAGAAAGGTGCCTGGAGGTCTTTTCCCACCAGGAGGTTTAATTCCCACCAAAGCATATTGTCTGCAAAGCTTACATCCTTCACAAATTCTTTTTGCTGCTGCATAAATTCCTGGGGCTGCCCAGAGTCTCTTGATTTGGAGCACTAGGCTCTCCAGTCCCCCATGGGTCCTCTCATGGTACCACCATGTTATTGGTAATAATTACTTTTTTGGAATGAGAGGTTTGTTGCTCAGAATCCACCGCCCTTCCTGCCAGTGGGCTCCCAGCTGAGTCCATTGTTGTTCTTCTTCTTCAGGGAGGTCTTCATGCAGCTTATTCACATTGGGGAGCTCCAACGTTATTTCATATTGTAACAGAGACATAATGGACACAACCTGTTGTGCTGCTACTCTAGTGAATTGGTTGGCTAGAGAATTTCCCTTTACCATCACGTCTTGTCTCTGAGTGTGTGCCTTTATATAGATCACAGGTATTTCAGAGGGCAATTGGATCACTTCTAAGAGGTCTTTGATCTGTTGTCCCTGGGCAACAGTTTTTCCCGCTGAAGTCAGAAAACCCCTTTCCTTCCATAAAGTCCCCATAGCATGACATACACTAAAGGCATATTTAGAATCTGCATAAATGTTAGCTCTTACTCCAATTGCATATTTAGCAGCTTCAGTGAGAGCAATTATTTCTGTTCCTTGTGCACCCAAAGGTGCAGGCAAAGATCCAGCCAACAGTACCTGTGTTTCTGCAGTGACTGCAAAACCGGTACATCTTCGACCTTCTTTGTAGTAAGATGAGCCATCCATGAAAAGGTTCAAATCAGGGTTATCTAAAGGTAGATCTCTCAGCTCATCTCGTGGCTTGCTGGTTTCACTTATGAGATAAACACAATTGTAGTTATCTTTTTCTCCATCAGCGGGTAAAGGTATTAAAGTTGCAGGGTTTAAAGTGTTGTACCCTTCCAGTTTCAAATTATCAGCCAATAAAAGAATTATTTCATATCTATGTGCTCGTTGTGGAGACAAAGCTTTCCTCACATATTGCATTAACAAAATTTCTACCTCATGGGGTACACAAACAGTTAGTGGATGACCTAAAACATTTGTTTTGTCTTTCCCAACCATTTCAGCTGCAGCTGCTATTGCTCTGATACAAAAAGGAGTTCCTTTAGTCACTGGGTCCAATGTAGAAGAAAAATAAGCAACAGGTGTCTCATGCGGTCCTAAAGTTTGTACTAACACTCTCTTTGCAACTCCTTTTGCTTCATCACAGTATAATTTAAAAGGTTTTGAATAGTCAGGAAGCCCTAACGCTGGGGCAGGTAAGAGTGCAGCCTTTAAAGTATGAAAGGCTTTCTCCCTCTCAGTGCCCCAAGCAATTGGTTCCATTTCCTCATTTCAAGTTACTTCATACAGAGCTTTAGCTATTTCACCGAATCCCAGGCTCCAAGGATGGCAAAATCCTACCTGTCCTAAAAATCCTCTCAACTGTTTTTTCATCGCTGGTCTGGGAATTTCTTGAATTGCTTGAACTCTTTCAGAGTCTACTTCTCTCGCCTTCTGTGCTTTAATATAAATCCCAAATATTTTACTTGCTGTTTGCAAAACTGCAATTTAGATGGAGATGCACAGTGTCTCTTTTTAACAAGCTGGGTACACAGATATGCAGTATCTCAACTACGTTCATTCTTAGTTTTACTTGCCAATAACAAATCATCAACATATTGCACCAAGATTGATTTATTTGGAAAAACTAAATCTTGTAAATCATTCTTCAAAATCTGAGAAAAAATCGTTGGTGAGCTGGTAAAACCTTGTGGTAGCCTGGTTCAAGTAAGTTGTTTCCCTTGCCAAGCCAAGGCAAAAATCGATTGGCTTTCTTCAACAATTGGAATACTAAACAAAGCTCTGGTAAGGTCAAGCACTGTGAAATACTGTGCTCAGACTGGAATCTTGGTTAAAATCAGACTAGGATCTGGCACCACAGGGTGTGGAGCAATTACATCATCATTCATGACTCGTAGATCTTGAACAACTCTATATTCAGGATCTCCATCCTTATCTGTCCCATGTTTACTCACTGGCAAAATTGGGTTATTATAGGGACTACGGCATTCTTTCAAAATCCCCTTTTCTAAAAAAATGCACAATTTGTTCTCCAATGGTAGGAATGGCTTCATTTATAATTGGATATTGCCAAATTGAAGGAGGAGTCCCTCCTTTTGTTTTTATCACAACTGGTTCAGCAGATTTTATAATCCTACTTCATCTCCTGATGTACTCCAAAGTTTTCTGGGTTCTCCAGCTAATTTGGGTGGTATTTTTAAATCGCTATGGTTTTGTTCTTTAAGATGGATTACTTCAGAACCCATTACAATTAATTGGATCTCTGTAGGTGCCAAAGAGATAAACATGCCAAATTCCTGCAAGAGGTCTCATCCCAGAAGGGAAATGGAAGAGTCTGGAGAAATTACGAATCTTCCCCAGACTAATTTTCCATTCAAAACTACTGGCAGAGGAGTAGACAAATATTTTATCTCTTCCCCTACTGTTGCCAAAATCCGGAATAAAACTCCTTAACAGCAATGAGAAATTAAGGAGCAGGCACTCCTTTATTGCAGCACTGGGCACACGGGGGATCGCTCCACCTATCGTGTGCTCCTGTCTAGTCTAACTGTGCAGGTTAAATACACACCTGTTATACATATTCACTAAATTTCTGAAAAATGTTATACATAATCATTAACTTTCCAATAAATCATTAGCATATGTAAATGTCTCTTCACGCAGGCGCAGTGAAGGTCTCTGGTGGTCTTCAGAAACCCTCTGGTGGTCTTCCATAATCTTGCTCACTTGTCCACTTCTTGACCTCTCTTAGGTGATTCTGCGCAGTATGATTCTCACCATCATCTATATTAATTTACATAAAAATGCATACTATGTCTGTTCTTAAATGTAACCTTTCTAATAATTGGTCCTTCAGTCACACCATCTTATTAACATTCTTATGTTAAAACAGTCATTGGTTAATGTCACTTAACTCTACTGATTGGAATCCTCAATAATTAGATCGAGGTGGGAAGGGTAAGGGTTTTCCAAGCAGCAAACTGGTGTCCATAATGGTTTCCTTAGTTTCCTAAAACAAAACACTACAAATCAACAAATCTTTGTCAAAGTTGCCGTGGTTAACTGATTTTAGACGATACTTGAATACTTATGCTTACACATCGTACATTTTCTAAGGTTCCTAAGTTCCTATAACTACATTTCAAAGTTAACACTCCCATACATATGCTTCACAATTTTCTACCTCTTAATCAAACCAAACTTTTATATAATTACATTTTAATTTCTTTACCAGAATATTTGAAACACTACCACCCCCCGTATTATCACAGTTTCATTTGACATCTGGGGGACTTCAAAATTTAACAATGTCGCTCCCATATTTACTAGGAAAGTAACAAGAATACCGTTTACCTTTGCAGAAATCTGACCGCGCTCGTCTACCTTGATTCCGACAGGTTCCATTGCTCTTTCAGTTTCCAGAGGAGTACCATTCTTTACTGCGAATGAGGTCATGGGGGTCGGGCACGTGGAAGTCCTCCTCAGGTTGCAACAGGTCTCAGTGGGCACTCTGTTTGCATATGTCCTAAATATACACAGTAAGAACACTCTGAAGAGTTACCATGTTGGGAAACAGGGGGAACTCTATTTTGCCCCCTCTTTCCCTAAAATCTCCCCTGAGAAAATCTCCCCTGAGAAAATCCCCAACCTCTCATTCATGGGTTAAAATTCTGAGTAACTGCTGCAGCTAACAGTCCAATTTCTCTCTCCTCTTTTTGCTCTCACTTTCTTTCAATTTTTAATTTCTCTTCTTCCTGTTTTTGTCTTTCTTCAGCTCTCCATCAAAACCAAAGGCAGCAATACTTAGAATTTTAGCTAATGTCTCACCCTGCCAGCCTGGCATGTTTCTTAAAATATTTACTTATGTCTGGAACAGATTGATCTACAAAAACACTGATAGCTAAAGGGTCCTGGAAATTGTCACAGGTCATGTCCCCATATTTTAATAAGGTTACCTTCAATCGTCCCCAGTAATCACTCGGATGTTCATCAGGTCTCTGCCTACCTTCTAAAACCTTTGTCCAATTGGTTACTCTCTCACCAGCTTGGCGAACTGCTTCTATTAATTGTTGAATGGCAGCTCGGTGAGCCCTTGTTCCATCTCTGGTTGTGAGATTCCATTCTGGATCTTGTTCAGGCCATGGGTTTAACCCCTGACCTTTCTGAGCAATTTCTCGATCCATTTGAAAAATCTTTTCTCTTTCCTCTGCCTGAAATAATTCTTCATCAGAATCTTCATACTATTCCAGTTAGGGGTTTAATCAGTGACAATTCCCCATAACAATTGAGCACACTTTTCAGCATCATCACGCAGCCGAGGCATTTTTGACTGCCAGGCTACTAAATCACCTTGTTTCCAAGGTTCATGCCTCATTATTGCAGTTACTGCAGGAACTTCAGCAGGCGCACCTGGTCCTGCTCTCGGGTTTGGTATGTAGTCCAAACGCATTGGGTACGTGCCAACACCCTTAGAGAAAAGCTGTTTCCTCAGCATCAGGAGCTGAGGAAAGTAAACTTCTCCTCATTTTCAACAAAGGAGTTTTCCTCCTTTGTTGTGCCCAATTATACCAATATACCAATAATCAATGTCTTGACTTCCGGAGTCTTCCAAAATAATTCTAAAAAATTTTTGCTTTGGGGGTTTAAATGTTCCCTTAGGAGGCCCTCCATTGGCCCTCATCCATTGGCCCTCCTCTGTAGGGTTGTAGGGTTATTCCATGCAGGACCCGGACGACAGGACACCAATAGGATGATTAAAGTCACCAGTTTATTGAGCCTAGGTGATCATTCTTATACAATTCTCTTAAGTTCCTTAGAAGCTTTGATTGGCTGCTGCATGCAAGCATTTGGTGTCCACGCGTACAAGCATAAAATGTGATTGGTTATATCGACACTGTACACGCGTATAAACATAAGATACAGTTAGTTATACTCACTCTGTACACGCGCATAACACAGGACATAATTGGCTATATTAACTAGAGCATGCGAAACTTGTCTCAGCCTAATTGGTCAAAATAAACTGCCGAATTGAGGTTGTTTGTGCCAAGTTCCCTTTATCATGGAATTCGCACCTGTGTTTTTCTAATTGGGATCTTTCTTTTTCTGTCTTCTTGTTTATTCTGTTCAAGGCCTTCTAAAAGCGTCTGGAACGCTCTTGCGACCATGAGCTACTTTCAGGCCCAGTAACTAAGTTCCATATAATTGAACCTTACACTCCTCTATTTCTCATCAGGAACGGCCATTCCTCTTGGCACAATATTATCAATTTTCTTTTTTGCAATGCCTGTGCCATGGGTATCTTTTTCCAATTTTCTAAAACCTCAGCAAGGGGTGTCCACCTTTCAACGCTGGGTACTGACCCCATCTTTCCTAATAATTTTTGCAAGTTTAAACACAAGAGTTTGCCAGGATAATTTTATCTGGAATTACCCGTGCCCAAGTCTCTTAGGTGAACTCACCTGATTATTTCTGCAGGCAATTGAGCATTGGTAAGGGGTTTGTCCAGGGAAATATCTAGTTGCTGTCTTTCGCTCTTGTGTCCTAGAGTCCCATCTGGGTCACCAATTCTGTTAAAGGATTTTCAGTCATGGGTTTCTCTAGGCTTGCTTTATTAACAACTCAGAGTTGGGCCATTCACTGCAGTGGTGGCCCAACTCTGAGTTGTTAATAAAGCAAACCTAGAGAAACCCATGACTGAAAATCCTTTAGCAGCCGTTCCTTATAGACTTGTGCTCCAGGCCCCTCACCAACTTGGTGAGGACACGTTGCAGCAACTCAATGTCTTTACTGTAGTGAGGGGCCCCAAACTGAACACAGTACTCGAGGTGCAGCCTCACCAGTGCTGAATACAGGGGAACAATCACCCCCTTGCTCCTGCTGGCCACACTATTTCTGATGCAGGCCAGGATGCCATTGGCCTTCTTGGCCATCTGGGCACACCGCTGGCTCATATTCAGCCAGCTGTCAACCAGCACCCCCAGGTCTGAAAGGGTTAAAGCCCCAAGGACAAGGGGATGCTGTAAATAAAGGTATGTTTCCTTCTGTTCCCTGAGAAGATAACGACCTTAAGCTGTTGGGAAGTGGCTTGCTGAAAAAGGACATGGGCCTGTGGAAAAGTTGTGCGAGCAGAGTTCTGTGTGAAAGAATGTCAGTTTGAGCAACAAGACTAGGCCTTGGCTGAAAATAGCTGGCTTTGCTGATATCCGGAGAAAAACAACAGCTGGTCTCGCTGTTATCAGGAGAAAGACAGGGACGGTGTGACCTTGGCATAACTTCATAAGTAACTTTTGAAGAAGTTCCCATGAGAAAGTTACGGAACACGCATAGCTGCAAATCACAAGTGGGTGTGTTATAGTAATGAATAAACATTAGCAATGTACCAATCATATTAGGACTAGTAGGCATAATTATCGCAAACTGTATAAATATGAGCTATCCGTGCAAATAAAGTTGAATCACTTCTATCACTCATATTGGGTTGACTTATGTGCATTCCTCCACCGCCCCAACAAATGGCGCCCGAACGGGGACCAAAGAAAGGGGAATTGGAGCGATGGACACTGAGAAGCACCGGTAGCAGCAACCGGGGGGCAAAAGATTAACCGAACGCTGATCGTCTTGGTTGGTGTGTTAACTCTCGTGCCTGGACCGTCCAAAAGGGGTTCGCCGTCAGTGAGGGCTACTGGAAAAAGGCTGCAAAGACTTTTTAACCGAGGTGCCTTAATCAAGGTAGCACCCAGGAGTATCAAGAAGCCGGCCGGCAATGGATCAAGAAGTAGCCCTAAAATTATTACAGTGCTTTTTAGAAAAGCGGGGAGTAAATTGCATTAAGCAAATTTTGGGGTTAGTTGCGCTGGGTCGCATTAAGGGATGCTTTAAGAATACGGATTTATTATTTGAGGAGAGTGAATGGCATAGATTAGGAGACGTATTATGGGATATGGTAACTGACGATGATAAATCAACTAAAAAACTTACTGGGAGATCCCAGCTAAGTGGGTCAAGCCATGGCTTCGCACTGATGCTGGACCCGGAATTGTCCCAATGGCGACTGGCATGGCACCGGCGGGTGCTGAAGCCACTGATCCGACAGATTCTAACTAATAGAGTATTACTAGCGGACACCGAGTCCTTCAGACAGGTTTTTAGAACAGCGTGCCTTATTGTATATAGAAATTGCTTTAGGTAAAAAGTGTGTTAAGCATAATTTGATTAAACATAGCGTGATTACGGGAAGACAGTGTGGGGTAAATGTAAAAGTTAGTTAAAGCTAAAATTAGGGGTAAGGTCTATTTCCATTAATAACCTGGGAACGAGTTTGATTGTGTTTCCACAGATACAGGCCCACGACGGACTCCTGTTCGATTTGCACGACCATCATCATCTGGAGCATCATAGATGATGTGGCAATATGAATACCACCTCAGCCAAAAACTAATGTATAGGTCACCTTGGCTAACATAACAGGTCAAGATTCTCTGCGCATCGCAACTGTATCGTAAAACCCACGAACCAATAGACAAGATGGCTATGACTCCTGCAGCGCGCCTGGCCAGCGAGCGCATGCGTCATAGATTGCAACCGAGGCGGACTTTTGGCACCCGCTGGCCACGTGTGCTAAAACCCGTTCCTCTGCAAATGTATAAATACCGGGATTTTCCGAAGAGCATCGGGCTGGTGTATGGTGAGGCCGTCGTTGCCTCTGTGGGGACGCCCACGGAAAGCTGGCACCTACCGATTGCTGGGCTGAGTTCGTGGAGCAAGATGGCACAAGAATGTATGGATGGTTCATTTTCCTCATAGTCCTCATGGTCTGGGTCATTAGGGGTAACAGGTTGGCTCAAAGAATTACGGGCATTATTGTAGTTACTGTGATTGTAGCTATTGTAATAGTTTTACCTTGTTCAGCTTATTAAGGAAAATGGCACCCCAAGTTATTAAGCAAGCCTGGATTGCTCAAAAACAAAAAGAGGGAGAAAGATTTAAACGGAGACCTACAGTGGATTCGACCTTGTTGTGGTATTACAAATACAGACTTACAGCCGCTGCTGGATTTATTGAGGGGCAGCGATAGCTTAACTTCTACAAGACAACTAAGTGCACCGGGACGGCAAGCCTTGACAGCAATTGGACAAAAAATCACATCCTCCATGTCTGGCAGATACGTTCCTGATTTACCCATAAATTTGAAACCTTATGCTGAGATTGATATGGAACACACTGACTGTAGTAAGCAGCATGACAGTGACACCGGTGATTGATCCACATCGGTTAACGCCATGGGACAGTAAGAATGTTTGGGTGTCACTAGCTAAAGCTATTAATCAAATCTCTTTTTGTGTGTCATTGGCATTACCTGAACAGTCTTTTATTCTTATGTGTTTTATTAGGTATAATGTTGTTTTTACTGTGTTTAATTAATTGTGTTCACAGATCTTTGCAAAGCACAATACAGCAGGTGTTAAAATTTTACCTCAATCTATACACAAACAAATAGATTGGCTGGAGAAACATACACAAAAGATCCAGCAAGAAACTAGTTGGTTTGATGGGGTGTTAGAGTCAATATTCGGCGGGATAACACCATGGCTAATGTCATTGGTTAAGGAAGCCTTACGATGGCTGGGTATATTGATATTAATCTGTGTAATAGTTAAAATTGCGTATGGGTGCATGATAAAAGGAGTCTCAAAGCTGACACACCAAGCTCTACTCGCACAAAAAGAAAAAGGGGGAATTGTTGGGAAGTGGCTTGCTGAAAAAGGACATGGGCCTGTGGAAAAGTTGTGCGAGCAGAGTTCTGTGTGAAAGAATGTCAGTTTGAGCAACAAGACTAGGCCTTGGCTGAAAATAGCTGGCTTTGCTGATATCCGGAGAAAAACAACAGCTGGTCTCGCTGTTATCAGGAGAAAGACAGGGACGGTGTGACCTTGGCATAACTTCATAAGTAACTTTTGAAGAAGTTCCCATGAGAAAGTTACGGAACACGCATAGCTGCAAATCACAAGTGGGTGTGTTTTAGTAATGAATAAACATTAGCAATGTACCAATCATATTAGGACTAGTAGGCATAATTATCGCAAACTGTATAAATATGAGCTATCCGTGCAAATAAAGTTGAATCACTTCTATCACTCATATTGGGTCGACTTATGTGCATTCCTCCGCCACTCCAACATTAAGCCCCTTTTGGTAGTTTGTCAGTATGGTTTGCATCAAAAGGATGTTAATCAAGGAAGAGTAGATAGTAGAGCTGCCCATGAACATTCTTTACAATAAGCTATCTGACCATGTAAAAAGTGCCACAGAGCAGAATCCAAGAGGGAGCTCAGACAAGGGATGAAGACTACAAAAGACTACCAGAGGACCCCAAAAGACCACCGAAAGAAGACGGCAGCTTGTGCAGGTCAGATGTTTACATATATATTAATGAGTTCTCAGAAATCTCACCTTTACATAAAATAGTGCTTGGAAATTCTATGAATGCGTATAGCTTTAATGTACATAATCTCTAAAGGTTTGCCCAATTGTTGAAGCAGACCTGGTGGACTCATCCCTGATGCTGCCCAGTGCTGTAATAAAGGATGCCTGCTTAATAGTAACCTCATTGCTATTCAGTTTTATTTCAGAGAACTCTCTGAAAACTCCGTTTCCTCTACAGGGAGATTCGGACTCGAAGGAGAAGTATCCATGAATTTTTGTTTCAGGTCTTTTTCCACTGGGCAGCTTTCCAGCCACTCTTCCCCAAGCCCGTAGCACTGCATGGGGTCGCTGTGACCGAAGTGCAAGACCCAGCACTTGGCCTTGTTGAACTTCATACAGTTGGCCTCAGCCCATCCATCCAGACTGTCCAGATCCCTCTGTAGAGCCTTCCTACCCTCAAGCAGATCATCAGTGTCATCTTCAGACTTACTGAGGGTGCACTCGATCCCCTCATCCAAATCATCGATAAAGATATTAAACAGAACTGGCCCCAATACTGAGCCCTGGGGAACACCACTTGTGACCAGCCACCCACTGGATTTAACTCAGTTCACCACACCTCTCTGGGCTCACCCATCCAGTCACTTTTTTACCCAGCAGAGCAGAGACAGTGTCAAAGACCTTACTGAAGTCCTGGTAGTCAACATCCACAGCCTTCCCCTCATCTGCTGGGCAGGTCACCTGGTGATAGGAGATCAGGTTGGTCAAGCAGGATGACCAGGCTGGTCAGTGCACGGGGGTGCGGGTGTGCAACGCACGCGGGTGCCGGCGTGCAAAGACCGCGGCTCCTGCCTGCAACACACGCCGGTGCCGCCCCGCCGCGCGCGCGGGCGGGGCCCAGCCCCGCGCATGCGCCGCCCGCGCCCGCCGCCGCCGCCGCCTGTCCCTGCGCGGCCGCCATGGAGGCAGACGGGGCCTACGAGCCGGGCTTCGTGGGGATCCGCTTCTGCCAGGAGTGGTGAGGGGACGCCGGGACCTCCCCAGGCCCCCCCCTCCGATACCCCCTGGGCCGCCCCAGACACCCCCCATCCCCGCGGGCCTCCCCGGTTCCCTCCCTGGGCCTCACAGCCACCCCCTCTGGGCCTCCCCGACACCCCCCGGCCTCCCAATACCTACTGGGGCTACTTCACCCCTCCCCAGGGCTCCCCGGTGCCACCCCCGTGACCTCCAGACCCCTGCTCAAGGCTCCCAGACACCCTCCGGGCTCCTCAGACACCCGCCGCCCCCCCCAACCCGGTTCTTCCTGACACCCTCTGGATCCCCCAGTTCCTGAAACCCCCTCTCCCCCCCTCCCCCAGGGCTTTTTGATATGCCCCCAAACCCTCCCCAGGCCCCCCAAATACCCCCCCGGGGTCGCCCATGCTCCCCCCTCCCCAGGAGAAGTGGCCTCAGGACCAGGCTGGGGCTCCGCCAGACCCCGCAGTAACAGCCCCCCGCATCTACTGCCCCCCCCCCCAGCAACAACATGCTGTACCCCAAGGAGGACAAGGAGAACCGGATCCTGCTCTATGCCGTGAGTCCGTCTGTCTATGTTGTGCTCCCCCACCACTGGGACCAGTCCCAGCGTACTGGGCTATGTGCCCCTCAGCCCCCATGTGGCACTGGGACCAGCGCAGGGGCATACTGGGACCAGTCCCACTATGATAGAGAGCTGTGCCTACCCCCACAGCCCCCAATGCGGCACTGGAACCAGTCCCAGCACATCATGGGGCTGTGCCCTGCCCCTCCCAGTTTGGCAGTGGGACCAGTCCATGACCCCCTCTCTTCCCCCAGTGCCGCAACTGTGACTACCAGCAAGAGGCCGACAACAGCTGCATCTACGTCAACAAGATCACCCACGAAGTGGAGTGAGTTCGTTAGCAGTCCTGGCCACTTGGGTCCCAGTCCCAGTGCTTCCCACCCCAGGGAGAGGTGTTAGTAGAGACTAATCAATAAGGGAAAAACAATTAAAAAGAACTGGTGGGTTAATTAGTAACAAGGTAATTAGCAAAGTAGGAATTAGGTAACTAGTATGAGAATAATTAGGGGGAAGTAGTGAGTGATTAATAAGGGGAGTCAAAGGAAAATAAGTGGAGGGCAATTTATGGGGGCAATTAATAATGGAGAACAGTTGCTGGGTAATTAATAATTAGGAAAAGCATAATTGGGATAGTTGGTAGGAGTGATTGAGGGGCAACTAGTGGGTAATTAAAAAAGGGAGACAATAAGGGAGAATAATTCAAGGGCAATTTAACATAGGAGCAATTAATAGGGGTAATTAATGAGGGGGATGCCAGGGTTATTAATAGCCTGGGGGTAATTAAGGAGGGTAATTAACACCCTGGGGCATCTCCTCGCAGCGAGCTCACGCAGATCATCGCCGACGTCTCCCAGGACCCCACACTGCCCCGCACCGAGGACCACCCCTGCCAGAAGTAAGCTGGAATGTGGGGACACCCATGGGGCTGTGGGGATCCAGTGGGGGTGTAGGGACCCCCTGGGGACCCCTCCTAGTGTGGGGACACTGCCCTGCTGCTCCAGTGTCCCCCCTTGGGTATCTTGTACCCTCCCCAGCTCTGGTGTGTGTCCCCTGGGCTCTCAGGCCCTTTGTCCCCACCCTGGGGTTCCAGTGTCCCTGTGGGGCTCCGACGTTCCCCCCCCATAGTTCCAATGTCCCCCACGGGACTCTCTTGTCACCACCGTCCCCCTCTCCCCCAGATGCGGGCACAAGGAGGCCGTCTTCTTCCAGTCGCACAGCGCCAGAGCCGAGGTGAGGTGACACCTCTAACCTGAGCCCCCCCAAAGCTGTCACCATCCCCGCCCCTGCCCCACTGTGACCACACCCTCCTCCCAACCTCCTCCAGGATGCCATGAGGCTCTACTACGTCTGCACTGCCCCACACTGCGGCCACCGCTGGACCGAGTGACTGTGCCTAGAGACGCTCTCAGCCCCCAAAATCGCCCCAGATGGTGTCCGTCGCCCCAAACCCTCCCCTGTGCCCCTCAACCCCAGCTCTGTTCCCCCCTGTACCCGCCAGGGTGGCATTTCGGTGGTAATAATGGTTATTTTTGGCAGTGGGATGTGTCGGTGGCTCTGTGGGGTGAAAGGAGGGCTGCTCTGTGGAGTTTGGGGGGGCTGCGGGGTGGGGCAGCAGCGCCGCACGGGGGACTTTAGGGTGTGTGTGGCTGCAGGGAGCTGTGGGGGGCAGGGTCTGTTCCCTTGTGGGGATGTCACAGCTCTAGGGCCCAAGTCATCCATAGTGGCCCCAAATGACACGTGATGGGCCCAAATCGCACCCCTGGTACCCTAAGATGTCCCCATGGACCTTGAATTGCAGCTGTGGGGCCCCAGATTGCATCCCTGGTACCCCAGATTGCCCCTCAGTGCCCCACATCACCCCATAGCAGCCTCAGATGCCCTCACCAGGCTCTAACTTGCCCCACTGGACCTCAGTTTGCATCCCCAGCACCCCCAGTTGCCCATGACAGGCCCCATATTGTAGTCCTGGTGCCCCAAATTACCGCCCATGCCCCCAGATCACCCCTCCCATGTTTCAAATCACTCCATCAACCCCTGAGTTGCCCAAAATCTTCCCTTCTACCTCAAAATGCCCAATTGGGCCCAGAATCACCCCCCCGGCCCCGGGCCGAATACTCTGAACCACCATCCAGCCCACCCCCCCCATCTCACTGAACCCCAAATTGTCACCTGGTGCAATGGGGGCTGCCAGGGGCACCCAGGCATCCTGCAGCCCCATGAAAACCTCATGGGTCCTGGTGAGGTCATCAGGGGCCGAATCCACCAAGCACAAAACCCCTTGCTTTGGTTCAAAAACATTATTTTTTTTTTTAACAACTTTTAACATTGGCAGCAATGGCCGCTTCTGCCCCTCTGCTAGTTGCATGGAACGGGATCAGGGCTGGGAGGGGATGCGGCTGCTGGGGCGCTTGCTGGGTGTTTGCGGGGCTTGGAGAGGGACAAGATGGAAACCAGAAAAAAAATATACATCCGAGAACCCTGAAAGTGGTTAAAGCTTAGAATGTTGCCTAAAAAACCCCAGAAATTTAAGAAAGAAGGTAGGTTGACACCCCAATACTTCAATTTAAAGCATTTCAGGGTTGCTGCTCTCCAGCCTCTTCCGGATCATCTCCATGAGGGAGTCGGAGTAGGCACGGAGCAGTGCCAGGGTTTCGGGGTCTGGTGGCGGTGCCAGACCGTCAGTGCCGATGGCGGCGTCAATGTGGTGGGTCACGCTGCGGGAGTGCAGCTCCGCTTTCATCCAGCTGAAAAGGTCAGCAAGCGCAGTCCTTGCCTGGAGGAGGTCCTCCTCGTTGGCCTCGGCACAGAGGGTCATCTGCGGGAGAGGGGTCCCATTGTCACCCCGATTCTTTGCTGGCTGGTTAAAATGCTACCCCCACACCTCGGCTCTGAAATGAGCTGCCAGTGATGGGTTTTGGGGGGGTCCAACTCCACAGACATGGCCAAAATACATCAACTGTTGGTCATCTGAGAGAGGAGAAGCAAACGACCACCCCCCCACGCCCCCCCAAACACTGTGAATTGGAGCGGGGGTCTCCCCCCATTTTTGGGAGGTACTGACCTGGTCGTAGAGCCCCAGCATCTCCTGGAAGCTGGTGCGCAGCAGCTGCAGGGCCCTGGTGAAGGTCTTGACCCAGAAGTGGGATCCTGTGGGCACCACGGCTGCCATGAGCCTTGTGACCCCTCTGCTTTGGGAGGGGAGAACAAAAACCCACCTCGTCCCAATCCGGGAGGTGGTTTTGGGGTGAAGGAAGCCCCTCTTTGTCTTCAAACGCGCACCTGTGGGTTTTCCAGTGTTGGAGCCTCTTTCCTGTGGTGTTCCCAAAGCTTTTTCATCCAGCAGTTTCTGAAAAGTTGATGGAAGCGCCGCTGAGCCCGGCCCGAGGAAGGAAAATGCCTTTTTGTGCGTCTTTCTCCCACAGATTTCCCCCTCCCTTAGGCCAAAAAAATTACCTCCGATTGTTGGAGCTCCTGGGATGTTTTTGACTGGTCCCTGACCGGCTCCCAGGTGCAGGCAGGGCTGTGCAGCCGGGGCCTTGCCTGCAGGGGGAAGGTGGCCGCCAGCCTGCGGGACAAGAGGCGTTGGGAGTGGGAAACCAATTCCCCACCAGACGGACAGATGGACAGAAGCAGCACCTGCTGCCCACCTGCTCTTCCGGCAGCGTGAGAGGAACCGGGCTGAAATGGTCAAGCGTGGGTTCAAGAACAAGTTTTTTTCCTCATCCTCAGGGTTGGGAGGTTTCAAATCCTTTAAGGAGCCGTCAAACTTCTCTGCAGCCACAGGGCAGGAAGCATTAGCTCTACCATCGCTGCAGTCCGCCCAGATCGGCTGTGCTGAACACACCAGCACTGTCTGCCCACGGTTTCTCCCATTACCTTCAGTGTCTGCCAGCGTCTCAAAGTGCTGCTTGAGGTATTTCTCCTGCTCGGGGGTCTGGGGCAGGGAGCTGCACTGCAGCAGGTTCTCCTCTGGCTCCTCCACCTCCCCGTCAGAGCCTGATGAGTCCTTATCTGCCAGAATAGAGCCAGAAAGGAAAGCCACCATGACAGACGTTAGCACCAGGCAGTTTTTATTCTGATGTAAAGCCACCCCCTCAAGCTTTTTGCTCGGTCACGAGGGTTTAGCGCTGGCAAAGCTGGTGCTTGTGGTGCATTCCCAGAGCCCTGGCCATGCTCCCAGCGTTACCTTCCAGCTGGTAGCAAGGCACCGGCATTCCCAGGCAGGGTGAAACACAGGACGAGGTGTCCTCCTGGCTGACCCTGGGTTCCTCCAGGTACATGAGGCGCAGCGGCTGCTCCATCACATGTTGCCTTGGGGGAAGGCGAGCAGATAGGTGATGGCAGAGCATTGGATGCCACCACCAGGTCTGCGCTTGTCATCGCTCCAAGCTGGCATGCGTGTGCCTGCATTTGGGTGCTTGGCTGGGACGAAGTTGAGTTGCACCTGAAAGGTTTCCCTTCTCTGACCTCAGCAGGGCTTTAGGGGCCGGGTGGGAGGTTTGGCATGAGCAAGGGAGACCTGTCCTGCCAGGCTGGCGCCTTCCAGCATTTCCAAAATGTTCTGAAATTTGGCTTGAAGGAAAAAGTCATGACGGGGACAAGGGTGCGATGGAGCTCAGCATGAGCCAGGACTCGGTGTGGTGATGTTAAGCAAAGCCCAAAGTAGCGGAGGGGGGTTGACTTAACACTGATAGTGAAACGCAGTGCTTGCTTCCATGCCTGGCTACTGTCGGCTTCCGCCGGCACTGACCTGCTTGCCTTGGGCATGCGTGGCTCCTGCAGGCTGGTCCCGGTTGTATCTGGTGATTCTAGTCCCCTGTTGGTTTCCTTATCTGAGAGGACCTTGGAGAGCAAGTCCTCAGTGAGGTTGCTGGGAGAGCTCTTTGCCTGCTGGAGACAGGGAGGTGATGTCTGTAGCTGGATTTTTCCCAGAAAGATGGGCACTGGCAGGCAGTGGGTCTCCAGGAATGGTTAAAACCAGGAACGGTTAAAACCAGAGTCTGGCGAGGCCTGATGGAGGGTGCAGGATCTGGTCCCACAACTGACCTTTGAAAGCAGCTGCTCCGGTCTGTCAGGCTTATGTTCGTTGTCACTCTCGAGGTGGAGTTTGATGGGGGTGAAGTCAGAGAGATCCATCTCTGGCAAGGTCTTGATGGGAACCCTCTCAGCACGCTCTGCCCATCGCCCCTGTGGCCGGTAGCTGCCCCGCAGGCTGGCGGACACTCTGTCCCCATCCTCTACCTCTCCCAGCTGGAAAAGGGAGGGGGGAAAGAAGAGAGGGGATCCGGTGGAGACAGAACAAAGGCATCTTCATCCCGTTAAAGTAAAAGAAATTAAATTACATCTCTAGGTGTGGCCCTACAACTTACCAGCCTTTTTGCCCACATGGGCAGCCTGCTGTTGGTTAGGATGCAGGCTGGAGCTAGAGGGGGAGAGTGGGGTTAGGAGCTGCACCATGTGCCGCAGCCCTCTGAGGAAAGACGGGCGGAAAATGGGGTGCAGCCACAGAGGGACCCCGACCCACAACGCACGCAGCTCCGAGTCCTCCTTGCAGGAGGTCTGCAGGGATGAGGCCTCGTCTCGCTCCTCCTTGGGGTTTTCGTTGGAAGCTCCTCCGGCACCAGTGGCTGCCATCCCATCGGGGATCCTGATGTGGGTCTCCCATCTGGAGGAGGGGAGAAAGGTGGGGCCCCCGAGCTCTGTCCCACCCCAAAAGTCAAAAACAGAGGGGGATGTGGGGGTGAGGGGCTTTTCCCTGCTACCTGAACTGTGCCAGTGGACTGGTCTCCTCCGCCTGCTTCAGCTGCAGCAGGTCAAGCTCCAGCAAGTGCTGCATCATGCTGCTGGTGATTTCCAGGTCCAGGTGCCAAATAAAGATGCAGCTGGGCGTAGAAAGGTGGGTGGGGGGTCAGGTTGCCCTCAGATTTGGATACAGGGCAGCGGGGGGCTTTACATTTGTCGTGGTTTAACTCCAGCCAGCAACTGAGCACCAGGCAGCCGCTCACTCACTCCCCCCACCCCCCCCCCTCAGTGGGATGGGGTCGAAAATTGGGAAAAGAAGTAAAACTTGTGGGTTAATAGAACAGAAAAGAAGAAACTAATAATGATAATGATAACATTAATAAAATTACAATAGTAATAATAAAAGGTCTAGAGTATACAAGTGATGCACAATGCAATTGCTCACCACCCACCGATTGACGCCCAGGTAGTCCCCAAGTGGTGATTCCCCCCCACCCCCACTCCCCCCAGTTTATATACTAGATGTGACATCACATGGTAGGGAATACCCTGTTGGCCACTGTGGGTCAGCTGCCCTGGCTGTGTCCCCTCCCAACTTCTTGTGCCCCTCCAGCTTTCTCACTGGCTGGGCATGAGAAGCTGAAAAATCCTTGACCTTAGAGTAAACATTACTTAGCAACAACTGAAAACATCGGTGTTGTCAGCATTCTTCTCATACCTAACTCAAAAACATAGCACTGTACCAGCTACTAGGAAGACAATTAATTCTATCCCGGCTGAAACCAGAACAACATTAAGACCCTTCATTAATTCAATGCACCTGAGCCCTCCAGCAGTGCCACCGCTTGCATGTACATCCCACCCAGCCAATTCTTTTGCCATTGTGTCTTGCACGGCATCAAGGGTGAGGGGCGAGGTGTTTACAGCAAAGCATAAATTGGATTATTTCTTATGTCCGTTGGCCCCTACCTGTCTCCTGAGACAGTGATGAGGTGCCTGCAGTCATATGTGAACTGCATCCCTGTGACTATTTCTGTGCCAAAAAGAAAGAAACGCAGTGGGGGTTGCTTGCCAGGACCACAATACCCATGCTCATTTAGGAGATTGAAGCGATACAAGTGGGGACATTATTGTGGGGTTTCATGGCCGAACAGGGGACAGGCAGGGGTAGGCAGAGCACTAGGGGCTTCCCAGCAGGTCTCTGCATCTCCCTTTCCAAAGGCACCTCCTGGATTTCTGAGAAGAACCGAACCTGAATGGCCGAACATTTTTGCCACGCATTCCCCAGAGTGGAAGTCAATGAGGGTGATGCTCTTGTCAGAGCAGCTCGTCGCCAGGAAGGTTCCGGAGGGATCCAGCTGTACCTGGGGGAGATGAGCGGTGGGTCAGGCTTGGCCACAGGTGGGAAGGCAAGTGGAGCCAGGCAGCTTCATAGGAGCACAGAAAGGTTTGTGTTGAAGGGACCTTCAAAGACCATCCAGTCCAACCCCCTGCCACGGACAGGCACATCTCCCACTCAATCAGATTGCTCTGAGTCTCATCCAACCTGACCTCGAACGCTTCCCACAAGGAGGCATCCATAGCTTCCCTGGGCAATCTCCTCCGGTGTCTCACCACCCTTATCACAAAGAATTTCTTCCTTGTGTCCAACCTAACCTTCCCCTCTGCCAGTTTAAAGCTGTCACTTGTCCTATCGCTGCAGACCCTGGTAAAAGTCTCTCTCCATCTTTCTTATATTGAACAGCTGCAGTAAGATCTCCTTCTCTTCTCCAGGCTGAACAGCCCCAACTCTCTCAGCCTTTCTCCGCAGCACAGCTGCTCCAGCCCTTGAACCATCTCCGTGGCCTCCTCTGGACCTGCTTGAGCAGATCCATGTCTGTCTTGTGCTGGGGACCCCAGAGCTGGACGCAGGGTGGGGGTCTGAGCGGAGTGGAGCAGAGGGGGAGAATCCCCTCCCTCAACCTGCAGCCCAGGAGACGCTTGGCTTTCTGGGCTGCGAGCACACATTGCCAGCTCATGTCCCACTTGTCACCCACCAGTGTCCCCAAGTCCTTCTCCACAGGGCCGCTCTCCATCCATCCATCCCTCCCCCAGCCTGTGCTGGGACAGGGGATTGCCCCCACCCAGCTGCAGGACCTTGCGCTTGGCCTTCTTGAATGCTGGCCAACTCCTCCAGCTCCCTCTGGACGGTAGCTCTTCCCTCAAGGGTACCAATGGCTCAGCCCCAAGCCATTCAACACTTCCGACAATCCTGCCCCACCGCAGCCCCCCCTCAACCCTGCACCAAGGGAGCTGCTGCAGATGCCCTGATGAGTGATGTCTGCTGGAGATCGCCTTCTTACCTTCAACAAGGAGCCGTCATCACCTTGCGAGCCCTTGTAGCAGCACTTCAGCTTCCCACTGGCTGTGCTGTATACCCTGCAAGAGGAACAGGAGGTGGCCATACTGATGATGAGACCCGCGAGGCACCGAAGCAGGAAGCAGAAAGATGACCTGGATGCGGATTCAGCCTGAGCCAGCATGGAAAAGTGCCTTCACCTGACATTTCTGTCCTGGCAGGCAACAGCAACGTATTTCTGCGTGATATCAATGTCCATGTCGTACAGTGTGGTTTTCCCAGCAACATGATGCATCCCAAGGAAATTGAAGCCATCCGGGAGCTGGAGGGAGACAGGGAGAGCCACATTGCCTTCCAGCCCGTTTGATTTTCAGGGAGAAATAGCAGATCCCTGCAGAGAGGCCACTAACCCACCTTTTGAGCATTGCGGAAATGAATGCTTTTATCAGCACCGCAGCTTATCAGCTGAATGTACCCGTTGCCTGAGCGAAGAGAGCACAGGAAAAGGCAATCAGAGATCACATCTGTTCCAAATTCGCCACTCAGTGAATCAAAAAAGTGATTCCTTATGAATGAATCCATAAAAAAACCGATTCTTTTAAGAACTAGATGCAATCCAAGGGTGGGATCCTCCCCTGCTATGTATCCCCTACAACGGATGGCTCGGAGCTCTTCGTCTGGAGATGCCTGTTTTCTACTGAGGACCCCCCTCTTATGCAGACCTTGAAGTTTAGGTAGGTAAATCCAGAGAGAAAAACCCTGTCTTTAAGGCAGAATGAGGTGAAGGGCAGTCTGACTGGGGGAATTTGGATGAAATTCAGCCACCTACCAGCAAATTTGACCGACGTTATCGCGGAGGAGTGATCATCCAGGGTTTGCTCCAGCTTGTAGTTCTTGTCTACATTCAAGATGTGGATCAGCCTGTCTCTGCTCGCTGAAGCCAGCAGTGCTGCTCCTGGAGCCGTCAGAAAAGAGGGTGTTAAAATAGTGCTGTGCTAAAGGCTTTTGTCAAGAAAATGGTGTATTTGCTGTCATTCCCTGCAAAGATTTTGATTTAAACAGGGTTTAAGTTGGCTGTTAAAGGGAGAGCAAATCGAGGTGGTTGCACAGGTCCTTCCCGCTGCCTGGAGGGGGCAGTTACCCCCAGCACAGGTGATCTGGGTTTTAATCTGTGCAGCCCCAGGGCATGTCTCCAGCTTCCATGGCTTCTCAGAGGAGAGACCCTTCCCTGAAAAGCTCGTTTTTCAGGATGCCTTGGCTCATTTGGTGAAGAAGCTTTCCCAGCAGGAAGAGCCAGTCACCAGGAAGCTGAGCCCCAAGGCTCACTGGTGATGCCTGAGGACTTACCCAGTGGCAGCTTTCAGGCATCAGTGTCAGGATGAAGCCTTACCGGTCTCCGGCTTTGAATACTCCAGGCAGAGAACTTCTGAATCGTGAGCTTCCACTTTAGCCACCTGCTGCATGAACTGCAGCTCATGTATCCTGCGAGGGAAGGACATCATTGGGTCAGCTCCCAAAAAACAGGGAAGCTTTGCAGGAACACCATTGACACACGGTGAGGGGGCTTGGAGATGCTCATAGCAAAAGGTAAACAGCTAAACCACATTGGTGGGAGCCCACCCCGGTACTCAACCGCCACCGTCCTTCTGTGGCTTTTGGTGAAGCGCGGTGCCACTTGCCTGAGGGTTCCTCCTCTGTCCCCCGATGCCAAATGCTCCCCATCGGGGCTGACCTGCATCACCCGCACCCCAGACTTGACATCAAGGTGACCCACATTCTCGCTTCGGTTGGGCGCACTGGAGGAGTCCTGGAGGTACTGCGTGTTGTTGTCCACATAGATGATGTTCAGCAGGGTCTTGGTGCAGGAGGAGAGGGAACAGTCAGGCCCCTGGCAGAGCGCAGGTGGCTCTTTGGGGACAAGAGGAGCCCACCCACGTCACCCAACTGCTTCCAACATTCCCACTTCATTTTTCCCTGCTTCCTGCTCAGAAAACACCAGGATTTGAGCAGCACAACTATGTCCTTTGGTTGTTCAGACAGAAATAGCAAGTGCAGGGGAACAGAAAGCCATTTCCAGGCTCACTAAAATCACCAAAACCCACTAAAAACCACCGCTCCTCTCCCACTCAGGCAGCAGCTCTGTACCCAGAGTGCCAAGAAGCTGATGGAAACCACTCCGAAATCTCCAGCAGCCTCATTTTCTAGAGGCAAATCCCACAAGATGAGAGCATGAGGAGCTGGTTGTGTTCCCACAGCTGCTGACATGGTTTTTCAGGGGGCTGCCTTGAGCAGGGAGGTGGGACACAGCCCACCCCACATTGTACCGTGCTGTAGGTGCTGCCCTGGATGGGACACACAGAGCTGCTTTCCAAGGTCCAGGCGCGGATGGTGTTGTCTGAGGAGCATGTCAGGAAGGAGCCAGGAGGCAGACAGGATCTCCGCTCCTCAAATTCAGGGTACACCTGCACCCAGACAGTTATGCGTCAAGGCAGAGTGGAAGGAAAGTGGGGCTGTAGGTGCCCCGAATCGTCCCCGTGGGACCCGCTTGCCCTCACCTCAACGGTCCAGACGAAGGAGCTGTGGAAAAGATCTGACCACACCTTCCTGACGTTCTGCAGGTCCCCAACATCCCAGATGTAGACACTGTGGTCCTTGTAGACACAGGACAGCCAGCGGTTGCAGGTGTCATAGGCCAAGGCAATGGTGTCAGGGTAGACCAGGTCTGGCCGCCTTCAGGGAGAGGGAGACGGGGTCAGGTCGTGTCCCATGGGAGCGGCATTTTGGGAGCTCGACCCCTCCAGAGCCCACCAAGCGGTCCGCCAGAGGCAGATTTGATTTGCAAATGAAATTACATCCATATCCCAACATGCAGCATGAAGTCTGGGACTCCCCACCCCCTGTAAGCCTGACACCACCCTCACGTCCTCGCCGTCCTTTGCCGCGCATAAAATCAGGCGCCGATTCGAATCTCGGCTCAGACCTCCATCAAGTCAAGCTCACAGGCTGAGCAATGAAAGCCATGGGGTCTGAAAACCCACAGTACAGCGACGCAAGCTGCGCCGGACGGTTCAAAAGGGCGGACAGAGGGGTCCCTGCCACCCCCTCAATTGTGCAGTACCTCAGTGGGGGGGCCTGGGTGACATCCACACCCAGGGGATGAGGTTTGGGGAGATCGCTCAGGTAGCGCATGTCACGAGCCTGGAAAATCCTCACGGTGCCATTGGCGCAGCCGCAAAATATCAACTCCTCACTGAGGCAGAGGCAGTTTGCCAGCGGCACCTGTGGCAGGAGCAGGTAAGGTCCCTGCTGGTGGGCTTCAGCCTGGGAGGGTGTCCAGTGGATATCACCCCCCTCCGCCCACCTTCAGAACTATCCATTTCTCCAGCACCCGCTTCTCGTTGAACTGGCAGAGCAGCCCCGAGGAGGAAATGCAGAAGGTGCTGCCCAACATCTGCCCTCGGCCGCCGGCAACGCCGCAGAAGACGTTGTCGTGAAGCTCTCCCAGCAGCCCCGAGCGTCCCACCAGTGGCACCGTCTCATTGATCTGCAAAGCAGGGTAGCGCCACCAACCTGACATTAACGAGCGTTAATGAAGGAAACGGCTCCTAGCCCTCTGGATTAGGCACGGCCCTGGACGTAGGCAGTGTCCTCGTGCCCACATGCGTTCCCCAGCAGAGCTGCCATGCAACCACGGGCTCTCGCCGGTCAGAGCTTCACCACCTCTGGGCTGAGCTGAAGCACCTGCAGCTTCAAGGTCCAGCACCAGGTGGATGGAGCAAAGCAACGTCCAGGTATGACACAGCATGAATTCTAGGGGGAAAACCTGGCGTTTCTTCAGTTCTTTCTACAGAAACCACCCGCTCCAACATCACATAAGCTTCAGTGACAAGGATTTAAGCAGAGTCCAGCCCTAGTCCAGCTTCCGTCGGCCACCTGCAGCCTGTGGGACGGTGTCGGCAAAGGGCAACCCCTCACCTTCAGCTCCCTCGATGAGTCCAGGAACCAGAACTTGACGTGGCGGTGCCCCACGGTGACGAAGTAGCTGTCCTTGGAGAAGGACACAGCCGTCACTTTGCAGGACACCTTGTTTGATGCAACCAGGGAATCTTTCTGCTCAGAAAGAAAGACGCAGTGGGGTCATGCACAGTAAGCATTACCCCCACAAAAGTCTGGACCCATGAGTGACTGGGAGAAAAGATGGAAAAGGTCTGTTTTCCCTGCAATTTGGGGAATTTCAAGCTGCTTTAAGCCAGCTCGGTTTGGCCAGAGCTCACCTTCCAGTCCCAAACGTTGACCACCATGTCGTGGGGGTACCCCACCGACACCAGGTACTTGGCGCTGGGGGAGAAGGCAACACAAGCCACGCCGTGCTTGTGACCATGCAATGCCACAACCTGAGCCCGTTCCTCCACATGCCACACACGGACGGCTGGTCGGTGCCCATTCTGAGTGGGGAAAACAGCGGTGTGGCGGCAGCTTTCCCCTTCTCGCCCGCTTCCCATGGCCACCCATTGCGCCCTCTGACCCTAAAGGGTATTCCCACCCTTCCAGCGCCATCCCAAAGTGGGTGGAAAACCCCCAAAAAGCCAGGGAGGAATAATCCTAGCTACTCCATCCCACTGGTGCTGGGACAGCAAAAACTGGGGTGCAGGTGACTACAAGTAAGTGGCACCCACCTCTCCAGTGACAATGAGCTTCCCGTCAGGTGAGAAGGCCAATGCGCTCAAGGTTTTTCTGGAAAATATTGGGTTTTCTTTAACAACTAGGCTGCTCTGGAGGGAAAACTGAGATTTTCTTGGGAGAAGGGAGGAAAAATACTGGAAGCTGCACAAGTGTCGCTCCTGAAACACAGTGTACAGTACAGCCTGTGTTTGGGGACACCTGGAAGGTTTGGAAGGTTATTTGGGGGTGTTTAGGGGTAGGTATCCAGGGGATCTGGAGGTATCTGGAGATACCTGGAGGTGTTTGGGGGTATTTGGGGGTACCTGGAGGTGCTCAGGAGGTGTTTGGGGAGTCCCTGGAGGTGTTTGGGGTTACCTGGAGGTATTTGGGGGTCCCTGGAGGTGTTTGGGGAGTTCCTGGAGGTGTTCAGGAGGTATTTGGGGCATAGCTGGAGGTGCTTGTGGGGTACCTGGAGGTGTTTGGGGGATACCTGGAGGTGTTCAGGATGTGTCTCTGCGTGTTCTCCCAGGGATTCAGGATGACGACAACACACCTGGATAGGAAAGGGGGAGGTTTTTCCTTGGATGGGATTTTGGGGGGCGCAGAAGGGTCCCGGAGGGGAGGGTCCCCACAGGTGCTCACCCGGCGGGGTAGGCGAGCAGCCCTGTGGTCGGGTCGCAGGCCAAGCTGCTGCTGGTCTGGGTGGTGATTCCCAGCACCTTCTCCAGTGTCACCTGGGGGAGAGGAGGAGTGGGACCCCCAGGAATGGGGCTGGAGGAGGCAAGGGGCAGATGAGGGTCCCCTGAAATTGGAGGGGGTGGGGGGGGGGAGGACACACATGCGGCTGGGTTGGGACCCTGAGCCCCCAGGGTTGTCCCTGGGGCAGTACCGGGCACCCATGGGCCCCTCGGTATCCCACCCTTCGTGTCCCGACCCCCCCACCCTCGTGGGGGCACCCCAAAGCCAACCCCGGCTGGAAGTGCTGCCCATCCCCCCGCCCCTCCAACGGCTGCCCCTCCCCAGGCTTCGCCCCCATGGAGACCCCAAGCCCCGCCCCGTGGGAGTACTAACCCCGCCCCAATCGAAGCCCCGCCCCCACGTGCAAGTCAAGCCCCGTCCCCGCTGTCTTCACGCCCCGCCCCCTCATCAAGCTCCGCCCCCAGTCGGTCCCCCTCCCAAATACATCCCTCATCCAAGCCCCACCCACGTGGCTACCACAAGCCCCACCCCCTCGGGACCACCAAAGCCCGCCCTCTCTCAGCCCCACGGGGCAAGCCCCGCCCCACCAGAAGCCCCGTCCCTCCCCCCGCCAACGGCCGCCCGCCCCACGCGCCCCTCACCGTCTGTTCCGGGACCTGATGCCGTGGTCGCCGCCGCAGGTTGAAGAACGGAGGCGACTCGGACCCGGTCGCGGGCCCGGTCCCGCCGTGAGCCCCGCCGCCCGCCGCCGCCGCCATGGCTCCGGACCGCCGCCGCTCGCTACCGGTCCGAACTGCGCGGGGAAAGCCGGCGTCTCCTCCCCATTGGCCATCGCCCACGCCATTCACCGCCCACCTCCCCCGCTTCGCCCAATAGCAGCGCGGCGCTGCTAGGCCAAGGTCCGCCCCTCGGGTTCCTGCTACTCAACGCCGCGCTCGGCCAATAGCGGGGCGAACCGGCGCCGGCTCCGCCCCGTCCCCCCCTCCCTTCCCACCGTCCGCCGGAGGGTTCGAGCCCCGCGGACCCGACACAACTGGCCCGGCCGTGGCCGCTGGCGGTAATTAAGTGCACCGCCGGAGACGAAGGGGGTTATTAACGGCGTGGGAAACGGCCTCGCTTCCCCCCGCCCCAGGCACAGCCCAGGAGAACGGGGACCTTCGCGAGTGTGGGGACGCCCACTGGGCTTCCCCGTTTCTGACCCGACGTGTAGGCCCTGTTGCCATGGCTACGCCCGCTTCCTCCTCAGTACGCATGCGCCGCCTCGAAAGGGCCAAGCGTTGCTACGGCGACGGCCATGCGTGCTGACGTAACGCGCCGCCGTATCACGTGAGCCGGCAGCGGCGATGCCCAAGTACTGTCGAGCCCCGCACTGCTCCAACGCGGCGGGGCAGGCCCGACCGCCTGCCCGTCGCCTCAGCTTCTACAAGTCGGTACCGGGGAGATCGGCAGGGACCGGGGGTGCATGGCCTCTGCCCTTAAACCCGCCCACCGTGAGGAGGGACCTGGGCGGGGTCTTGGCCCTAGGCCTGGGCCTGGTTCTGGGGTGGGGCCGGGGGGGGTGGGACGGGGACCCTGGGATGGGGGCACTCAAGAAGATGGGGAGGGGAGGCTCATCTCCCCGGCGCAATGCCCCCTTAATCCCCCTCCTCCTCCAGGTTCCCACTGCATGACACGGCACGGCTGCGGCAATGGCTGACGCAGATGCGGCGGGAGAACTGGGTTCCCACCCGTCACCAGCACCTCTGCAGTGACCACTTCGAACCCTCCTGCTTCCAATATCGCTGGGGCGTCCGTTACCTGCGGCCTGACGCTGTCCCCACCATCTTTCCCCGCAGCCCCCCGGTGAGCCACCCCCTACCCCCCACTGCCCCTGGCAGAGCCCCTAGAAACTTTTAGAGTAGTCTAGAACAGTCTAGAACACACACCACACCACCAAAGGGCCTAGAAGCTCCCCAGAGGCTCCCTCAGAAAGGTCTGGAAGGTTCTGGGAGAGGGAAAGTTCCACTGGAAGTATCTCAGAGCTCTCAAGAAGTGTCTAGAAGGTTCTAGAAGCCACCTCAATGGGCTAAGAGCTTTTTGGGGGGTGGGGGGGTTGTCTCAGAGGGGTCTGGAAGGGTCCAGAACGTTCTAAAAGCCGCCTCAGAAGGGACTAGAAGCGATGGGGGGGGCAGCGGGTTGTCTTGGAGGGGGTCTGGAAGAGTAGAAGGTGCTGAAAGCCCCCTCAGAAGGGGCTAGAAGCTCTCTGGGGGGTGGTGGGTTGTCTCAGAGAGGTCTGGAAGGGTCCAGAAGGTTCTAGAAGCCACCTCAGAAGGGACTAGTTGCTCTTTGGGGGGTGGCGGATTGTCTTGGAAGAGTCTACAGGTTCCCCGGAGGGATTGAGAAGCTCCCCAGAAGGGTCTAGAAGGTCCCCGGGAGGAGAAGGTTGTCACCTCAGGGTGGCTTTTGTCCCCAGAGTGGGGGCTTGTGGGGAGGAACTGGCACTGCTGCCCCTCCCCACTCTGGCATATCACTGTGAGAACCTTCAGAAACAGGAATTTTGGGGGTTGTCTACAGAAACGGGAGAGTCCCAGCATGCTGCCGGGCGCCACCCAGCCTAAGCAGCTCCTCCCGGCAAGCAGCCAGGAGCCAGTGATACCAGGACAGCCAGCCGTCCCTGAAACCGCCCCATCGGAGGCCACAACCATTGCCCTAGAACCTGACTCAGCCGCGGCAACACCGCTGCTTGGCCCCGTGGACAGCCCTGAGGGGGTCCCCGCCCACCCGCAGCCTTCCCTGGGCTACGCCACTGCGCCGCCGCTGCCGCCGCCGTCACCGTGCCGGCGGGTGGAGCAGGTGGAGGATGTCACCATCGAGCTACCCATCGCCAGCCCACCACCAGCATATTTTGAGCCCATCCCCGCAACACCAGTCACAGTGCCGGAAACCGTTCTCTCCTCGGCCTTAACACTGCCCATCGTTTCCACTGTCCCCATTGTTTCCAAAACGGTGATGTCGATGTCACCACCAGGCGAGCTGAGCACCGAGGAACTCGTCGGCGTGGTGCTGGTGCTGCAGCGGAAGGTGAAGGTGCTGCAGCAGCGGCAACGCCGGCACCGCGCCCGGCTGGAAGCCATGGAAGGGTTGGTGGAGCAGCTGCGCCGTGAGAGCCTGCTCTCTGAGGAGAGGCTCAAGCTGGTAAGTGACACTGGGGACACGGTGGGTATGCTGGCAGGTGACACCTGGGGGGTGACACCATTTCCTGGTGGGTGACATTCCTTATCAGGTGCCACTGGTTTGAACACTGGGGAGAGGGAGGTGGCCCCTTGGTGTCACACCATGGCATGTCCCCAAGTTTGGGGACTTCCCCACAGCGCCTCTGTCCCTGTCACCTCCCCACCACCACCGCCACTTCCAGGCCTGCCTGCAACCGGGGCCGGTGACAGCAGATCCCACCAGTGCCGTCACCATCATCTGCCAGGAGGAGGAGGAGGAGGAGGCAACATTGGTCTACACTGTGCCACCGCCGGCAGGGACAACCTGTGGCCTCAGCCTGGAGCAGCTGTGATGTGGTGGCACCGGTGCCACTGTCACCAGGAACCTGCTGGGACATTGGGGGGGGGGGGGGGGTCCTCCCTGGGGACACCATGCTGTGCCTAGGGGTGTCACCCAGAAGCCAGGGGACCCAACCCCTGGGAACACCCCAGTTGTGTGGCCACTCCCCCCCCCCCAACCTGCAGCAGAGGGTCACCTTGTGCCACCCCTCCCTTTGTCCCCCACCTTGGTGCCCCTATTTTTTGGGGGGCAGGAGCTCAGTTGAGTTGCCCTCCACCCATGTGTGCTGCACCCCAGGGGAGGGAACACTTTATTTTTGTATTTAAGGTTTATTTTGTGATACTGGGCTGGTGGGAGCGGGTAGAATTTGGGGACAGAGATGTCCCTCCCCCCTGGCTTTAATAAAGGATGCTGGAGGCTTGCGGCTGGGAAGGTCTGTGTGTGACACTGTGGGGTGGGAGGGGGTGGCCCTTGCTGGTGGCCTTGGAGACGTCAGCCTCTCCTGGGTGTGGCTCTGTTCCCCCCTGCCCCCATCTCCATCTTGCAGCCAGGCCCAAGCTGTCAGTAGGTTCCAGGGTTAATGACAGTGAAAGGGGTGGTTCCCTTGAGAATGGCCACACCTCCTGTGCCTTACAGATGTGAGAGGCCTCTACATGTCCCCCCCCATAGCCTCTGCCCCTATAGAACCCTAGATCAGCCTCTTTGCCCCTATAGCCACCATAATCCACCCCCAGCCCATAAGGCTTCCTATAGCCTCTCCCACAGGTCCCGAAGCCCCTATGGCTTCCTATAGCCCCTCCCACAGCCCCTCCCACAACCCCTATGGCTTCCTATAGCTCCTCCTATAGCCCCTGTGCAGCCCCCTGTACCCTTTCCTATAGCTGCTCCCCAGCTTCTGTAGTCCCCTATAGCCTCCATACACCCCATGGCCGATCTCCAGCCCCTGGGGTCCTCTTCCAGCTCCAAATCGTATTGCTCCTCTCCACCTATAGCTTCTTTCCAGGCCCCTATAGACCTTCTCAGACCTCGGTAGCCCCTATAGCCCATTCCCAGCCCTGACTGGCCCCCTGTAACCTCTTCCCAAAGCCTGTAGGTCCCCATAGCTGCTCTCCAGCTCCCACAGCTGGCCATAGTCCTCTACAGCCCCCAAAGCGTCTCTCCAGCCCCTATATGCCACCTCCAGCCTTAATGGCTGTTCTCCATCACCTATAGCTCCTCATAGCCCTCTGCAGCCCTGTGCCAGCTCCTGTAGAGCCCCCCATAGCCCTTTTACTGGTCCCTATGTCCCCCGTATCCCCTAGAACCACTCTTGTGCCACTATACCCCCCATAATCCTCACAGCCACCTGTAGCTGCTCATTATCCCCTATAGCCCTCATAGATATTGTAGCTGCTCATCATCCCCTATGGTCCCCTACAGCTGCTCTGCAGCCCCCATAGCCACTCATTATCCCCTATAGCAATCCCTATAGCCACTCATCCCCTATGGTTCCCTAGAGCTGCTCTGCAGCCCCTATAGCCCCCATAGCACCTATAGCTGCTCATCATCCCCTATGGTCCCCTATAGCTGCCCCTATAGCCCCTATAGCTAGTCTCATCCTGTATGGTCCCCTATAGCAACCTCTGTAGCCACTCTTTGTCCCCTATGGTTCCCTATAGTAGCCCCCATAGCTGCTCATCATCCCCTCTGATCCCTATAGCTGCTCTGCAGCCCCTATAGCTGCTTGTCATCCCCTGTGGTCCCCTATAGCAGCCACTGTTGCCACTTGTCATCCCATATGGTGCCCTATAGCAGCCCCTATAGCTCCTGTAATTGCTCTGCAGCCCCTAGAGCCCCCATCGCCGCTCATCATCCCCTATAGCTGTTCATCATCAGTGGCGAGGCCAGCAGAGGCAACAGTAAATTGGCGGCGAAGCGCTGGATTGAGGCGGACCAGGAGGTTCCCGGAGCTCTCGCAAGAGAGGATGACATGGCGTGGGCTTTGCCACAGGCAGCCGTGGGAGATTTAAACGGCCCTGAGGAGCGCTGGCGACCAGGAGCGTGGCGTGGACAGTTTGTGCAGTACCCCCTCCACCCTTCCCAGGTCAGGAAGGCTACTCGGCAGTGGGCATGGGCCCAGAGGGAGACCCTGGTATGGCTGCCACTCGGGGGAAAGCTGTTGTTAGGAAAAATGTGGCAACGCAGACAGCGCTCCCATGTAAATGTGCAGCTGTCCAGGTCTCTGGCTTCAGGGAGTGCCTGAGTCTTTCACTGATGTCGGAGGGCAGCGGGGACACCTCTTGTGTGAGATGTGACCAGGTAGATGATCTGCTCAGCCAGGTGGCAGAGCTGAAGGAGGCAGTGGAAAGGTTGAGGAGTATCAAGGAGTGTGAGAGGGAGATAGATTGGAGGACCCACACCCTACCATCCCTGAGGCAGAGGCAGCAGATGGAGGATCCACAAGAAACGGAGGTTCCCCTGCCCTCTTGCCACCAGGCAGGAGAGGACCTAAGAGATGGAGGGGAATGGATACAGGTCCCTGCTCAGGGAGGCAGGTGAATCCCCTCCCAGTCTCTGTCACCTTCCCAGTTGCCCCTACACAACAGGTATGGGGCACTGGAACTTGAGGACTAGGTCAATGAAGATCAGGGTGTAGGTGAAGCCCTATCCAGGGAGGTGCCTAGGCTCAGTCGGGCAGCCCCACGCATTCTCACAGCCTCTGAAAAAAGAAAAAGGAGGGTAATTGTTGTAGGCGACTCCCTTCTGAGGGGGACAGAGGGCCCAATGTGGAGTCCTCACCCATCCCACAGGGAAGCCTGCTGCCTCCCTGGGGCCTGGTTGAAAGACATTACCAGGGAACTCCCGGGTCTGGTTCAGACCTCTGATTATTACACATTGCTGGTTGTGCAAGTTGGCAGTGATGAGATTGCAGAGAGAAATCCAAAGGCAATCAAAAGGGACTTCAGGGCACTGGGGTGATTAGTGGAAGGATTGGGAGCACAGGTAGTGTTTTCCTCAATCCCTTCAGTGGCAGGGAAATTCACTGGAAGGAACAGGAAAACACACCTGGTTAATACATGGCTCAGAGGCTGGTGCCATCAGTGGCATTTTGGGTTTATTTGATCACAGGGAGGTTTACACGGCACTGGGCTTGCTAGCAACAGATGGTACCCAGCTATCTCTAAGGGGTAAAAGAATCCTCGCTCGTGAGACGGCGGGGCTCATAGAGAGGGCTTTAAACTAGGTTTGAAGGGCGTAAGGGATAAAACTGGGTGCACCAGAGATGAGCCTGGGGGCAGCGTGCCAATGTTAGGGGTGGATTCAATAGGCCAGCTCAAATGCATCTCTGCCAGTGCATGCAGCACAAGCAATAAACAGGAGGAGCTGGAAGCCATCGTGCAGCAGGATAGATATGACTTAGTTGCCGTCATGGAAACATGGCGGGACGACTCCTGTGACGGGAGTGCTGCACTGGATGGCTATAAGCTCTTCAGAAGGGATAGGCAAGGTAGAAGAGGTGGTGGGGTGGCTCTCTATGTTAGGGAGGGTTTGGACTGTACAGAGCTACATGATTGTGATGACAAGGTGGGGTGCTTATGGGTGAGGATGAGAGGGAAGGCAGATATTGTGCTGGGAGTCTGTTATAGACCACCCACCATGTTGAAGAGACAGATCAATCATTCTACAAGCGGCTGGCAGTAGTCTCAGAATCATGTGCCCTTGTCCTCATGGGGGACTTCAACTTTCCAGACATCTGCTGGAAATACAACACAGCAGAGAGTAAACAACCTAGGAGGATCCTGGTGTGTGTGGAAAAGAACTTCCTGACACAGCTGGTGGGTGAGCCAACCAGGGGAGGACACTTGCTAGATCTACTGTTTATGAACAGGGAAGGACTGGAGGGACGTGTGTTGGTCGGAGGCTGTCTTGGGCTTAGAGGCCATGAAATGATAGAATTCTCAATTCTTAGTGAGGCAAGGAAGGGGGTTAGCAAAACTACCGCTATGGACTTCCAGAGGGCAAACTTTGGCCCCTTTGAGGCACTGGTTGAGAGAGTCCCTTGGGAGATGGTCCTGAAGGGCAAAGGGGTCCAGGAGGGACGGACGTTCTCTAAGAAGGAAATCTTAATGGCTCAGGACCAGGCTATTCCCATGTGCTGCCAAGTTGAACCGCTGAGGAAAACAACCAGCCTGGCTGAACAGGGAGCTTTTGCTAGGAGTCAGGAAAAAAAGGGGAGTTTATCGTCTCTGGAAGAAAGGGCGGGCGACCTGGGAGGAGTACAGGGATCTTGTTAGGTGATGCAGAGAGGAAATTAGAAAGGCAAAAGCTCAGCTAGAACTAAACCTGGCCACTGTTGTAAGAGACAACAAAAAATGTTTTTACAAATATGTTAACAGTAAAAAGAATCCCAAGGAGAATAGCTATCCTTCAATGGATACAGAAGGGAACGTTGCCACCAGAGATGAGGAAAAGGCTGAGGTACTTAATGCCGCCTTTGCCTCAGTCTTTAATAGAGAGATCAGTTATCCTCAGGGTACTCTGCCTCCTGAGCTGGAAGGTGACGATGAAAAGCAGAATATACCCACCCTTAATCCGGGAGGAAATAGTTAGTGACCTACTACGCCATCTGGACACTCACGAATCTATGGGACCAGATGGAATCCACCCAAGAGTACTGAGGGAACTGGCAGAGGTGCTTGCCAAGCTGCTCTCCATCATCTATCGGCAATCCTGATCAAAGGGGGAGGTCCCAGAGGACTGGAGGCTTGCCGGTGTGACACCCATTTATGAGAAGGGTCGGAGGGAGGATCCGGGGAACTACGGGCCTGTCAGCCTGACCTCGGTACTGGGGAAGATTATGGAACGGTTTGTCTTGAGAGCGCTCACATGGCAAATCTGGGACAAGCAGGGGATTGGGCCCGGTCAGCGTGGGTTTATGAAAGGCAGGTCCTGTTTGACCAACCTGATCTCTTTCTATGACCAGGTGACCCGCCTAGTGGGTGAGGGAAAAGCTGTGGATGTTGTCTACCTTGACTTCAGCGAGGCCTTTGACACTGTCTCTCATAGCATATTCCTTGAGAAGCTGGCGTCTCATAGCTTGGACAAGTGTACTCTTCACTGGGTGAAAAACTGGCTGGATGGACGAGCCCAGAGGATTGTGGTGAATGGGGTGAAATCCAGTTGGTGGCGTGTCACAAGTGGTGTTCCCCAGGGCTCAGTGTTGGGCCCTGTTCTGTTTAATATCTTTATCGATGATTTGGATGAGGGGATCGAGTGCACCCTCAGCGAGTCTGCAGACGACACCAAGTTGGGAGGCAGGGCTGATATGCTTGAGGGTAGGGAGGGTCTACAGACTGATCTGGACAGGCTGGATGGATGGGCCGAGGCCAATCGTGTGAAGTTCAACAAGGCCAAATGCCGGGTCCTGCACTTGGGTCACAGCAACCCCATGCAACGCTACAGTCTTGGGGAGGAGCTGCCCGGCAGAGAAAGACCTGGGGGTGCTGGTTGACAGCCGGCTGAATATGAGCCAGCGGTGTGCCCAGGTGGCCAGGAAGGCCAACGGCATCCCGGCCTGTATCAGAAATAGCGTGGCCAGCAGGAGCAGGGAAGTGATTGCTCCCCTGTATTTGGCACCGGTGAGGCCGCACCTTGACTACTGCGTTCAGTTTTGGGCCCCTCACTACAGGAAAGACATTGAGTTGCTGGAACGTGTCCAGAGAAAGGCAACAAAGCTGGTGAGGGGCCTGGAGCACAAGTCTTATGAGGAGCAGCTGAAGGAGCTGGGGATGTTTAGTCTGGAGAAAAGGAGGCTGAGGGGAGACCTCATCGCTCTCTACAACTACCTGAAAGGGGGTTGTAGTCAGGTGGGTGCTGGTCTCTTCTGTCAGGCGGCTGGAGGTAGGACTAGAGGAAATGGCCTCAAGTTGCGGCAAGGGAGGCTTAGGTTGGATATTAGGAAAAATTTCTCTACTGAGAGGGTTGTCAGGCATTGGAACAGGCTGCCCAGGGAAGCGGTTGAGTCACCATCCCTGGAGGTGTTCAAAAAGCGCGTAGACGAGGCGCTCCAGGACATGGTTTAGTGGGCACGGGTGACGCCTGCACTCGATGGTCTCGAAGGTCTTTCCCGACCTAAACGACCCCCTGACTCCATGACTCCATACCGGCCCCCACGCCGTCCCCCACGCCCCGCCCCCTGCAGCCCCTGGCAGCCCCCCTGGCGCCGCCATTGGCCGCCCCGGCCCCGCCCCGCCCCTTCAGGCCCCGCCCCGCAGTCCCCCTCCCCAGCCCCCTCTACCCCTCCGGGCGGGTCGCGCATGCGCGCTGCGCCTAGCCCAGCCCGCCGGCCGCGTCCCCAGCAGGTACCGGGCGGGGGGGGGGACGGACGCGACCGGGGGGAACCGGGGTGGGGGGCCGGGACCCCTGCCCCTGCCCCTGCCCCTGCCCCAGCCCACCGCACCCCACCCCATCCTGGTACCGCCAGCCCGGTCCCGGCCCCGGCGCATCACCGCGCCCCGGCCTGGGCCCGGTGCGGCCCCCCCGCCCGGTGCCCCCGCCCCATCTTGGTGCCGCGGGCCCGGTCGCCACCCGCATCCCACTATCGCCATCCCAGTACCCCCATTCCAGTATCCCATTCCCACCCCCGTATCCTCATCCCTGTATCCCCGTATCCCATCCCCATCCCAGTATCCCCATTCCTATATCCCATCCCTGTATCCCATCCCCATCCCAGTATTCCCATCTCTCTATCCCATCTTCATCCCAGTGTTCTCATCCCTGTGTACCCATCTCCATGTCCCATCCCTGTATCCCATCCCCATCCTAGTATCTCCAACCCAGTATCCCCACCCCAGTATCCCATCCCCATCCTAGTATCCCATCCCAGCATCCCATCCCCATCCCAGTACCCCCATCCCAGTACCTCCATCCCAACATCCCATCCCCATCCCAGTATCCCCTTCCCTGTATACCCATCCCTGTATCCCATCCCCATCCCAGTATCCTCATCCCAGTATCCCCACCCCAGTATCCCCATGCCAGTATCCCATCCCAGTACCCCCCCGGTGGGCCCGGCCATTCCGCCCACCTTCTGTACCCCCTTGCCCCCCCCATGCCAGGAGAAGGGGGGGGATGTTGACACCCGCAAAAGCCACCAACCCCCGGTGCTGCTCCCCCTCCCATCACCCCCCTCCCCCCTCAGGCTGTTGCCATGACAAAGGAGCATGGGGGGGACCCCCCAGTGGGGGGGGCACCGACCCCCGACCCCCCCAGCCCCATGGTGGAGCGACGCAAGAAGCCGATGGTGCACCCCGCTGCCCCCGCCCCCTTGCCCAAGGACTATGGTGAGACCCCCCCCCACCCTAAGACCCCCCCCAGCTCATCACAGGTGTCCCCAGGGGACCCCATAGGGACACATCCAAAAAAAAAAAAAGCTGGGGGAGGGGGGACGCTGGGAGGGGACCCAAGTGGCGATTCTCTGATGGCTGATATTGGGTTGAGCAATGGGGGGGACCTGACACTCCCCTCTCCCCCCCAACCTCGGGGGACAGGAACCCTCCCCAGGGAACAGGGGACCCCATGGGGACAGGGACTCCCCACCCCCCAAAAAAAGGCATGCATGGGAGAGGGTCCCAAGTGGGAATTTGGGGGTTCTCTGATGCCTGCTATGGGGTTGTACATTGCTTGGTGTCCCCCTCCTTTGTGGACAGTGACACCCCCCCATGGGGACAGAGTCACCCCTCCCCCTCTTTGTCACAGAGACTCCCTCCATGGCAGGTGACCCCCATGGGGTGGGCACTGGGGCCCCAAGTGGGGATTCTCCAATGGCTGATATGCGATTTGTGCACCACGGGGTGCCCCTTCACACACACATCCTCCTTTTGTCCCCCACCTCCTTGTGTCCACCCCCCCAGCCTTCACCTTCTTCGACCCGAACGACGCAGCGTGCCGGGAGATCCTGCTGGACCCTCGCACCACTGTGCCCCAGCTCTTCGCCATCCTGCGCCAGTGGGTGCCCCAAGTGCAGCACAGCGTTGATGTCATCGGCAATGAGGTGGGGGGGAGTGGGTCAGGGTGCTGGAGAGGGGGGCTGGGGGGTCCGGGTGTCATGGTGGGGTCAGGATGCTGGGGGAGCCGTGGGGGCAGGGGGAAAGCTATGAGGTGCCATGGGGAGTGTGGGGGGGTAACTCGGAGCACTGGGAGGGGGACTGGGGAGGACTGGGAGCCTGAGGGAGGCTACTGGGAGGTCACTGGGAGCACTGGGAGGGGAACTGGGAGCTCTAGGGAGGATACTAGGAAATAACTGGGAGCACTGTGAGGGGAAATGGGAAGGAGCTGGGAGCCCGTGGGAGGGTACTAGGAGGTAACTGGGAGCACTGGGGACATGACTGAGTGCCCCAGGAGAGTTAGTGGGGGGTGACTGGGAGCCCGGGGGGGGTAACTGGGAGGAACTAGTGTGTAACTGATGTGACTGGGCAGATCCTGCGCCGCGGGTGCCACGTGAATGACCGGGATGGACTGACAGACATGACGCTGCTGCACTATGCCTGCAAGGCCGGCGCCCACGGCGTGGGTGGGTGGGACGGGGGGTCCCCGCATCCCCCATGTCCCCAGTATCCCCCAGTCCTGGTGTCCCCACAGTGGCAGTGTCCCCATATTCCCAACATTCCCAGTCCCAGTGTCTCCACACTGGCAGTGTCCCTATGTCGCCAGCATCCCCAGTCCCACTGTCTGTATGACCCCATGCCTGCACTCCCCACCACCCCCAGTGCCCTCCCCTCCCCGCTAGGGCAGCACCATCTCCCACAGCCCCAGCCCCACGGCGGATGCCCCCTGGGTGACGTGCCCATCCCCATGCTGGGTGTCACTGACTCCCAGGGGACCCAGCGGCGGCTGTGCGTCTGTCCACACGGCTGCTGGCGCTGGGGGGGGACGTGACACTGCGGAGCCGCTGGACCCACATGAACGCCCTCCACTACGCCGCCTACTTCGATGTCCCCGAGCTCATCCGCACCCTCCTGCGGGCGGCAGCCCCCCGAGGTGAGGGGTCCCCCCACAACAGGGTCCCTTGGGGGCAGGAGGGAAGAGCATTGGGCTCCCCTAGAGGAAGGACACTGGGGTCCCTTGGGAGGCAGGACACTGGGGTCCCAGGGGAGCAGGACATTGGGGACACTGGGGAAAGGACACTGGGGTTCCAGGGGAAGGACATGGGGGTCCCAGGGGTGCAGGACATTGGGGTCCTCAGGGGCAGGATGCTGGGGTCCCTTGGGGGCCAGGAGATTGGGGTCCCAGGGGATAAGGACACTGGGGTCCCCTGGGGAAAGGACATTGGTGTTCCCAGGGGAGCAGAACACTGGGGTCCCTTGGGAGCAGGACACTGGGGTCCCAGGGGATAAGGACACTGGGATCCCTGGAGAAAAGAGCATTGGGGTCCCTGAGGGGAAAGACACTGGGGTCCCCAGGAGGCAGGACATCGGGATCCCTTGGGGAAAGGACACTGGGGTCCCTTGGGGGAAGGACATCGGGGTCTCTAGGGGAGCAGGATATTGGGGTTCCAGGGGCACAGAACATTGGGGTCCTCAGGGGCAGGACATTGGGGTCCCGGGAGGGAAGAACACTGGGGTCCTCTGGGCTGCAGGACATGGGTGTCCCCAGGGCCAGGACAATGGGGTCCCCAGTGGGGGTTGGGACACTGCAGTCCCATAGGACAGGATGCCGGTGTCCTTGGGGCTGGGAGCCCGGGTTCCCCCCGCAGCCACCCCTCCTCTCTCTCCGGGGTGGGCTGTGCCTCAGTTTCCCCCCACAGTGCTGCACTCGACCTGCAGCGACTTCAGCCATGGGACGGCACTGCACATTGCTGCCTCCAACCTCTGCCTGGGGGCTGTGCGTTGCCTGCTGGAGCACGGGGCTGATCCTGCCCTCCGGGTACCGCGGGGGTTGGGGGGAGCATCAGGGGGATGGGGGGGGATTGGGGTGACTGGGAGGGATTGGGGTTTTGGGGGAGTAATGGTGTATTGAGATGTTGTGGGGGATTGGGAGGGATTGGGGTAGTGGGGGGGAGATTGGGATGGGGTTAGGGGATGCTGGGGGTGGGGACTGGGATGTTGGGAGTATTGAGGAGTGTTGGGGGGGATTGGGGTACTGGAGGGATTGGGAGGGATTGGAGTATTGACATACTGGGGGGATTGGGAGGGGTTGGAGTATTGGGGGTGTAATGGGGTACTGGGGGATTGGGAGGGATTGGGGGGTTGAGGGTTGTTGGGGCATATTGAGTTATTGGGAGGATTAGGAGGGATTGGGGTACTGGGGGGTATTGAGGGGTGTTGGGGGGACTGGGGTACTGGGGATTGTTGGGGTGTATTGGGAGGGATTGGGGTATTGGGGGTGTAATGGGGTATTGAGGTGTATTGGGGGGATTGGGAGGGATTGGGGTACAGGGGGGGTATTAAGAGGGGTGGAGGGACTGGGGGGGGATTGGGAGGGATTGCTATACTGGGGGTATTGCAGCATTTTGGCATTATTGGGGGTTATTTGGGATATTGGGGGGTATTGGGATCCTGGGGCTTCTGAGGGGTATTAGGAGCATTGTGAGGGATTGGGGTATTGGGGAGCTATTTGGGGTTTTGGTGGTATTAGGAATATTCAGGCTATTGGCAGCAGGGGGGGATTGGGAGGGACTGGGGTATGGAGGGGTGTTGGGGGAATTAGGGGGGTTGAGGGGTATGGGGGCTTTTGGGGGTATTGGGCATACTGAGGGGTACTGGCATATCAGAGGCACTGGGGAATTGGGGAGTATTGGGGGGTATTGGGGCTGTTGGAAGAGGCTGGGAGGGGTTGGGGGGGGGATTGGGGGTGATTGGGAGGAATTGGGAGAGACTGGGGTATTGGAGGTACCGAGGAGTATTGGAGTTCTTGGGAGGTATTGGGGGTACTGGGGGGTATTGGGACAGATTGGAGTTTTGAGAGGTATTAGGAATATTTGGGGTATTTGGGGCATGGGGTATTGGGGATATTGAGGGGGATTGGGAGGGATTAGGGGGGCTGGGGAGTATTGGGGAGCCTGAGGGCTATTGGGGTGTCAGAGCTCTTGAGGGTACAGAGGGTTATGGGGGGGCATGCGGGTACCAGCATTATTGTGGGCATCACATTATCGGGGGTTTCAGGGGGCTGTGATGGCACCCAGGGGTGTCAGGGTGCCACATGGGTGCCTTCTCCCACCAGTTACCCTCAAACAGACCCCCACCCTTTTTTTGGCTCACCTCCCCCACCCACCCACAGAACAGCAAGGGTCAGGTGGCGGCCGAGGTGGTGCCGGACCCTACAGACATGGCGCTGGACAAGGCAGAGGCGGCGCTGGCGGCGCGAGAGCTGCGACAGCTGCTGCTGGACGCCGTCCCCCTGAGCTGCAGCCTCCCCCGCGTCACCCTGCCCAACTACGACAACCTACCTGGGAACCTCATGCTGCTCTGCCTCGGCCTCCAGCTGGGTGACCGTGTCCGCGTCGACGGTGGAAAGGTGGGGGGGACGCAAGTGGGGATGTAGGGACAGGGCGGGGGGAGGACGGCACCCAAGCAGGGTGCAGGTAGCATCCATGCAATGGCAGGATGCTCTGCGTGGGGATGCAGGCATGGCGTAGGGGGAACTGGGCTCCAGAGTGGGTTTTGGGGTGAATAGATGGGGTTTCAGGGTGCACAGATTTGGAGGGGACTGGGGGTGTCCCAGGGGTGGTGGGGCGCAGCAGCACCCAAGTGGGGTGCAGGCAGCACCCATGGAATGGGAGGATGCTCTGTGGGAATGCAGGTATGGCATGGGGGGAACTGGCGGTGAAAGGAGGGGTTTGTGGTGCATAATGGGGTTTTGGGGCAGATAGAGGTGGTTTAGGTTGCAGAGATGGTTTTGGGGGGGTCCCAGGTGTGCAGGGGTGCAGCAACACCCAAGGGGGGGCACAGACAGGACCTGTGCAACCACAGGATGTTCTGCGTGGGGATGCAGGCATGGCATGGGAAGTATTTGGGATCAGAAGTGGGTTTTGGGGTGCACAGAAGGTTTTGGGGTGCACAGAGATGTTCCTGGGGTACATACGGGTGCTGGGACCCCCAGGGGTGCAGGGACCCGGCAGCACCCAGCCCCAGCGCAGCCATCTGCTGCACCCTCCACATTGGAAGGGGAATAATGAAGATTTTGGGGTGCAGGAGAGGATGTGGGGGGTGCAGGGGTCACCCAGGGCTGCCATGTCTTGTCCCCCCCAAGGTGGGGACCCTGCGTTTCTGCGGCACCACGGCGTTTGCCAGCGGGCAGTGGGCTGGAGTGGAGCTGGATGAGCCTGAGGGCAAGAATGACGGCAGCGTGGGGGGGGTCCGCTACTTCATCTGCCCCCCCAAACAGGGTAGGGACCCCCAGGGACCCCAGGGGCAGCGGTACAGGACCCAGATGCCTGGGTCCCTTGAGGACACCCCTGGATGTCCTGGTCCCTCTGGGGATGGATGGTGGGACATTGTGGGGGGGAATCCCCTGGCAGGGGAGGGGGGCTTGGCTGGCTGGGACCCTTTTTGGGGGGGGGGGGGGGGCGGTGTCAATTAGGCTCCTGTGTCCCTGGGATGTAGTGGGTTATAGTGGGTTACGCTGGTCTGTACTGGTGCATACAAGTCTGCCTGGATGGCTGGTACTGGTATACTGCATGGTAATAACCCACACTGGTGTGTACTGGTCCACACTGGTGTGTACTGGTCTGTACTGGTATGTGTACTGGTCCACACTGGTGTGTACTGGTCCGTACTGGTGTGTGTACTGGTCCACACTGGTGTGTGTACTTGTTCATACTGGTGTGTACTGGTCTGTACTGGTGTGTGCACTGGTCCACACTGGTCTGTACTGGCACGTACTGGTCCACACTGGTGTGTGTACTGGTCACTACTGGTCCACACTATTGTGTACTGGTCCGCACTGCTGTGTGTACTGGTCCATACTGGTCTGACGTCACCCACCCGCAGGTGTCTTCGCCTCTGTCTCCAAGATCTCCAAGGCGGAGGAGCAGCCCCCAGCGGCCTCCCCCCCCCGCAGCCCCCCGGGACCCCCAGCCCGAGCCCCCCACAAGGCCCGGAAGGACAAGAGAGGTACACCCTGCCCCGCTCTACCACACCCTGCCACGCCCCACACCCCGGGGCCCTGTCCGTTCCCCTCCGCCCCCTCACGCTCGCCCCATCCCGTTTACTCTGTGTTTCCCCTTGGCTCCGCCCCCTGCATGCTCATTGGAGGAGAGCAAGGAGCCTCAGGATTGGCTGGCTGGGGGCAGGGAATGTGAAACCCCGCCCACCCACAGAAGGGGGCGGAGTTCGGGCAGAGGGGAGTGCTCTGCTTTAGCCCCATCCCCTGTGCTGCCACACCCGGGTCACAGCTGGGGGGTGGGGCCTGCCAGGGTGGGGTGCATGGGGGGTGGAGCTGGGCAGGGTGGGGCCTGGGAGGGGGCGTGTCCCACCCGACTCAGCCCCTGGCAGGCTTATAGGGAGGTGGAGTCAGGTGGGGGTGTGGCTGTGAGTGGGTGGGGCTAGGCAGGGACCCTGGTTTGCGTGACCCCACCCCTCAGCCACACCTGGAAGGAGGGGCGTGGCTGCACCGAGAGGGCCGAGGGGTGTGGCCGTGAGATGGGTGTGGCCGGTCTGATCTCGCCCCACCCTCCCCCGCAGCCACCCGGAAGCGTGGCGGGGCGTGGCTGGACCGGGAGGGGCGCCGCGTGGCCCCGGGGGATGCAGTGCTGGTGGCTGGACAGCGCCCGGGGCGGGCCCGGTTCTATGGGCGCACTGACTTCGCCCCCGGTGAGAGGGACCCCCCCGGGACCCCCCCCAAACTGGGACCCCGCCCCAGACTCCCTCCGTAGGGCTGACCCCGAGGGACCCCCCCCAGGACCAACCTCCTTAGGCTCCCTCCCTGGGACATCCCCCTCCCCACACCCTGGGACCCCCTCCCGGGACCCTGCCATGGGAACCCCGCCCTTGCGCACCCCCCCCCCAGACCCCCTTTGGACCCCTCCCCCCATGGGACACCCCCCCTCCCCCCAACCTGGGATCCCCTTTGGGACCCCCTCATGGGATGGACCCTGTGGGATCCCCCCACAATGGGAGCCCTCTGGGACCCCCTCCCACGCTGGGACCCCCCCCCGGGACACCCCCCTGGGACTGACCCCCTGGGATGCCCCCCCTCCCCCCACCATGGGATCACCCTGTACCCCAGGACCCCCCAGGGAGCACCCCCCAACCTGGGACACCCCCATGAGAACCCCCTCATAAGACCCCTCACCCTGGGACACTCTGCCCCCCATAGAACTCCCCCAACTTGCCCCCCCCCCCCCCCCCAGGGTACTGGTTTGGGGTGGAGCTGGACTCAGCCGGGGGGAAACACGACGGCTCCGTTTTCGGGGTGCGGTACTTCTCCTGTCCCCCCAAACACGGCGTCTTCGCCCCCCCCTCCCGTGTGCAGAGGTAATGGGACACACACACACACAACATTGGGGAGACACACACATTGTGTGTGTGGGACATTGGGGGGACACAGGGGGACTTTGGGGGATATTGGGGGGTGGGGGGGGGTGGGGGGGCAGTGGGGGACAAGGAGGGGCATAGGGGGGGCAAGGGAGGGGTCAGGTCTCTGTCCTGTGTTGTGCCCCCCCGCCCCCCCCCCCCCACCATGACATTTACTGCCCTGCCCCCAGGGTCGGGGGTCCCAGGGAGGAGCCGGGGGATGGTGCCCCAGAAAAGAAGGTGCAGCAGGTCACCGGTGCGTGCTGATTGGCTGGTGGGAAGGGGGTGGGGCACTGCTGATTGGTTGGTTGGTGGTTGGGGTGCTGCCCTCGGGATTGGTTGGTGGACCCTCATGATGGGCTGGTGGGGGGGAGCACTGCTGATTGGCTGGTTGGTAGGGTGGGCTGCTTCTGATGGCTGGTGGGTAGCATGGAGCACTGCTGATTGGCCAGGGTGGGATGGATCGCTGCTGATTGGCCAGCAGGAGGAGAGCTCACTTCAGATTAGCTGGTGGGGCAGAGGGTTTTGCCGTTGATTGGGTAGCAGGGTGCAGAGCAGCCGATTGGCCAGCAGGAAGCCTATCCCCCTGCTGACTGGCTAGCGAGACAGCCCCCCCCCCCAGGTGTCTGCTGATTGGCCAAGCTTTCCCCACCCACCCATTGGCCAGCTGGAGGGTGAAGCCTCCCGCTGATTGGCTGGCCGGACCCCGCCCCTATTTCCCCAACCGCGCAATGGCTAGCAGGGGGGTGGGGGGGGGGGCTGTGACCGTGTGTGTGTCTCTCCCGTGTGTCCCCCCCGCCCCGTGTCCCCCCCGGATGTCCCCGCAGTGTCACAGCCCAAGCGCAACTTCCCGGCAGTGCGGACCCCGAAGGACATCACCTCAGAGAGCTCCTTCTCCAGGTGGGGGGGGGGACACGACATTTGGGGGCGTAGGGGGGGACATGGGGACACCCCCGGGTGGGTGTGTCCCGTCCCCCGCCCTGCCCCACGGTGACCCCTCTGTCCCCAGGTTACTCTTCTGCTGCTGGTTCCCCTGGATGCTGCGGGCTGAGATGCAGTCCTAACCCCGCCCCTCCCATCCCCCCGCCTCGCTGGGCCCCTCCCACCCCCCCGCCACCCCTCCCCCACCCAGTGCCTTGGTCCCCTCCCCTCCCCCCCCGGGGAGACGTGATGTGACACCCCTTCCGCCCCCGCCCTGAACCCTGACTCCCTTTGCGCCAGGCTGTTCACTCTGGAACCTACTTATTACAGTGACAGGGTGGCAGGTGGGGTGAGTTGAGGCCAGCCAGCCCCTCCCCTGACGCCCATTTTGGGCTGTTCACCCTCGAACCTACTGATAACGGTGATGGGGATTTGCTGGTGCCAACACCCCCACCCCCCCACTCATTTTGGGCTGTTCACCATGGAACATACTGATAACAGTGATGGGGATTAGCTGGTGCCAGCCCCCCCCTCCCCCCCCTTTGGGCTGCTCTCTCTGGAACCTACTGATTACAGTGATGGGATGAGTTGATGTCAGCCCCCTGCCCCCAAATGCCTTTGCGCCCTGCCCCCCCAGCCCTCTTTTATGGCTGTTCACTCTGGAACCTAAAGATTACAGCGATGGGGGTGAGCTGACGCCTGCCCCTCTGACCACCCTCTCAACACCTGTTTTGGGCTCTTCACCCTGGAACCTACTGATTACAGTCATGGGGTGTTGCTGCCAGCCCCCCACAGAAGCCGCTCTGCCCCCTCCCCCCCATATTGGGCTGCTCATTCTAGAACCTACTGATTAGTTACAGGGAATTGATGCCAGGATCCCTCCCAGAATATTTTTGGGCCCCCCTAAGCCCGGTTCCTCCAGTTCACTCTGGAACCCACCGATTACCCTTGTGAGGAGTGAGCCAATGCCAACCTGTGCCCCCCTGCATTTTGGGTCATTCACACTGGAACCTGCTGACTACAATTGGGAGAAGAGAGGTTTATGCCAGGGACCCTCCCCAAACCTGTTCTTGAGCCGTTAACTCTGGAAACTACTGATTACGCCCGGGGGGGAGGGCGTTTTATGGAAAATGGTTTGGTGGATACTCCAGCGGCTGCTAGTGGGGTTGAGGACGCCCCCCCCCCCCCTCCAAAAAAAAGGGACCCAGGTGTCCGGGCCCCCCCCACCTCCCCCCGCAGTAGCAATAACATCCCCTCCCCCTGCAATCGTGTGAGTGGCTTTAATGTCCTGTGTCCCCCCCCGTACCCCGCCCCCCCTGCTGCCGCATGGTCCCCCTGGACCCGCTTGTGCCACCAATAAACACCTTTGTACGTCCCACGGCTCCGGGGGGAAACCCCAAAGCTGGGAGGGGGGGCTCGGGGGTGTGTATGGAAGGACTCCAAAGATAAGGGGGCGGGCAAGGGAGGGGAGGGCGTGGGGGGACCTGAAGAGCTGGAGGGGGACATGGGGGGACCCCAAAGCTGGGGATGGGCTCGGGATGGGGTAGGGCCCCAAAACTGGGGGGGGGGGGGGCTGTGGGGGGACCCCAAAGCTGAGGGAGAGCTCAGGAGATGGGGGAGGGCCCCAAAGCTGGGGGAGGACTGTGGGGGGACCCCAAATCTAGGGGAGAGGCCCCAAAACTGGGGAGGGATACAGGGGAGGGGGACACCCCAAACCTGGAGGGGGCTCAGGGGGTTGTGGGGGGACCCCAAAGCTGGGGGAGGACTCGGGGGATGGGGGAAAGCCCCAAAGCTGGGGGGGCGACATGGCGGAGGGGGGGACCCCAAAACTGGGGTGGTACATGGTGGGGCGTGGGGTCCCTGTGAGGTCACTGGGACAGGGGGACTCCACGGCTGGGGGGAGATGGGGGGGGGGGGGGGACGCGGGCTAGGGGTACACGGACTGGGGGAGTGGCCCCCCTCCCTGCTCCAGCGCCGCCATCTTGTTCCGGCGCGCCGCGGTGGCGTCAGACGCGCGACCAGAAGGGCGGTGCCCCCTTCCCCGAGCACGCCCACACCGACTGCCTGGCTCCGCCCCGGGCTCTTGGTCCCGCTTCCCGCCGGGGCGCCGCGCCGCTTGAGCCCGCTCGGCCACGCCTCCTCCGCGCCGGCCGAGCTTTCTCAGCCGTCGGCCCCGCCCCCTCAGCGGTCGGCCCCGCCCCCTCAGCGGTCGCGGACGCCTGAGTCCCCGGGCGGGTCCCGCAGTCGCTCCGCGCCGCCGCCGGGCCCGCAGGTACCGGGATCCCCCCCTCGGGACTCCCCCGGGACCGACTTCCCCCCCTCCCCGGGGTCCCCCCGATCCTTTCTCCCCACAACGGCTGCGTGACTCAGCTCCGGCCCCGCCCGGTTCCCGGAAATCCGCACCCGGAGGCGGGAGGGGCTGGGTCCCCCCCATCCCGGGGTGGGGGGATATCTATGGGGCTGGGGGGGGGGGGGATCCATAGGGCCCAGGGGGGGGGGTCTGCAGGGCCCGGGAGGATCTGTGGGGCCCGGGGAAGACCCATAGGGCTGGGGGGATCTATAGGGGCCAGGGGGGTCTCTAGGGCTGGAGGCATCTGTAGGGCCTGGGGGGGGCGTCTCTAGGTCCCCAGGTTTCTGTAGGGGCCGTGGGTGTCTATAGAACTAGGGGTTCTCTGCTGGAGGGGGGTGGTGGGTGTTATCTGTAGAGCTTGGGGGGGCTCTATAGGGTCTATAGGATCCTTCAGGCACCCATGGTGGGGGGGTGTCTTATGGGTCCAGGGGGGGCCTAGAGAAAATGGGGATCTATGGGTTCCAGGGGTGTCTACAGGGCCCGAGGGGTTGGGGGGTGGGGGTCTTAGAGCCCAGGCGGGGCTATGGGATCTGGAGGAGCCCATGGTGCCGTAGGGCGTCAACCTAACGCTGCTCTCTTCTTTTCTTCCAGTCTCTCCCAGTAACCCCCCCAGTGGCCCCCCCAGTGCTCCCAGTAACCTCCAGTGCCCCCCCAGCGCTCCCAGTAACCCCCCAGTTCTCTCCCAGCACTCCCAACAGCGCCCCAGTGCTCCCAGTAACCCCCCAGTGCTCCTAGTGCCCCCCTTTGCGGGGACCATGTTCCTGGTGAAGGGGTTGCTGGGGGGGGGTGGAGGCGGAGGGGGTGGTGGGGGGCTCCCCGGGGGCATTGGCTCAGTGCTGGGGGGGCTGCTGAGCGGTGGTGGTGCAGGGGGGCGCGGGGGCGGTGCCGGGGGGGCCATGGGGGTCCTGGGGGGCGTCATCAGTGCCATCAGGTGAGGGGACCTCGGGGATCAGGGGGGAGAATGTGGGATGGGGGGGCATTGGGAGGGACGACATCGAAAACATGGGGTTGGGGGGGGACACGGGGAGACATTGGGGACACGGGGTTGGGAGGGACACAGGGGGGACACAGGGCATGAGGGGTTGGGGGGACACAGGGGGACATTGGGGACACGGGGTTGGAAGGGACACATGTTGGGGAACACGGGGACACTGGGGATGTGGTGTTGGGGGACACACAGGGGGACATTGGGGACTTGGGTTTTTGAGGACGGGGTGGGGAGAGGGGGTGGGGTTGGGGTGACCCTGGGGGGGTGTCACCCGGGGTGGGGGTGATATGGGGGGGCCGGGGCACCCTGGGGTGCTCTGACCCCCACCCCCACCCCCCAGCGAAGCGGCTGCCCAGTATAACCCTGAGCCCCCAGTAAGTGACCTCCGAGGACAGCCCCCCCCCCCCCCCCAAGATTTTGGGGTCCCCCTACCCTGGTGACCCCCATCCTCACGATGGGGTGTCCTCCCTGCCTGGGTTTGGGAGGTCCCCTTTGACACCCTCCCCCGTGCCTCCCAGCCCCCCCGCACCCACATCTCCACGGTGGATGCCAACGAGAGCGAGGAGGTGCGGCAGTTCCGGCGGCTCTTTGCCCAGCTCGCCGGGGATGTGAGTGACCGCCGGATCCCCCAGGATCTTCCCAGGATACCGCCCCCACCCACCAGGACCCCCCCGACCGCCCCCTGGGAGCCCCCCCCAAGCCCTCCAGGATTCCCCAACCCCCCCAGGGACCCCTCTGCCCCTCAGGGATTCCCTACTGGGCCCATCAGATCTCCGTGGATCTCCCAGATCCTCCAGGATACCCCCCTCCCTGGCTCCCCAGATCCCTGCTCCGCCCCCCCCCCCCGATCCCTCTCGGATCCCCAAACCCCACTGGATCTCCCAGATTCTGCTCCCCCCCGCTAGGCTCCCCCGATCCCCCCTGCATTCCCCAATCCCCAGGGATCCCCAGAGCCTACTGGATCCCCCAGACCCCCTGCCTGGATCCCCCCGATTCCCATCCCACCCACCCCCCCCCGGATCCTTGCTGGATCCCCCTCCCAGATCCCCAGATCCTACAGGATCCCAAGACTCCCCCACCCCCCGATCATGCCCTGGCCTCCCCCAGCCCCACAGGACCACCCCAGATTCTTGGATCCTTCCCAGCTCAGCACTTCCTGGATCCCATGGGTGATGCCCCAGGATCCCCCAGCTGGATCCCCTGCCCCCCCCTCCAATCCCCTGGGATCTGCCCCCCCCCAGCCCCTCCTGCACTCCTCCAGCCGCCAATCCCCAGTGGGTCACTGGATCCCATGGGATCCCCCAAGCACCCCACTATCAGTGAGGGGGGTTCTCTGATCCCCAGGGTAGGGGGCAAGGGCAGGATACCCTGGGGTGGGGGTCAGGGTGGGGGGGACCCCATGGCACCTTCCCCACGCCTGTCTCCACAGGACATGGAGGTGAGTCCCACCGAGCTCATGAACATCCTCAACAAAGTCGTCACCCGCCGTAAGTGTCCACCCAAAAACGGGGGGGGGCGGGGGCAACACAATGAGGGGGGCAACATGTCTGGGGGGTCCTGGGACCCACTGCCCATAAATCACCAGGGCTGGTAAGTGGGGAGCATAGCCCTGTAGCACCCACAAGAGAATCCCCACATGGCCAGGGAAAAACTTCCAAAATATTCCAGTTTTGGTTAAAATTTTGGGGAAGGAGGTGGGTCCCACAGTCGCTCCATGCCGCCGCCGGGCCCACAGGTACTGGGACCCCCCCTGGGACCGACTCCCCCCCACTCCCCGGGGTGCCCCCGATCCTTCCTCCCCACAATGGCTGGGGCACCCCCCCAAAAATCATCTGCCCACTGCCCCCCCAACCCAGATCCTGATCTGAAGACGGATGGCTTTGGCCTCGACACCTGCCGCAGCATGGTGGCTGTAATGGACGTATCCTTTTGGGGTGGGAAGAGGGGGGGTATTTTTGGGGTTCAGGGAGGGGGGGCTTTCCCATTGCCCCTGCAAATCTCCTTGACATCCCCCCCAGAGCGACACAACGGGGAAACTTGGCTTTGAGGAGTTCAAGTACCTGTGGAACAACATCAAGAAGTGGCAGGTGGGGAGGGGGGGCACCCCAAAATCGGGGGGACATCCCAAAATCCGGGAGACCACAAGGAACCCCAAATCTTTCCTCCAAAATGCGAGGGAGGAGCTACAGGGGATCTTCCTGAAGACCCCAAAATGTTGGGGGGGCTATATAGGGGTAATGGGGATCCCCCCCGCCAAGTGGGACCCCTAAATTGGGGGTAGCGGAAAAAGGGGCCTCCTGGGACCCCAAAATTTTGGGAGGGGGGTATTGGGGAAAATGGGGTCCCCCCATCTCTGTAGGGACCCCCAAATCCTGGGGAGAGCATTGGGGAATCCCCAGTTCTGGGGGGGGCATTGAAGCCCCACAAGTTTGGAATGAGGGGGTCACAAGGACCCCTGGAAGACCCCAGAACTGGGGGGGGGGGGACGGACACAGTATGGAGGCAATGGGGCTGTCTCCAATCCTGGGGCAGGGAAGGAATTGCGGGGGTGGATATTGGGGTACAGGGGGCCCACCCAACCCCCCGGTGTTCCCCCCCCCCAGTGCATCTACAAGCAGTTCGACACCGACCGCTCAGGGACTATCGGGGTGCAGGAGCTGCCTGGGGCCTTCGAGGCTGCAGGTTTGGGGGTGCAGTAGAATTTGGGGGGGGCAATTGGGGGGCTGGAAGGTGTTGGAGGTGATGAGGGGGGGTTGTTGGGGGGGATTTGGGGAGCTGGGGGTTGGTTTGGGGAGGTCATGGGGGGCATTTGGGAGGCTCAGGGTGTTTGGGGGGGGATTTGGGGGTCCGGGAGATTTGGGGAGGGTGAGGGTATTGGGGGGTTGGAGGAATTGGGGGTGTCAGCGGTATTTGGGGGTGTTGGAGATATGTGGGGGGGTCAGGAAATTTGGGGGGGTAGGAGCATTTGGGGGGGCAGGGCTCAGAATTTGGGGAGGGGTTGGGGGTATTGGGAGGGTCAGGGGTATTCAGGGGTTCATGGTATTGGGGGGGAATTGAGAGTATTTGGGGGGGTCAGGGGTATTTGGAGGGGTTGTGAGAATTTTGGGGGGGGGTCCAGGGTATCTGGGGGGGGTTGGAGGAATTGGGGGGGCATCTGGAGTATTTGGGGGGGCAGTGTTTTTGGGAGAGGTGGCATCTTGAGGGGGGGCAATGGGTCATTTTGGGCCTTGGGGACATTTTGGGGGAGCTGTGAGGTATTTTGTGGAGCAGCGGGGGTTAAAGGCAGTTTGGGGATGTCAAAGTTCATATGTGTAATTTCCCCCAGGCTTCCGGCTGCCCCCCCCACTTTGGGGTGTACTGGGCCGTCGCTACGGCGACGAGGGGGGGAATCTCGATTTTGACAACTTCATCAGCTGCCTTGTGCGCCTCGATGCCATGTTCCGTAAGGGGGGGCCCCCCCAAATTTTGGAGGGGGTGGGGGCGTGTTGGCCATGGAAAGGGGTAACCCCAAAGAGGGGGGATCCCAGGAGCTGGGGGGGAGCACCCCAGGACTGAGCAATGCCCAGGGCTAGGGGCACCCCCAGAGTTATTGGGGAGCTCCGGGGGTTATTGGGGTTTTGGGGGGGGTCCCCTTGCAAGGGGGCGGAAGGATGATGATCCTGGTTTTTAGGGCCAACCCCCCCTGTTTTGCCCCCCCCCGCCAGGTGCCTTCAAGTCGCTGGACCGGGATGGGAGCGGGCAGATCCGCGTCAGCCTCCAGGAGGTGGGTTTGGGGGTGCTCCCCCCATGGGATGATTTTTGGGGTCCTCTCGGTCCCTTTTTTGGGGTGTCCCCAGACTGGGGGGTGTTCCACAGGAAGGGGTGGAAGGAGGTGGTCCCCCAAAACTGCCCTGGGTCTGCCCAGCCAAGCCCTATATCACTATAGAGCAGCCCAAATCCTTATAGAGCACCCCAATTTTTTAATGGGGCACCCCGGTCCCTATAGAGCACCCCCAAATTGTCACAGAGGCCACCGCACATCCTCAGGAAGTCACCCCCCAATATCTATAGGTAATTCCCCAATCCCTATAGGGACTTTTAGGACACACACCCCCCCCCCCCCCCCCCAATCCCTGTAAGACTTCCCAAATCCCCATAGGAAGTCTGTGATCCCTATAGGGGATCCCCAGCTCCCCGTAGAGCACCCCAGCTCCCTATAGAGCACCCAAGGTCCCTATAGAGCAGCAATGCCCCTGCCCAGACACCCCCCCAATCCCTATAGAGCCCCCTCAAATCCATATAGGGTGGCCCTGATTCCTGGGGGGGGACAGACAGCCCTCCCCCAGTCCCTTTAGGGTGACTCCAGTTCTATAGGGGACTCCTTTGGAGGGGTCCTATATCCCCTATAGGGATACCCTAAATCCCCCTGGGGTGGCCCCCAACCCTTCTGGGCCCTCTGTAGCTGTTATAGGGCCCCTATAGCCCCTATAAAGCCCCTACAGCCCCTATAGCCCTTATAGGACCCGTATGGCTCCCTCTATTCTTTATGGCCCCCTACTGCCCCTGTAGGGCTCCTATAGCCCCCGGTGACCTGGCACCTTCTCTCCGCAGTGGCTGCAGCTCACCATGTACTCCTGAGGCACCTGCGCTTCTGGGGGGCACCTGGCCCTCCCCCCCACCCCTCTGCACCTCCCCACATCTGCACCCCCACATTCACACACACATCCCGCACCCCGCTGCTAACCTCCCCCCCCCACCCGCTGACTGTGCCATGGGGGGCCCAGGCCCCTCCCCAGTAAAGATCACCCAGTCCCACCCAGCTCCTTTGTCTTTTTTTGGGGGAGGGGGAGGTATAGAGCTATAGGGGGGGGTGCTATGGGGGGGCTATAGGGGGTACAGGTGCTACAGGAGCTATGGGGGTATGGGTGCTGTAGGAGGTGTGGGTGCTCCAGGGACTATAGGGAGTGCTATAGGGAGCTATAGGGGATATGGGTGCTACAGGAGCTATAGCAAGTCTGACTGCTATAGGAAGCAATAGGGGGTACAAGTGCTACAGGGGTTGTAGGTGTATCGGTGCTATGGGGGGCTATAGGGGGTATGGGTGCTATCGGGAGCTGTAGGGGATATGGATGCTAACAGGGGTCATATGGGCATGGGAGCTACGGGGAGCTATAGGAGGTATGGGTGCTATAGGGCGTATAGGGGTATGGATGTTATAGGGCCTATAAGGGTGGGTCTGCTATAGGAGCTGTAGGGCTCAGAAGCCACAGGAGGTATGGGTGCTATAGGGGGGTATAAGGAGTATGGTGTGCCATAAGTGTGTGGGTGCTATAGGGCCTATAGGCGCTGTAGGAGCCATTAGGGATAGTGGAGCTATGGGGTGGGGGGATAGAGAACCTATAGGAGTGTATGGGGGCTATAGAGGGGCTCTATGGGGCTGGGAGGTATAGGATGGGGGGGTATAGGGGTAGGGGTATAGGACATACAGGGCCATTGGGGCTGAGGGGCAGGGGGGGAGCAGTGTCCCACGGGAGCGGTGTCCCGGGGGTCGGTAACGAGGTGTCCGGGCGGGGGTCCAGGTGCCCGGGGTTGGGGGGGCGGGGGGGGGGGGGGGCGGATATCCTGTATTTAGCTCAAGGGGCCCCGGGGAGGGGGGTGAGCCCCCTCCGGTACGCTCCCGCTTACCGCCCGTCCCCGTAGGTGCTCCTCCGTCCGTGACCAACCCTCCCGCCGCCCCCCCCGCCCCTCCCGGTGGGCGGACGGGCCCGAGGCGATGGCGGCGCCCCCGGGGCGGCGGGAGCGGCTGCGAGCGCTGGCGCTGGGGCGGGGGGGGTTACTGGGACTGGAGACGTTACTGGATCTGCTGGTGGGACTGGCGGGGGGGCTACGGCACCGGTACCGGGACACCGGGAACGACGGGAACGGGAGCGAGAGCGAGAGACACGTCCGGGATTTTCTGAGCTGGGGTGAGAGGGGAGGGAACGGGACTGGGACACGGACACACACACACACACACACGACCGGGGAGTATGAGACCGGGAAGTATGGGACCGGGGGTTACGGGACTAGGGGGGTACGGAGCGGGGGGGGGGGTACGGGGCCGGGGAGTACGGCACCGGGCAGTATGGGACCGGGCGCTCCGGTGCGGGACTGGGGGGGGGGGGGGGGGGGGCACGGGACCGGGGGGTACGGGACTGGGGGGGTACGGGACCAGGGAGTATGAGACCGGGAAGCACGGGACCGGGGGGGTTACGGGACCGGGGAGTCCATGACTGGGGGGGGGGGAGGGGCCGGGGTCCGGGACCGGGGGGGACACGGCTGGGACCAGGCACTCCGGTACGGGGCGGGTACGGGAGCAGGACCGGAGCGGGGGCGGGAGGCGAGGGGGGGTCGGGCGGTCCGGTACCGGTGGGGGTCCGGCAACGGGAGACGGGGGGACCGGGAGAGGGGTGGTGGTGGTGATCCGGTACCGGGGGAAGGGGGGGGGCGGGTCCCGGACTCCTGGGTCCCCTGGGGGGGGGGGCGGCGATGGCGCCGCTCCTTTTCTGGGCACGTCGTGCCCGGCCCCCCCCCCCGCGGACGCCGATCGCTGCGCGGCCATAAATGGGCTGAGGGTGCGCGGCCACCCCCCCGCCCTGGGGCACCGAGGGTGTCACCACCCCCCCCCCGGGACTGTCACACCCCCCCGGACAGCCACCCCCCCCGGAACTGTCACCCTCCCTCCCCCGGACTGCCGCCCCTCCCCCCGGGACTGCCAACCCCCCCCGGGACTGTCACCTCCCCCATTGGCTTCCCCACCCCAGGGCCTCCCCAACTTCCCTGGGACCCCCAAACTCCAGACCCCCCCCTTCCTTAACTCCGCTCCCGACCCCCCCCCAGGGACTCCCCCCCCCGCCAGGGTGCCCCCAAATCCCATCAGACCCCCTCCCATGACCACAAGCCATCCAAAAACCTGAGAGCCCCCCCCAAAAGAGGCAGCCCCCCCTCGATCCAGCGACACCCACAAAACCCCAAGCACCCCCCCACGGGCATGCCCCCCCTGTACCCCAATACCCCCCCCCCCAAGCCCCATGAACCCCCCCCAATGCCCCAGCTCCCCCTGCAGTGGATTCTCCACTGGCTTGTATTGGGGTTGTGCTCCCCCATTGCACCCCCAAACCTGAGCTTCTCCCCCAAATCCACCCCCCCGGGGTAAGTGGCCTCCCACGGCTGCTGACACCACCCCCACCCATGGGTGCCCCCCCCAGCGGAGCCGGTGGCCGCCCAGGTGCAGGAGCTGCAGTTGCAACGAAGCGACTTTGAGATCTTGAAGGTGATCGGGCGTGGGGCCTTCAGCGAGGTAAGGGGGGGGGCGAAGAGGGGGGGTGACATGGGTGACACCACGGGTGACACCATGGGTGGTCCTGCAGGTGGCTGTGGTGCGGATGAAGGAGTCGGGGCAGATCTACGCCATGAAGATCATGAACAAGTGGGACATGCTGCGGCGTGGAGAGGTGAGGGGACATGGGGGGGACATGGAGGGACACACAGGGGTGGCGGGGGGGACATGGGGGATGTGGGGGGGAGGCACAGGGACATGGGGGTGTGTGGAATGGGGACACAGAGGGAGGGGGACAAGGGAGTCCTGGGGACCCAGAGGGGATGTGGAATGATGGGGACAGGGGTGGCACTGAGGCGGGTGACTCAGGGACAGGGGTGACACAGGGTCCCTAGAGCTGACCCTGACCCCCCAATGCCTGGGGTTGAGATGGGGGGGGGGGGGTGTGTGACCTTGCAGGTGACCTCGGTGTTTGGGGGTGACACCGGGGGTGACTCCTGGGGACACACACAGGACTCTGATGCCACCTGTGTCCGTGTCCTCAGGTGTCCTGTTTCCGGGAGGAGAGGGAGGTGCTGGCACGGGGGGACCAGCGCTGGATCACCCGCCTCCACTTCGCCTTCCAGGACCCCCAGTGCCTGGTGAGGGGACACCCCCCCCCCATGGGGACATCCCCCCCATGGGGACACCACCCTGTCCCCCCCGGCCCGCAACAGCCCTGGTGGTCCCCAGAGAACAGCCCCCAGCACCCCTGGTTGCCCCCAGGGAGCCCCCATGGCCCCATGTCCCCATGCCACCCCCATGTCCCCATCCCTGCACCACCACTGTGTCCCCACACCATGGTTGTGTCTCCTGTCCCCATCCCATCCCCATGTTCCTGTGCCACTCCTTGTGTCCTCATTCCCATGTCCCCGTGTCCCTGTGCCATCCCTGTGGCCCTATCTCCACATCGTCCCTGTGCTGTCCCCGTGTCCCCACACCATCCCTGTGTCCCCATCCCCACATCAACCCTATGCCATCCCTGTGTCCCTGTGCCATACCTGTATCCTGTGTCCCCATGCCATCCTTACGTCCCCATCCCTGTGTCCCTGTGCCGTGCCTGTGTGTCCATGCCCCACCTGTTGTGTCGCCCCCGCAGTACCTGGTCATGGAGTACTACGTGGGGGGGGACCTCCTGACCCTGCTCAGCAAATTTGGGGACCGGCTGCCCCTTGCCATGGCACGCTTCTACCTGGCCGAGCTGGTGATGGCCATTGACTCCATCCACCGCCTAGGCTATGTCCACCGGTGGGCACGGGGCTGGGGACACAGGGGGGGACATGGCATGGGGCTGAGGTGGCATGGGGGGGGACACCAGGAGACATGGCATGGGGCTGGGGATACACAGGGGGACATAGCACGGGGCTGGGCACGCGGGGGGACACACATGGGGGGATGTGGCATGGGGTTGGGGGGACATGGAGGGGATGTGGGGGGCATGGCATAGGGCTGGGGAGAAACAGGGGGGACATAGCACGGGGCTGGGGAGAAACAGGGGGGACACGGGGGAATATAGCATGGGGCTGGAGACAATCAGCGGACATGACAGGGCTAGGAACACATGGCACAGGGCTGGGGACATGCGGTAGGGACACGGCACAGGGGGTGGAGACACCAGGGTAGGGGGATGTGGGGCAATTGGGGACACAAGGAGGAGCTGGGGGGGACATATGGGGACATGGGTGAGGACCTGAGGGACATGGAGGGGACAAAGGAGGAGCATGGGGACACAGGAAGGACATGGGGGCACCCGAGGACATGGGGGCAATTGGGGACATGAAGGGACAAAAGGGGACATGGAGGGACAGGGGAGCATACAAGCAACATGTGGGACATGGGGAGAACTGGGGCACTGGGGGCCATGGTGGCGGTGGTGGTGGGGGAGACACGGGGTGACAGAGGCCACCTGTCCCCCCCCCCCCCAAGGGACATCAAACCCGACAACATCCTCCTGGACCGCTGGGGCCACGTTCGGCTCGGGGACTTCGGCTCCTGCCTCAAGCTGGGACCTGACGGCACCGTGAGTAGGGACATGGGGATGGGGGGGGTGACCTGGAGCTCAACCCTGCTATGAGGACCCAGAGAATCCCCCATCCCCATGTCCCCAGTTCCAATGTCCCCATGTCCCACCTCCCCTACCCCCCCGTCCCCTGTCCAACACCCCCCCCGTCCCCATGTCCCGTGTCCCCGTGTCCCCATGTCCCACCTCCCTCATCCCTGTGTTATGTCCCTGGTTCCAATCTCCCTGTGTCCCCATATCCCATCTCTCCCATCTCCCATGATGTCCCCATGTCCCAACACCCCACACCATCCAACGCCCCCTGCTTCGTCCCCGTGTCCCCCCACCCCAGGTGCGCTCCTCAGTGGCCGTGGGGACCCCCGACTACTTGTCCCCTGAGATACTGCTGGCAGTGGAAGACCCCACCCGCTCCTATGGCCCCGAGTGTGACTGGTGGGCACTGGGAGTACTGGCCTATGAGATGTTCTTCGGGCAGCCGCCCTTCTTTGCCGAGTCCCTGGCCGAGACCTACTCCAAGATCCTCCACTTCCAGGTGTTTGGGGGGACGGGACTGGGGCAGTGGGAGGGAACTAGGAGGTGGTGGTGGGCACAGGGAGAGGTCTGGAGGGCACTGGGAGGGAGCTGGGGGGCACTGGGAGGGGGCTGGGAGGCACTGGGACATTACTGGGAGGTTACTGGGGGTTACTGGATGTTACTGAGAGGTTACTGGGGTTACTGGGAGGTTACTGGAGGTTACTGGGATGTTACTCGAGGCACTGGGCGTTACTGGGGGGCACTGGGACATTGCTGGGAGGTTACTGTGACGCTGCTTGGGAGGCTACTGGCAGGTTGCTGGGAGGTTACTGGGAAGTTGCTGGGAGGTTACTGGGAGGTTGCTGGGGGTTATGGGGGGCGGAGCTGACGCCGGCCCCGCCCCCAGGACCACCTGCACCTGCCGGACGACCCGCCCCCGGCGGCGGGAGGGGGCGCGGCCGCGGGCGAAGGGGGCGTGGCCTCGGAGGCGGGGGCGTGCCCGCGGGTTCCGGCGGCGGCGCGGGAGCTGGTGCGGGGCTTGCTGTGCGCGCGGGAGGCGCGCCTGGGGCGGGGCGGGGCGCGCGACTTCCGGCGGCTGCCGCTGTTCGCGGGGCTGCGCTGGGCCGCGCTCCGCCGCGCCGCCCCCCCCTTCGCCCCCGCTGCCGCCGGCGCCGCCGACACCTCCAACTTCGACGTGCTCGACGACTGCCTCAGCCAGACGGTGCGGGGCGCCGCCGGCACCAACCAACCCCCTCCCCAGCCCCGGGACCCCCCCCCTTTCATGGCACCCGCCCGCACCGGGACTGCCCCCCCCGGGACACCCTCCTCATGAGACCTGTCCGCACCGGGAACCCCCGGGACCCCTCATGGCACCGGCCCACACCGGGACCCAGCCCCCCCGCGGCACCCCCCCCCCATGGAACCCCGCACCGGGATCCCCCCCGGGACTCCCCGTCATGGGACCCCTGCCCATGGACACCCCCCCCCCACCCCCCCCCCCCCCAATCCCAGGAGCCCATCCCGGGACACCCCCCCCTCATGGGACCCCGTGCACCCAGGGACCCCCCCATCCGTTGAACCCCGCCCTGGACACGCCCCCATGGGACCCCCCCGGGACCACTTGACCACCCCCCCATCCCCCATGGGAACCCCTCCATGGGACCCCCCCCACCCACGAGCCCCTCTCAGCCCTCCCTCTATGACAACCTCACCCCCCCCCATGGCACCCCCACCCTGGACCGCCGCCATTGGCCTTACTTGGGACCCCCCAATCACCCCAGGGAGCCCCACTGACCCCTACTGGGACCCCCCCCCCCGGGTGCTCTCCCCCCCCATGTCTAACACCCGCCCCCCCCCCCCCCAGGAACCCCTGGGGGAACCGTGGGACCCCCCCGAACTGGGGCTGCACCTCCCGTTTGTGGGGTACTCGTACGCCCGAGGACACCCCGAGTGAGCACGGGGAGGGAGACGGGGGGGGCTGGGGGTAACGGTGTGTGTGGGGGGGATACAAAACGGGGGGCGAACTGGGGGCACTGAGGAAATGGGGGGGGGGGTGGGGGTGGGATAACCCCTGGGTGTCCCCTGGTGGGGGTCCCTGCAGAGGGGCCCCAGGTGGCCCCCCCCCCCCAGTTGTGTGCGTGTGTCTCCCCGCCCTAGGGAGGAGGAGGAGGAGGAGGAGGAGGAGGATGAAGAGGAAGATGACGAGTGGGACCAGGACGTGGCCATGGAGCTGGAGGGGGACTGGGGGACCCCCCCGGAGACGGGGACCCCCCCACCTATGGGGACCCCGCCACCCATGGGGACACCCCCGGAGACGGGGACCCCCCCCACCTATGGGGACCCCGCCACCCATGGGGACACCCCCGGCCGTAGGGATGCCCCCAGCCATCGGATGCCCCCCAACAACAGCCCCCCCCCCAGCCACAGGGATCCCTCTGTCCCAGGGCCTCCCCCCACCCGTGGGGACCCTCCCTCAAAAAGAGGCCCCCCCGCCCCTGGGCACCCCTGAACCCACAGACCCTCCTCCCCCAAAAGAGCCCCACACACCTTCAGAGGCACCCCAACCCATGGGAGCACCCCCCCAAAAAGAGCCCGCCTCCCCCACGGGGGCTCCTCCACAACCCCCCCACCCCCCACCCACGGAGCCCCACACACCCATGGGTGCCCCCCACCAAAAAGGACCCCCTCCATCCCAGGGCCCGCCCCCAAACACGGGGGCCCCCCCGCGGACGCCACCCCCTGGCTGTGCAGCCCCCCCGGGCACGGAGCCCCCCCGGGCACCCACCGAGGAGCCGGTATGTGGGGGGGGAGGGTGTCGATATCCGGGGGTGGTGTGGTGTGTGTGTTCCGGGGGGGGGGTGGTCCTGGTGCTGGTAGGAAGGGGTCGGTGCCCCGGGGGGGGGGTCCCACTGCCCCGGGGGGTGTCCCGGGGGAGGTGAGTGTTCGGGGACGGGGTCCTAGTGCCCTGGGGGGGGGGGGGTCCCGGTGTCCCGGGGGGGATCCCGGGGAAGGTGTCTAGGGAGGTGGTCCCGGTGCCCCGGGGGGGGTTCCCGGTGCCGCGGGGGAGGTCCCGGTACCCCGGGGGTCCCCACGCCGACGCGGTTCCCGCAGGCGCCGGCGGCCACGGAGCCCACCGAGAAGGCGGAGCCGGTGCTGGAGGAGGCGGGGCCTGTAGTGGAGGAGGCGGGGCCGGTGGCGGAGGAGGCGGAGCTGCGGGCGACGCTGGCGGCGGAGCGGCGCGGGCGGGCAGCGCTGGAGCGGGAGCTGGGGCTGCTGCGGGCGGCGGGACAGGGGCTGGCCCGGTACGGGGGGGAACACAGCGGGACCGCGGAGGGGTGACACCGGGTACCGGGAGCGGGGGGGGGTTACACCTGGGTGACAGCCAGTACCGGGGGATGACACCGGATACCGGGGGGGGGTGACACCTGGGTGACAGCCAGTACCGGGGGGAGGGGGTGTGTGACACAAGGGGCCCCGGGTACGACAGGGGTGACACTGTGCTATAGGGCAGGGACATGGGGGACCGGAGGGAGGGGGTCCTGGGGGGCGTCTGGCGGTGTCCCTGGGGGTGTCCTCACATGTCCCAACCTGACACCCCCCCCTTCCAGGCGCCTGCAGGAGGCCGAGAGCTGCAACCTGGAACTGGAAGCAAAGCTACAGCGGCTGCAGAGACCCCCCCCGGGGCCAGGGCCCCCCCCGCAGGAAGGCAAGGCCTGCCCCCAACCCCCCCCCGCCCCCCCCCCCCCCCCCCCGATATTCCCTCAGGGACACTCTCTAGCCCCCTTTAAATGTCTTGGGTACGCCCAACACCCCTCACACCCACCCCCCAAATCACTTGCCCCCCTCGGCCCCCCCCCCCCAAGTCCCTTGGCAGAGCTTGACCCCCCCCCCCAAATCACTCAAGTCCCCCCCAAATCCCTTGGGTAGCCCTGAAACCGTTCACAGGATGGGGGGGGTGGGGCGAGGATCGGGGCCTCATGCCCTCCCCACAATGGGGGGGGGGGGGGGGGGGCAAAGAGTATTGGGAGGCCAGCAGGACTTCATCTGCTCCCCAAAATGGGGGGACCCCAAAAAAGGGTATTGGGACGGGACCAGCACCTTGTCCCCTTGCTGAAATGGAGGGGGTGTCCCAAAAAGGTGGGATCAGGGCCTCAGCCTCTCCTCAAAATGGGGGGGACACCCCAAAACGGGTATTTGGAGTTGTCAGGACCTGATTCTGCCTGCCCCCCCCCCCCATTTCCCTTGCAGGAGTCGCAGGGCAGCCCCCCACGATCACAGCCCCCCCCGTGGAGCCCTTGGCGGACGTAAGACTTGGGGGGGGGGTGGTGGTGTCACGGTTTTGGGGGGGGGGTAGTTTTTGGGGGCTGCTGACACTCTCTGCTCTCTCCGCAGCCCGGCAGCGGGGGCCCCCCCCGGCTTTTCCGCTCCCCCCTGGGGGTGCCCCTATCCCGGCACCTCCTGCTCTGGGCCCGGGTACGTGGGGCTGCGCGGGCTGCTGTCACCGTCACTGTCACCCCCCAACACTGCTATCCCCCCCTCCCCGGGCATGGCCACCCCCTCCAGGCTGGGACCCCCCCCCCTCCCCACGGGCATGGCCACCAGCCCCAGGAGGAGACCACTATGGCCACCCCCCCCCACCCAGGCCACTGCCGGGCAGTGCCACCCCCTCCCCAGGCTGTCATCTCCGCCACACTGCCACCACCCCCCCGGAAGTGCCACCTCTGACACTGTCACCCCCCCCCCCAGGCTGTGTCACCCTGCTCACCGCCATTTTTCACCCAAGGCCACATTTCCCCCCTCCCCGTCCCTGCACACCCCCCCCCCCCCAGGCCACCCCCAAATCAGGGGGTCCCCAGTGGGGGTGTGTGTGTGCGTGCACCAGCCAGAGGGGACCTGGGGCAGGGGGGGTGACAGGGCCACTACCACATGCCCTGACCCCCTCCCTGTCCCCAGGTTCCCCACCCCAGTGCCACCAAGGACTGCCTGCTGCTCTGTGCCGCCGGCCTGCGCCCTGCTGCCCCCCCCGGGACACCCCCCTGAGAGGGGACCCAGGCATCCAGCAAGGGCGGGGGGACCCAGGCACCCGGGCTCACCAGCACCCCCTCTTCTTGCACATGACGCCCCCCCTCCTTCCCCACAGCAGGGGGCGGACACACACAACGACCTCCCCTCAACAACCCCCTCTGTACATAGCCCCCCCCAACCACTAGGCACAGGAGGGGACCCCAGGCATCCAGGCCTCCCTCACCCCAGGGACGGGGTCACACTGTTGCCCCCATGACTGGCAACGAGGGGCAGTGGGACCCGACCCACCCCCCCCAAGGTGGGTGGGGGGCACCCCCCCCTTCGTGCCACCCTGGGGGGCCTCCCTGGGGCACCCCCACCGCCCCCCGCTAGTAATTTATTTGTAGGGACACCCCACATTTGCACTAAGTCGCCAGTTATTTATACCCCTCCCCATTCCCCCCCCTTGGTTATTTTGCCCCCCTCCCCCCCTCCCCCCCCCAGGGAGAAGATGAGAATAAAGTTGTGTTTCTGCAACCAGCCTCTGCACTGGGGGACACACACACATGTGGGGACCCCAAGATGGCTCTGATGGGGAGGCAATCATGTCCTACCCCCCCTGCCCCCCAGGCATGGGGATGTGGGGACAGCAGCGCTGTGTCCCCAAGCCGTCCCCATGTCCCCCTGTGCCACCCATCATGTCCCCAGTCCATCCCTGTCCCACCACATCACCCATCGTGTCCCCAGTCCATCCGTGTGTCCCCATCTCACCCAACATGTCCCCAGTTGTCACCCATTGTGTCCCCAGTGCCGGCACATCCCCAGTCCGTCCCTGCGTCCCCACCTGGCACCCAGCATGTCCCCGACCCGTCCCCATGCGGCACCCCTCATCTCCGTCCCCGGTGTCCCCAACCCATCCCCAGACACGTCAGGGCCACCCCAAGTGTGAAAAAAGTCTCTTCAGTATAAATAAGGGGCAGAGCCCGGTGGCCCCGCAGCGCGGCGGGGACATAAAGTGACGAAGGCACAGGGCGCCCCGCCGGTGTGGCACCACCACCCCACCGGGGGACAATGGCGGGTGGCCGTGGGGACAACAGGGTGCCTGCCCGCCCACCCGGGGGGGACTCAGTAGTATGGGGACGGAGCGGTGTCCTCAAGCGGGGCAGTGGCACCCGTGGGGGTACGTACAGGTGACAGTGATGCTGTCGGGTGATGGTGACAGCACCGGGTGATGGCTATACCACGGTGCCACTGGGGGAGCCGCCGTTCTGCGAGGACAGTCCCTGTGAGGGAAGGGGACAGCAGTCACTGGGGGTGGGGGCACAGGGACATTGGGACACCCCCCTGCCCTGTGATGTGGCACTGTGTGGGGACGAAGCCCCCATGGAGGTGGGTGACACCCTGGGGGGGAGGTGGAGGGGACAGAGCAGGGTACCTGCAGGCAAAGGGACTCCAGTGACCACCCAGCAGCCACCCAGCACCCCCCCAGGCTGCCAGCAGGACCCCACCAGCCCCCCAAAAACTCCTCTTTGACTCCTCATGCTACTGATGGGACCTCCTGAGTCCTCCCTAGTCCCCCCTAAACCCCACTCTGTCCCCTCAGGCTGCCAACAGGACCCCTTGAGTCCTCCTCAGTGCCCCCCAAACCCCTTTTTCACCCCTCAGGCTGCTGGTGGGACCCCCCCAGGCTGCTGACAGGACCCCTCTAGTCCCCCCCACCCCCCAGAAACCCCTCTCTGTCCCCTTAGGCTGCTGGCAGGACCTCCTAGGTTGCTGATGCGACCCTTCAAGTCCCCCCCCCCAGCCCCCCAAAACCCCTCTTTGCCTCAACAGGCTGCTGATGGGACCCCTTGAGTCCCCCCCCCGCCCCCCCTCTGCCCCCCCCCCCCCCCAGCACACTCACAGCCTTGCCAGGCCGGGCCCAGGTGCAGATGAGTCCCTCTTGGCAGGCGGTGACGATACAATCCTCCAAGAAGAGCAGCACCGTCAACCGTTCATGGGCGATCTTCTTGCAGACGAGGGGTTCCAGCAGTGGCACCTCGTGAATCCGGGGGCACAGCGCTGTCCCCAGCACCTTGGCTGTATCCAGCCGTCCCCGGGATCCGGCACCACCAGGAGGTTTCTCCCCACTCCGGCTGATGTTACCCAAACTGTGGTAACGTTTGTGCTCTTTTTCGGCGCCCGAGGGTCCCTTACGTTCCTGCAATGTCAACGTGGCGAAGCGACCAACGCTGAGGGCTGGGGGAACGTCAGGCGGGGGGCCGCGGGCTGAGCCCGTCCCTGCTGGCTGCGGGAGGCTGTTGGAGCGAGAGAGTGAGCGGGGTATCCCTGGCATGGGAACGCTGGCATCCCCCGATCCGGTGAGGGTACGGGCGCGGGAGAGGGGAGGCCGAGGGTAGAGGACATCCTCGGTCAGGTCCCACAGGCAGAACTGGGTGTCCTGGCCAGCCGAGCCAAAGCGGTAGGTGACAGCGGGGGACCGGCGGACAAGGGGATCGGGGGGCTCGACCTCCTCCTCACCCCCACTTAGCTCAGGGGGCTGGGGGGTCTGGGCTGCCTCGGTGAAGGGATCGAAGGCCACGGCATTGACCCAAGACTTGTGACCATGACCTCGAGCCACCACCCGCCCCTCGGCAAAGGACCATACGGTCACCAGGTCGTCCTCACCCCCTGTCACCACATAACGCCCGTCGGGGCTCCAACAGACGCAGAGCAACCCCCCGAAATAACTCTTCATCATCCCCTGCAGCAGCATGGAGTCGAAGTGGAAGACGCGCAGGCAGCCGTCCTGGCTGACGCAGGCCAGCGAGCGCCCGTCCGGTGAGAAGGCGAATTCGTTAAGAGCTCCCTCGCCCACCACCCATTTGAGGAGGGGGTTTCGGGGGGTCTTGCTCTTACAGGCAAAGACGCTGAAGCCCTCGCCTTGCGTCAGGAGGTTGTACTGGGGGGCCGAGGCGCCGCAGGGCTGTTCGGTGTCGTACAGGTACAGGTGGCCGCTGGCGTGGGAAGCCAGGAAGAGCCGCTCTGTCTCTGGCAGCCATTTGACAAAGGTCACCTTCGTCTTGTCAATCAGGCGCTGTGGGGTGGGGGGAAAAAGAGGGGGGTCAGGGCGGTGGGATTGGGTCCCCGGTCACGTCTGGGGACAGATTGGCAGCACAGTGCATCCCCGGGGTGTTGCTGAGGGCAGAGCCCAAACTGGCATGTCTGGGGACACAAGTGAGTGCCATAGCACAACCCTGGGGTGTCACTGAGAGCCAAGCCAAAAAAGGGGCATCTGTGGACCCAAATCAATGTCGCAGTGCAGCCCTGGGGCATCACTGAGGGCAAAGCCCAAAGCAGCATGTTTGGGGACACAACTGAGGGCTGAGGCACAACCCTGGGGTGTCACTCAGGGCGAAGCCAAAAAAAGGGGCATTTGGGGACCTGAATCTGTGTCACAGGGCAGCGCTGGTGTCTTGCTGAGGGCAAAGGGGAAATGGCATTTGGGGACATGAAGTGGCACATTTGGGGACCCAAATCCACATCATGGTGCAGCCCTGGGATGTCACTGAGGGCAAAGCCCAAAGCGGCACATTTGGGGACACAAACAGGCATGTTTGGGGACACAACTGAGTGCTGTGGTACAACCCTGGGGTGTCACTGAGGGAAAAAGCCAAAAAAGGGGCATTTAGGGACCCAAATCAGTAGATTTGGGGACCCAAGTCCACGTCACTGCGCAGGCCCAAGGTGTCACTGAGCACAAACCAAAACCAGCATGTTTAGGGACATGAGTGAGTGCATTTGGGGACACAAGTGAGTGCTGCAGCACGTCTGGGACATGAGCGAGGGCTGTGGCACAACCCTGGGGCACTGCCGAGGGCAAAACCCAAACCAGTGCATTTGGGGACCCGAACTGGTGTATCTGGAGAACCAAATAGGCGTCATGGTGCAGCCCCCAACTCTCGCTGGCAGTGCAACCATCGCGGACCCCTAATGAAGTCAGCCCCTAACAATCGCTGCCCCGGTAAAGCTGCCATCTCTTGGCAGAAAGAAACCTCGGCCCTTCTGGCATCTCCCCGTGCCCAACCATTGGTGTGGTGACAGCTCCTGAGGCAGGGGGGGTGGGGTCCCTTTGTGCCCCATCTCCCCAATGTGGGTGGGGCTCACCTCCTCGTTAAAAAGCTTGCTGGTGTCCTTCTTAACGAGGTCAAGGTACTGGACCTGCCCGGCTGAGAAGCCCACCAGGAGAGCGATGGTGTCAGCGGCAGCGGTGAACTGGTTGAAGTCGTGGCAGGTCGGCTGCGTCCCCTTGTAAATGCGTTTGTCAATGGGCTTGTGCAGGTCCAGTGACTGCAGAGGGACGGGGACGTCACCATGGGGGAATGTCACCGTGGGGGGACGTGTCACTGAGTGGGACACCCCCCCCCCCGTGCCCACCTTGCTGCTGCTGGGGGGTCCTTGTCACTGTCACACCACTGCCTGGCCTGGGCCAACCGCCCCCCTGGGCTGGGCTCTAGTGTCACGAACATCCCTGTGCATCCTAGGTCACCATTACCAGCCCCGGTGTCACTGTCCCTGTTAGCAGGTGGCTCCTGGGGGCCCTGGGGTCACCGTCCCCATTAGCAGGTGGCTCCTGGGAGGGTCTGGGATCACCGTTACCGGCCCCGATGTCCCCATCCCCGGTTGCCAGACCCAAGCCCCGGTACCGGCCCCATGTTGTCCCCTTTAACGGCCGCACTATCACCATCACCCATGGGCACCCACCACCTCTCCGCCAGCCTCGCTTTCCCCAGCACCCCCGTTAGCGACCGGCCCCCTCATCCCCCAGGTCCGGCTCCCCGGTGACCCTCCCCACTCCAAGGCCCCGGTTCCCCCGTTACCCGACGGCTGCCGCGACCACCGGAGCCGGCCCCGCCGTAGAAATAAAGCTCTCGGCCCAAGTTGAAGCAAACCCGGCTGCGCTCCGCCGGGCCCCCCGGTTCCTCAGCAGGGGGCAGAGCCAACCGCACCATGGACAATCGCACCGGCGGCAGCGCTGCCGGGCCCGGGGCGGCGGCGGGGCCCGGTCCGGCGGCGGGCGGGGAAGGCCCGGGGGCGGCGACGGGGCCGGCGCGGGGCCGGGACTCGGGGCCCAGCAGCCGGTAGGAGCCTTCGCGGGTGCGGAACTGGCTCTTGAGCTCCAGAGGCTGAGCCGGGAGCACCGCGGAGCTCTCGCCCGCCCCCGGGGCCGCCGCCGCCGCCGCCATCTTCCCGCCGGAAGGGCGTCACCGTCTGCGTAAAGTACACCGCCCGCCCGCTGCCGCCGCTGCCATGGCAACATGCTGAGTCACGCGTGGCCATGCCCCCCCGGCACCACCCCATGAGGGCCAGGCTCCGCCCCGGCCGCGCCCACAGCGCTCAGACACCACTCATGCCCCGCCCCTACCCGCCCAGGCCACGCCCACCCGTAGAATTGGACCCCTTCTCCCGAGAGCCTCAGGGTGCTGGAGCGGGGGGGCAGAGGGTGACCCCTCCCGGAGGGCGTAGGTCCAGGGTTCCCCCCCACAAGCAGACACAGCCCCAGGCTGTTCCTATGCCTTTATTAAGCACAGCACCCCAAGGGTTGGAGGAGTAGCACCCACTGCCCCCTCCACCTCAGCCCTCTGTCGGGCCAGGGGGAGGATCCGGGGCCCCCCCAGGGGGCACCTCAGGGCTCTGGGTGCCGGGGGGTGGTGGTTCCGAGGAGGGGGGGCTGCTGGGGGCTGCCTCGACTGGGGGTGGCACTGCTTGGGGGGGGTCCGTGCTGGTGGGTGGGTCCTGGATAGAAAAAGGGGTAGGGTTAGAGATGCCCCCCCCCCCCCCCAAGAGGGGGCACACAGGATGCTGGGGGGGTGGCTGCATACCTTGGGGGGGGCTGTCGGGGTATCAAGGGTGGCATCAGGGGGAGATGCAGCCTCCCTCGAGCTCTCCTCATCCTCAGTAACGCTGATGAAGATGGAGGGGGGCTCGAGGTCTGCCCCCCCCAGGTCAGAGGGTGCCTCAGATGGGGGTGCCCCCACGGTGGGACCCCCCCCCGTGGCTGAGGGCAGGGCCTTTCCCTTCGCCTCTTCCTCGCTTGGCCGCTTCAGGGGCTTCTCCTGGGGGTTGGGGTGGGGGGGCAGATAGAGAGGGTGAGGGGGAGCCTGAGGCCCACTGGGGGTGGTCTGGGGGCACCCTGACTCCCCCCCCCCACCCCGTCTGCACTCCCACCTCTCCAGGCGGCCCCTCCCGGGCGTCGGGCTCATGGCGGGTGGAGGCCTCCAGGATGGCCATGGTGGAGAGCGGGATGTGGGCTTGCTGTGGGGAGGGGGGCATAGGGTCAGGGCAGGGGGACAGTGGACACAGACAGGCTGCATGCTCAGAGTCATGCCAACCCCCCCCAGGCATGCTCGGAGTCACACCAAGCATGCATGGGTGGGGGTCCTCCTCACTGGGGGGGGGGGGGGTGTTACACCAACCCCCCCACCCCCACCCCAGTGCATACTGGGGGGTGTTGTATCCTCCCCCACCACCCTGGGGTGGGGGTGTCACCTGGTGGGGTGTGAGGGCCCGGACGTGGCTGAGGAGGGGCTCGCGCAGTTCGGGGCACTTGTCGAAGATGGCGGCCAACTGTGGGGGGGGCAGCTGGAGCACCACCTGGAAAGACTGGGGCTTCGTGCGCTGGCAGCACTTGATGAAACCTTCCCAGACTTTGGGGTACTTCCACACCTGGAGGGGGGAACACATGGGGGGTTAGGGGAGGCCTGGGGAGGGGTCCCCTCAGCCTTGGGAGGCAGAGGGAGCAGGGGGAGGAGTGGCTGGCTGTGGGCAGGGGGGACAGTGGGCATGGGGACAGACAGACATGGGGACGCCAAGGGAGAGAGGGACAGGAGGGACAGACACCCAGGGACAGAGGGACAGGACTGACAGACACCCAGAGGGACAGACACCCACTCCAAGGCACCCAGGGATGGCAGGACAGGGCAGACAGACACCCAGAGGGACAGACACCCAGAACAACAGGACAGGACAGACGGACAGCGTAACCTAACCCAACCCCCCTCCACAACCAACCACCCAACCTCCCACCCCCAGAATCAGAACAACCCCTCACCCCCAGCAACCCAACCCCAGGACCACCAACCCCCCTCTAGATGGCAACACCTGGACAGACAGACAACCAAACAGACAGACAGACCTGCTTCATGATGAGCCGGGAGAGGATGTTCATGACGAAGCCACCCAGGCGGGGGTACATGGTGAGGGCCTGGATGACGGTTCGCATCAACAACATGGGCAATGGGTTCTGCTCCATCAGCTGCTGCATCACCACTGCCAGCACCTCTGAGGTGTACACGTTTCGCTCGGCGAAGCACAGGTTGGTGGCTGCACCAAAAAGGGACAAAAAAAAAAAAAAAAAAGTGTCATCTCCTTTGCCGTGTCCCCAAACCCCCCCTCTTTGTCCCTGTCCGCGTTGTACCCTTGATGATGGACTTCATGTCGCACTTGGAAGAGTCGATGTTGTGCAGAGCGATGAGCAGCTCTCCCGGGTTCAGTGGGGACACAGCTGAGGCACCATCACCTGCAAGAGGACAATACCGGGTGGCCTTGTTCCTCGGGCAGTCAGGGTGGGGATGGGGTTCAGGTGGCAGGGCCAGTGGCCCATCCCGTGGTGGCGCCAGAGGTGAGGGCTTGTCCCTGGGGTCACCTTGTGCTCCTGCAGCTCTTCCCAGGGAGATGCCATGTTCCATCGTCCCACCCCAGCATTGGCCCGTATGCCCAGAGAAGGCACTGGGACTGCCCCCATGGCTGTCCCATGGTGTTCCACCCCAGGGAGGGCCCATGTCCCACCTTCAGAAGGTCCCTTGTCCCCACAGCAGGCACTGGGATGGTCCCCAGGCATGTCTCATGGTGTCCCACACCAGGGAGGTCCCATGTCCCCACGGCAAGCACTGGGACTGTCCCCAGGGATGCCCCTTGGTGTCCCATCCCCTGGAGGTCCTGTGTCCCATCCCCTGGAGGTCCCATGTCCCCACAGTGAGCACTGGGACTGCTCCCAGGGATATCCCACGGTGTTCCACTATGGGGACATCTCATGTCCCACCCCAGTGAGGTCCCATGTCCCCACAGCAGGTACTGGCACTGTCTCTAGCGAGTTGCCAAGCTCCGTGTCCCACCCCAGAGCTGCCACATGTCCCGGGGCTGTCCCCATCCCCTACCGTGCTGTGTCCCCAGCAGACGGTTGAAGACCTCCTTGACCACGATGGGGTTGAGCTTGATGAGTTTGGGCAGCGCCTGGATCACCTCTTTCTGCACCCAAAACAGCAGCAGGGGGACATCAGGGGAGGTGACACATGGGGAGGGGACACGAGGGGATACCAGGGGAGGAGGGGACACTCTGACCTTCTCCAGCCCGTTGAGGACGGGGATGAGGAACCTCACATCCGGCAGCCGCTTGTGATAGAGGTCGCGGACCCTCTTCACCAGCTCGGGCGAGGGAGGCACTGCCAGGAGGAGGTGGCACGTCACCACCAGGCACACGCCACCCCACCGCGTCCCCTCCATCCCCTACCTTTGTCCGTCAAGCTGTGCAGGCAGCGCGTCACCAGCGTCTCAGCTCCCTTGGGACAATTCTCCACCAGCAGCAGTAGCTCAGGTGAATTCATCCCCATCCCACGGATCTACAGGAGAGCCACCACTGGTATCACCGGGCCACCCCATCCACTGTCCCATGTCCCCTCAATGTCACCCCTGTCCGCCGCGAGCCTCACCGGCTGCTCGATGACCCGCAGGACGGTGCGCTTGATGTCAGCAATGGCCTCAGTGTAGACGGAAGCCAACTCATGGATGAGCTTGTGGTTGTGGGGCAGCAATGCCAGGTAGAGGTAGAGGCATTGCTTGATGGTCTCCTCCGTCCATGGTGCCGCCACCTCTGCGTCACACACAATGTCACTGGAGCCCTGGGGACTGATGGGTGCCACCCCCCTCCCCAAAACTCACCTGTGTCTTTGTCAGCCCCGAAGAGGACCGAGGGTGGGTTGGGGTGCACCAAAAGCTGCAGGTAGTTGAGGGCAAACTTCTCCACGTACTCCCGCAACTGGTCCTTCTCGTACATGCGCTTGATGAAGAGGAGGGCCTGCTGGCGTACCTACGGGGGGGGGGTGGCCACATGTCACTGGCACGGGGACGGGGGTGTCCCCTGGGGCACCAAGCCCCGTGCCTGTACCTTGTCCTTCTCATGGGAGCTGAGGTCCAGCAGGACGTGGAGGTACTGGAATTGCCGTGATGGCCGCTTGAAGATAAGGTCACGCAGCGTGGACATGCCTAGGTAGGTCCGGCTCTGCCAGGGTTGGGGGGGGAATGACAACAGTGAGGGACGTCGGGGCTTGTCCCTGTGTTCCCAAGCCTCACATATTCCCAACCCTGCGGGTCCCCACCTCGTCCTCGCAGTACTTGCGGATGACTTCCAGCGCACTCTCGGTGATCAGCGGCGCCTCCAGCACCACTTTGGTGAAAATCCTGCCGGGAAACAGACGTCATCAGGGTGGAGCTGTCACCGGAGGGGGACGCCACTGGGATGAGGGACACAGGTGGGCAACCCCACGGACCATCTGGAGGGATGTTTGTGGCCCAAGAGCTGCAGCTCTTGCTGTGCTGGCTCTCTGGAGCCTGGTGAAGCGGCTGGTGGCACCGTCCCGTCCCTGGCAGCACCATTCCTACCCGTCCTTTTGGTCAGGCTTCTCCTGGAGACCGGCGAGGAGCCCAATGAGACACTCATCATAGCGCTCCAGGCTGCCGGCAGGGTATCGGCTCAGGTACGCGTTGTACTCCTGGAACAGCCAGGCAAAAGCCAGGTCCAAGCGTCCGCGGATGTCATCAAGGACGAAGGCCAGCACCTCGCTCTTCAGTGGCACCTCGAACTGCGTCACCAGCGAGGCCAAGATCTTCACGCGAGCCTGCCAGGGGAAGCAAGAGGGTCTGGGTGAGGTTTTGGAAAGGGGGGGATATCACCCCAAAGCTGGGAGGGGGAATGTCGGGCATACCTGGGCGGCCCCACTGCAGGCGACGGCACGCTCGGCGCGCAGGATGCGTTTGACAGCGCTCAGCTTCAGCTTCTCCATCTGCGCGTCGCTCAGCGGCTTGAGGACGTCAGCCAGACGGAAAACCTTCTTACGGCCACCAGCGCCTGCCAGCCTTGGAGGAGGAAAAGGGTTGGGGAGGTGGGGAAGAAAGGGTCTGTCAGCACCCATGGGTGCTCCCCTGTGGGGGTGGCGAATCAGGAGGGGGGGGGTCCCTCACCGGGGCTGTGTGGCTGGGATGATGGGCTCAGGGCGACGTTTGGTTTGGGGGGCTTCCTCCTCTAGCAGATTGGCGGCCGAACCTTGGGCACCCAACACGGAGATGGCCTGGCCCTGGGCCAGTGCCGACAGCCGCCGCTTGATCACCACGCTCTCCGGCTTGGCCGCCTTCTCCTCTTTTGGTTCCTCCTTCAGGTGTTTTGTCTGCTCCACACCTGAAATTGCATGAGGGATATTGACTCCTCGCTGTACCTCGGTTTGGGTTAAGGAACAACTTGCTGGTCTTGGGGTGAACTTACGGAGCAGGAAAACTCCCAGCTCACACGTCAGAGGTGTCAAAAAAATATTTCAAACGGTGGTTAGGAAACCCAAAAATGCAAGATAACCAAAATAAAAAACAAGATACTGGAGCTGAGCTGAAGATTAACTTGTCTATACTACTAACTAGCAGCCAACTACTTAATTCTAACTCAAGTCTTAACTCAGTTTTCCGTCACATGTTTCTTCCGTGCGGTAAAAGGGGAGAACCTCATCATGAAATGTAATGAGCCTTGCCAAACCACCTTTAAACATCATTACAACTCCACCAAATTCTCTCAAATTCTTATTGTACCTTAATAAATCTTTCTTTCGTATACTGCTAACTAGCAACCAACTACTTAATTCTGACCTGACTCTTAAGTTTTCTGACACGTGTTTCTTCCGTGCAGTCATTAATAAGCCTAAACTTGCCATCAAACCTTGCCAAATCTCCGTTAAACATTGTTAAATTCCACCCAACTCCCTCCAATTCTTCCTGTACCTCAATAAATCTCTTTCAAGCGAGGTGCATTCTACTCACCCATGACAAATGGGGAAGGGCGGGTGGGTGAGCACCCCAAAAAGTTGCTGTGCCACGGGAGGAAAAATCCAAAAAGGGACACGCGCACCCGACTGCCAGTCCCTGCTCACCGGGGCCAAGTCCTGCTGCTGTCATCTGGGTGGCCATGAGCCGGGAGAGGTGTTTGATCTGCGCCTCAGTGCCGGCTGACTCCACAGGGGTGTAGGTGGCCTGGAAGGACGCGGGCATGGCCTCAGGGAGGTACACCATGCTGATCAGCACCTGTGAAAAATGGGGAGGACACTCGGTTAGACCCCCCCCACACACCTCAAAGCGCCAAAATCCCCCCCATCCTCCATCAGCATCGCGTTCCTGACCAGGTTGGCGACGTTTTCCGGGGTGAGGAGTGGCTGCAAGAACTCGGCGGTGATGTCTGTGTCCGAGGGGACGTTGGTCTGGCCAGTCGCTTTGGGTGCAGTCACCGTCGTCGGCTCCAGGTCTTTGTCCTCATCATCCTCACCCAGGGGGGGTTCTGCCAGGATGGGGGGATTTGATTGGTCACCACTGGGAAGTGGGGACCCCAAAGAGGGAGTGGGAGGACTCGGGGAGTGGGGGGCTGTCGTGCCACCGATGGTCCCCAGGAGAGCACTGGGAAGACCCCAAGAGAGGACTGGGAGGACTTGGGGGGTGTTTAATGCCATCACCCATCCCCAGGACAGCACTGGGAGTACCTTAGGGGCGTTTAAAGTTACCGCCCACCCCCAGTGTGACCAGGAAGGGACTGGGAAAACCCTGAGGGGCATTGGGAAGACCCCAGGTGGCACCAGGAGGACCTGAGAAGCATTTAATGCCACCGCTTGTCCCCAGGAAGGCACTGGGAGGACCTTGAGGGGGTTGTAATGCTACCACCTGTCCCCAATGTCCCCAGGAGGGCACTGGGAGGACCCTCATGGGCACTGGGAGAACCTGGGGGGCATCTAATGCCACTGCCTGTCCCCAGGAGGGCACTGGGGGGGACCCTGGGTGGCACTGGGACGACTCCAAGGGTACCTAGTACCACTGTCTGTCCCCAGCAAGGACTGTGAGGACCCTGGGTAGCACTGGGAGGACCTTGCAGAGTTGCAATGCCACCACCCTGTCCCCAGGAGAGCACTGGGAGGACCCTTTGAGAGCGTGCCGTGCTACCACTCACCTCCAGTGTGACCAGGAGAGGACTGGGAGGACCCCAGGAAGGACTGTAAGGACCCTGAGAGGCATTTAATGCCACCACCCATCCCCAGTGTGCCCACAAAGGCACTGGGAGGACCCTGAGGGGCACTGGGTAGAACTAGAGGGCCCCCAGAAGGGCACTGGGAGAACCCTGGGTGCCCTGGGAGGACCTTGGGGGTCTGGGAAGACCCTGAGGGTGTGCTGTGCCACCGCTCACCCCCAGTGTCACCAGGAGAGGACTGGGGAGACCCCAGGAAGGACTGGAAGGACCTGAGGGGCACCGAGAGGACCCTGAGGGGCATTTAATGCCCCAGAGGGTGGTGGAAAGGCCCCCGAGGCTGGGCAGTGCTACGAAAAAAGGGACAAAACCAACAGCCCAGCTCTCACCGATCTTCATCTTCTTGAGGGTGGTGTCGGGCTCATCGCGGGTTCGTTTGCGGGAGTCGCGGGGGCTGGGCATGCTGCGGGCGATCTCAGCCTGTTGGGTGCCCAGGTCGACGAGGAGGGTGGTGATCTGGGGCTGGAAGTCCCCCGAGGACGGGTGCCGCAGGACGCTGAGTAGGTGCAGCTTCAGGTTCTTACGGACGCTGCTCACCTGTGACTTGGCCAGGGTGGGGGGCAGGTTGGCTGCAAAGTTTGCAGGGGACAACACTGTGTTAGGGACACCTGGGGACATGGGACACGGTGGTTTGGGTGGTGTTGGGGACATGGGACATCCAGGTCCACGGGGACATGGGACACTGTGGTTTGGGTGACATCAGGGTCCGCTGCCTTCAAGAGGGTGCAGGTGAGCCTGGGTCCTCAGTCATGATAGAAAGTGGGTGCTCAGGAATCGGGACTGAAGACATTCGGGTCCCCAGCCCCACTGGAGGTAGCTGCGGGGACTTTGAAGATCCAGGACTCCCCCACCCCATCACATCCCATGAGTACTGCAGGGACCAAATAGCACCTGAAAACTCTCTGTTTCCATGGGCAACAGTGACAACCGCCAAGGTGACATTTACCGTGAAGGGTCTCGTAGGCTTGGATGACCTCAGCCATGAACATGGGGCGCTGGCGGGCGATGGTGGCCAGGGAACCCAGTGCAGCTGTCAGGTTGATGCTGGAGATTGCTGGGTGCACCATGAACTTGAGGAGCTGCTCCAGGGCAGCTTTGCCTTCCTCCCACAGCACGTCTGCGGGGACAGAGAGGGGACACTCAGCTGGGTGTCACCATCCCCATGTCATCCCCATCCCCCTCCACCTCTCGGAAGGGATCCCACCACCCTGCGCCAACCAGCCTCACTGTATTTGATATAAGGGTGGTCTTTGGGGATGCGCTCGAGGCTGATGTCGTTCTCGTGACGTTTGGGGACATCAGAGTCGGCCATGCGGGGTGACAGGGTGATGATGAGTCCCTCCACAAACTTGATGGCGTGGGTGCGGATGCCGTCATTATCTGAGTCGAGGAGGAGGATGATGTCGCTGGCCATGGCCGCCATCATCTCCCAGCAAGCTTCCTGTAACTCGCTGATCACCTTCGATTTCACCATCCACTGTAGGCAGGGAGGGATTAAATCTCACCGGTGGATCCCCCAGCACCCATGGGTGCCACTTTCCAGCACTCAAGGGATCTCTCACCTGCAAAGCCACCTTGTAGAGTTGGGTCATGGTGAGGATGGCCTTCTTCACCACGTTGACGTTCTCATCCTTGAGCAGCATGTTGAGGTTGGCGATGAGCTTCAGCAGCAGCTCAATGTCCCGTTTGCTGGTGGGGGGGACGTACAAATGGGTAGGGGGACACACAAATGGGTGCTCCTCCACCCACAAGATGGCACCCCAGGAGAAGTTGGGTCCTCAGCACCCCTGTCTTCTCCTGCCTGCATCCCCAAAAGCCATAATGGGGCCCATCCATCCCCAGAGGATGGTGCTGGGTGTCCCCAGGGCCTGAAAGCAGGTGCTCAGCACCACACACCCACTGCCCCTGCAGGGTGACACCCACCCCACAAAAGTGGGTGCTGAGCCTCCCCTTACCAGGCCTCCTCGATGAAACCCACCACGAACTTCCGCACCTCAATGGACTTGTCAGCCTGGAAGGCGATGATCTCCTGGGGGGGTGACATGACACAGTGAGGGGAGGGGAGGTGGGAGGGGGCTCAGCACTGGGCTGGATCCATCCCGCACCCCTCTGGATCTGTCCCAGACCGCCCACCGGATCCATCCCCACTCACATCCAAGAAGTTGTCCAGCAGCGTTGGGTCCTTGTTGATGATCAGCTCCTGCACCTGGGGACAGAGGGTCACAGTGGGGATGCGAGGACATGGCAGGGGGGAGCACCCAGCCAGCGGGTGCAGGATGCGGCCACCAGCTCACCTGCTTGAGGATGTTGATCTTGGAATCGTTGGTGATCAAAGCCGCCTGATTGAGGAGATCCACCACCTGCGGAGACCAACACAGTCCTGGGGAGGGGACACTGGGGAGGAGGTGTGTCTTGTGTGTTGTTCCACCCTCACCCCCCACCCCCCCCAGGGGATTCACCCATGCTTCCCTAGAGCCTGGACACCCTGTCCAACCCCCTGCCACTGGATCCCCGGGACCCTGTCCTCCCCCCGCCCCATATCCCAGAGATCTTGCTGCTCCACCCCACAGGATCCCAGGACCTTTACCCCTCCATCCCACTGGATCCCAGGGATCCTGGTGCCTCCCCAGTCCCAGGGACCCCCCGAGCAGATCCCGGATCTCCCCCCTTTCCCTGATCCCAGGGACACCCCCCATTGGATCCCAGATCTCCCCCCCTTCGCCGATCCCAGCGCCCCCCCCCCCCCCCCCAGTGGATCCAGGCCCCACCCGCTCGGAAGTGCTCATGCCATCGCTACCGCACTCTTCCTCGCTGAAGAACTGGGAGGCCACGCTCATGCGGGGGCTGGGGCCTTCAGCCGGCCCCGCCATGGCTCTGTCCTGGGGGGTACAACTGCATCACACACTATAGGGCCCCAGGGTGCTCCTATACAGCTCCTAGGTGCTCCCTATGGCCCCCGGGTTGTCCCAAATACCCCCCCCATGACCCCCCCCGGTGCTCTATAGGGCCCAAAGACAGTCCTTGGGGTACCCTATACTGCCCGAGGATGCTCCATATGGCCCAGGGATGTCCCATACAGGCCCTTGGGTACCGTATACAGCCCCCAGATACTCTATACGGCCCAGAGAAACCCCACACAGCCCCTGCAATGCCCATACAGTCCAAAGACGCCCCACGCAGCCCCTGGGATACCCTATACAGCTCCAGGATGCTCTATATGGCCCAGAGACACCCCATACAACCCCTCGGATACCCTATATGGCCTCCAGATGCTCTATACAGCACAGACATGCCCCATACAGATCCTGGAGTACCCTATATGGCCCCCAGATGCTCTACATGGCCCAGAAACACCCTATACAGCCCCTGCGATGCCCTGTACAATCCCAAGATGCTCCATACAGCCCAGTGGGGCTCTGTACACCTCCTAGGATACCCTATACAGCCCCTGGATGCTCTATATGGCCCAGAGACACCCTGTACAGCACCTGGGATATCCTATACAGCCCCAGGATGCTCTATATGGCTGAGATGCCCCATACAGCTTCTGCAGTGCCCTATATGGCCCCAGGGTGTTCTATGTGGCCCAGAGCTGACCCATACAGCCCCTGGGACCCCCTATATGGCCCCTGGGATACTCCAGCTGCCCCTGGAGTACCCTATACAGCCCCAGGGTGTCCTATACCCCCCCCAGTTATGTCCCATACGTCCCCCCCAAGTCAGTGTTAACCCACACCCCTAGGCAGCGCCTGCCATCACATGCACCCTATAGAACCCCATTCCCACATAGTCCCAGTCCCTACAGAGCTCCCCCCACCCCAGCACCCTATAGAAAGCCCTCCCCTCATACATCCTCCCAAGTCCTATAGAGCCCCATTTCCCCCACAACCCTTCCCACCCCCACACGCTGCCCAGGGCCCTATAACCCCCACCCCTACAGTGCCCCCACCTCCCTATAGCACCTCATCTTCACAAACCGTGCCCATATACACCCTATACGGCCGTCACACCGCCCAGGCCCTTACAGAGCGCCCTCCCGCAAGCCCCCACACCCTTATAGGAGCCTATAGCCCCCTGCCCCCACCATCCCGGAGTACCCCGCCCCCACCCACCCCGCAGGGCCCTGTAGAGCCCCCCCCCCTCCCCTATAGGAGTCTATACCCCCCCGCTCCAAGCCCTACAAGGCCTCCACCCCCTATAGAGGCCCACAGCCCTGGGCCCCGCCCGCCCCAGCCCCTATGGAACCCCCAGACCCCTATAGAGCCCCCCCAGCCCCGCAGACCCCTACAAAGCCCCGCAGACCCCCCCCCCCCCAAGCCCCTACCGAGCCCCCCCATCCCCCTCACCACCGCCCGCGCGCTCGACTGCCTCCGCAACTCCCTGCGCCCGCGCAGTCCCGCCCTGCCTGTGACGCCAGCGCGGCTGGAGGTTCCCGCCGGAAATCGTCGGCTCGGCCACGCCCCCTTCCTCCACTGGCTCCACAGCCTCGCGGCGGGAGAGGGTGGGAAGGGCGCACCCGGGTGGCGCGCGACCCCGTGCCGTGACTTGAGGCGCGCGCACTTGCCCCGCCCCCGCGCCGCCAGCCCGGCCCCCTTCCCTCACCCCTCCCCCTCCCCCCAGCAAAGTCGCGGCTTAACCAAACCCCCCCCAAAACAAACGTCGCTTTATTGACCAAAAAGCCGCCCCCCCCCGCCCCAAAAAACCCCAACAGAGCTTCGGGGACCCTCACCCCACCCCCCAAGGGACAGGCACTTGTCAACCCCTACCCGGGGGGGGGAGGGGGGGTATGGTAGGGCCTCCCAAAACAATGCCTGTGGGGAAACCGAGGCACGGTGCTGAGGGGGGGGGGGCCCCTGCGGGGGGGCAGGGGAACCCCCCCTTTGGGGGGTCCTGGGTCCCTCAGCAGGATCAGGGGTTCCTCAGGAGGGGCTGAGTGTCCCTTGGTGGGGTCCCGGGTCCCTTGGTGGGGTCAGGGGTCCCTCGGGGGGGAGGGGGGCAGGTGTTCTCCGGGGGAGGTCCCAGGTCCCTTGGTGGGGCTGAGGGTCCCTCAACAGAGTTGGGGGTCCCTTGGGGGGATCCCAGGTCCCTCGGCAGGGTCAGGAGTTCCTCAGCAGGGCTGGGGGTCCCTCAGAGGGATTGAGTGTGCTTTGGGGGGTCTGGGGTCCCTTGGGGGGTCCTGGGTCTGTCAGCGGGGTCAAGGGTCTGTCAGCACAGTTAGGGTTCCCTTGGGGGAGATGGGAGACCCTCCACAGTGTCAGAGGTCCTTTGGGGGGGTCCCACGTCCTTCAGCAGGGTTAAGGGTCCCCTGGGGGGGTTGGGGGGCCCTTTGGGGGTCCTGGGTCCCTCGGTAGGGTTGGGGGTCCGTCAGGGGGGTCCTAGGTCCCTTAGTGGGATCAGGGGTCACTTGGTGGGGTCGGGGATCAATCGGGGGGGTGGAGGGTCCCTCAGGGGTCCCTCTCCCTCTTGACACGGACATCCCCGGCCAAAATGGCGGCAATCTCACCCTGCATGAAGGCCCAGGGGAGGCCAGATCCAGCCAGGGGACATCGGCCCCCGCTGGGACAGTGCACCTCCCCACCAGCACCCCGTGCCCGGATGGCACGACGGGCACAGGGGAAACAGAACCGATGCGCTGGCACCGAGGGGCACTGCACGAAATGTGTGTCCTCCAACCGTTGCTGGCACAAACCGCAAGACAATGTCGGCGACGTCAAATCCTCCGCTGGGCGACGAACGCCAGGTGGTTCATCGGGTGAAGTTTCACCCAGCGGGTGCTGCCGGTGCAGTGGTGGTTCATCTGGTTCTGGTGAAGCTTTGCGACGTCGACGTGGCAGTGGCATCGGCGGAGGCAGCGGATACTGCTGTGGCAAGGCTTCAGGTGCCGGTGGGTGGCGGAAGAAGCGGACAGCTTCGGTGAAAAGTTCACCCAGCAGACGCCAATCTCCGCTGCCCTGCCGCTTCTCATATTCCAGGTACTTGTAGCCGGAGGAAATGGCTTTGCCGGGTGCCCGGAGGCAATCCTGGAACATCTGCTTTGCCAGGCCCAGCACACCGGCATAGACGCTGCCAGAACCACAGGGGTATTCAGCGAAGAGCTTCAACTCGAACTCGAAGCCAGGCCGGGGCGCGGCATCAAAGGCGAAGACTCGTCCCACCAATGCGTGGTCCTTACGGAAGCGGACGTTGAAGGGAGCGCAGCCAGTGAGGGCGGCCAAGCGTTCCCGCACCGCCGGCGGCTTTCCCGGCCAGTCCTCAGCGCGACTGCGCATGGCTTCACTCAACTCTGCCAAACACTCGACATTGCGTGGGCGGCATGGCACTGGCACCGATGGCCCGTGGCACTCGGCCATCGTTTCTTCGGGGTGATTTAGCCCCTCGGCCAGGCACAGTATTGGCATGGAGTCGCGGTGCCGGCTTTCGGCATGGCTGTGCCGGAGGCGACGGGCGGCTTCCAACAACGGTTCGATACGGTCGGCGCCTTCAAAGTTGACGCAGCCGCGGCAAACGGCCTCACTGAAGTCCCACACCACGGCCCAGGGCATTTTGGGTAGGTCGCACAGGTAACACCACTGCCGCCGCCACGACATGGCAGGGCCGCCGGGACCCTTTCCTCGGTGCAGCCCCCTCCCGTAGGGCTCTCTCTCAGCGGGTGCTCCTCAGGGGGGACCCCTGGGTGGGGCCCTCTGTGCAGAGACCCCTCAGAGGGGCCCCTCGCAGGGTCCCCCCTCAGCTCAGCCCCCCCAGAAGGTCCGCTCAAAGTCCCTCCCCCAGCCAAGACCCCTCAGAGTCCCTTTAGAGGGTCCCACCTCAGCTCAGGCCCCCCAGAACATCCTCTCAAAGTCCGTCCCCCCCCAGCAAAGACCCCTCACAGGGTCTCCCCCGAATGTCCCCTCAGAGTCGTCGTGTCCCCCCCTCACAGGCTCCCCACTTAGCACAACCCCCTCACAGGGTCCCTCCAGAAGGTCGCCTCAGAGGCCCCCCCCCTCCCCGAGACCCCTGACAGCCCCCACAGAGCGGTGTATCACATTCCCCCCCCCTCCCCCGTTACATACCGGACGCGCGCGCCTTAAAGGGGCCACCGGAGCGCGGCGGGACGGCGGGAGGAACCGGGGGGGGGGGGGGAGGTGGCAGCGCCCACTGCGCCTGCGCGGGGCGGCGAGCGGCTAGTGCGCCTGCGCAAGGGGCGGGAAGCGAACGTGCGCCGGCGCACGGGGGGAGGGGGAGGGCACGCATGCGCGCGGGGCTGACAGCGAGGGGCGGGGAGGGCGTGGCCGCTAGACCGTGTAGGGGGCGTGGCCACCAGCCGTGGGCGTGGCCGCCGGCCGCGTGTATCAGGGGCAGAGCCCACGTGAGCGGCAGCGCCCGCGCGAAGGATCCTGAATCGCCTCCGGCCCCGCCCCTTTGACACAGACCCCGCCCACCAGACACCACCCTGGGCGAAGCCCCGCCCCCCTCCCGCAGCCCAGTGAAGCGGAGGGCTCCCCCTCCTTAGGCCACGTCCCCCCCCCCGCGCTGTCGGGCGGGGGCGGTCCCATCCCTCTCTGGCTCCGCCTCTTCTCCGTCCTCGCCCCGCCCCACCGCTGCCGGTGCCCCATGGACGACCCCTCCCCCCGTCTTCCGTAAGCGGGACCCCCCAGGAGGCCTCCAGTACCAAGGGCTCCCAGACCGGCGGTGAAGACCCCCAGGACCCTCCCACCATCCCCACGACTCCGGGGCCGGTCCCGGGGATGGCGGGGGGAGCGTATAGGGGCTGGGAGGGCTGGGGGTATAAAGGCTGAGGATGGCCCCACCCTTGTGGGATTGGCCCCGTCCTCGTTGCTGAGGTCGTTGCCGTGGCAACGGAGGTGGTACCCAGGTGATGGAGCCACTGCCATGGCACTGTAGTCAGCACGGGGGGCGGGGCATGGGGTACCCCGCCCCCCGTGGCTCCGCCCCTCACCACTCGCCCCGCCCCGACCCCCCCGCCGCCGCCGCCGCTGTCCGTGGTGCTGAACCAGTGAGGCCGCGTCCCTCCAGTGACCCCCCGTCCCCCTCCCCAGCCCCCCATAGCCCCCAGCCCCATATGGCCCCATGTCCCCTGTCCCCATAGCCCCCAGCCCCAATAGTTCCCATTGCCCTATAGCCCCAGTGCCCCATAGCCCTCATCCCATACCCCCCAAGACTGCTATGGCCCCATAATCCTCATCCCATAGCCCCAGCCCCCTATAGCCCTCAGCCCCCCATGTCCCCCAACCCCCCCTAGTCCCCACCCTCTACTTACCCCCCCCCTCCACCAGGCCAAGCCAATCGTGCCCAACAGCACAGCGAGGCTCATCATCAGCAAAGTGGGGGGACGACAGCAAAGGCTGTCATGGAGAAATTGGGGTTTTAGGTGTAAAAGGAACTAGGCCTTAAGCCTCATTGTTTTAAGACTATTTGTTTTGTTGCATAAGACTATTCATATTATGTCGCGGTAGAGACGGACACGACAAGTAATAGATCATGCAAAATGGCTACTTTATTGTTCTAACACACCTTTTTATCCCCTTTTTCAGAGTATGTGTTAGTATATGATTGGCTTAGTTAGTAACTAACAATTCATGATTGGTGAGTTTGTCAGGACGGTTCTTCTTATCACTACCTTGTTTTCGTACTGGTCTTCTCGGATCTTTCCAGACTTCTCAAGGATATACTACAAGCTGCTCAAGGTCGCGCTGTTCTCAAACTGTCAGGAATTCCGTAGACTTGTTGCATCCCCCAACAATATTAGACATATAACTAATGATTAGAAATTGGCTTAGAGAAGATTAATAGAATGCAGGTGCATATAAAACAATATCTGAGTTGCTTAATTGTTTATAAGGCTCTCACTTCATGGCTGGCTTAGAATCTAGTCAAGCTGAATCGACAGAGAAAGGATCATACGTCTTAGACCTAAGACATGAGAGTAAGTGATCAACTTTAGAAGAAGATAAATTAATAACATAACCTGAGTAGTTTTCCTGGAGACTCATAGATACCTTTGAAGTGTAAGAAGATAGGTGATGATGGTGACCGGAGACTTTCTGCCCATGACCACCAATCCCAGAAGAACTAAGACATGAGAATGGAGAATGGATGAGATAAGATGACGGATGATATCAATATGAGAACAGAGAATCGACTGGAAAATTACAGAGACTTTGGATTAGGCAGTGGGTGGCAGAAGAGTATAAAAGATTTGAAAACTTTTGGAGGCTTGCCATTCACTTCAGTGGTGGCCCAACTCTGAGTTGTGAATAAAGCAAACCTAGAGAAACCCACATTCGTAAATTCTTTAACATTGGGTGCAGCTCAGCCAGAAGCCAGAGGGTCTCAAGCTCCAGGATTGGGTGGTGATGGTCCACAGCAAATCCACCCAGCTCCATGTCACCATCCACGTCATCATCTGCAAGATCCAGGAGGATCCACAGAACAACAGTTGTCTCAACGTCAGCTATGCCAACATCACCAGGCCAGTGGCAAACTCCAATCCCACCGGTTAGCCCTACTCCAGCTCCACAGACACCTTGCACTCAACCGCTGCCATCTTGGGTGCTCCTGGGACTTTGGGTGCCTTCACCAGCGCTCCTGGTTTTAGCAGCAGCAGGTAAAAACTGTTTTGGCCATGTCTGGCCATCAGCACCACCTTGAACACCTTGGCCAGTTATGGCTACAACCCAGCGGTGGGGCTGGGCTTGGGTTCAGCAGTGGTGGTCACTGGTGTGAATCTGGCAGCAGCCACCAACCTCTTGGCTTCCTATGCGAACGGTGCAGTTGCCAGCCTGGTGGTGCCCACCTTTGACTTGGGTTTGTTGCCCACCACCCATGGTTACTTGGCCCCGGTGGCCACTGCCACCATTCTCTTAGTGGCCACTGACTTGTTTTTGGCACCTGAGAAGCTGATTGAGGGCACCAAGGAGCTGGTGGAGATCGTGGTGCCAGAGAACCTGGTGGATGCCATCCTGGGCAAGGGGGGGAAGACCTTGGTGGAGTACCAGGAGCTGACAGGCACCCGGATCCAGATCTCCAAGAAGGGTGACTCCATCCCCAGCACACTCAACCACAAAATCACAATCAAAGGTCCCCCTGCTGCCACCCAAGCCGCCCAGCATCTCATCAGCCAACATGTCACCTACAAGCAGGGTGTGAGGACCACCAACCTGCCCAAAGTGGGCTAGGACTGGTCACCCAGTGGCTGGGGTGTCCCATGACCATGGTGGCGTCTCTGAAGGTCCCTTGGGTGGCCCACAGCTGTGGTTTTGGCATCCTTGGGTGTGCCATGGGCATTGTGGCATCTCTGAAAGTCTCTTGGGTGGCCAACAGCCATGGTTTTGGCAACCAAGTTGTCACCCCAGGAATGGTGGCATCGCTCCAGCACCCTTGGGTGGCACCACAGTGTCACCCCAGTGGTGGCATCACCCAGGTATCTGATGGACCATGGTGGGGGGGGGGTGACACACCCTTGGGGGGCAGGGCAGCACCCTATGACATGGAGGGGGGACACCAGACGAGTGTTGGGGGTATTGGGGACCCCCCGCCCCGCCCCTCCCCTTCTTTCTGTACGTATTTGCCTAATGTGGGGGTTCTCCCCCCCCCATTAATAAAACTGATTCGAGGTTCAGTTGCCCCACCCTTGTCTGTGCCCCGCCCCCACCGTCGCGTCCTCCCCCCCCCGACCCCTCCTCATCCCCCAGCCCCAGGGGTCCTCTCTCTTCCATGTCCCCCCACCCCGCCCCCTGTCCCCCCCCTTCCGTGCTCGCCGCGGGCGTGAATGGAACTGGGCGTCGCAGCTATCAATGGCGAAGGGGCGGGGCGACGCCGCGATCAATGACAGGGGGCGGGGCCTCCCTGGCGCCTGCGTCAAACTCGCCACTCCTTCCCAGCAGGGGGCGTCACAGGCACAGGTAGCTCCTCCCCTTCCCGGGGGAAATGACTGATAGCCACAGCAACCAGTGATGAAGCGGAGATGAGAGGCGGGCTCCGTCTGACAGCCAATAGGAGCGGGAGGCTTGAGGGGAGCAAGAGGGTGCGGGAAGCGGCTAACGGCCGCCTGCAGGGAGGCGGGGCGTCAGGTGACAGGCGGCGACAGGAGCCAATGAGACGGCGGAATCAGGCGTCACCGGCCAATGGGGCGGGAGCAGAGCTGCTGCGGGGCGGGGTTGCGGCTGAGGCGACGAAGGACCGCGGCGGGCGGTGAGTGACCGCGACCGGGGCCGGGTTCCTCGGGCTGTCCCCGGGGCCCGCTCCTTCCCTCGGCCCGGTGACCGGCCGGGGGGGGCCCTCCGGCCCCCAGCAACCCCCTCCCCCCCAGGCTCCGGCTTCTCCCGGTATCTGCCGCTAAATAGGCCCCCGGGGCCACCCCCGGCACCCCCAGAACAGCCCCCGCCCCCCCCCCCGGAGCCCCTCAAAACACCCCCGCCAAACCCTGGGCTCCCCCCTCCTTCCCCAAGCAGCCTCCCCCAGCCCTGGGCTCCCCCTGTATCCCTTTGTGCTCCCTCCACCCCTTCAAGGTGCCCCACCCCGCCCCCAAAAGCTCTGCTCCCCAAATGCCCTGGGGTCCCCTCCAGTTACCTCCCCTCCTGCACCCCTCATCAGCATCCCCCCAAAATCTGCCCTTCCCCCCCTGCCCAGCAATTCCGCTCCCCCCCATGCACCCACCACCCTAGAATCCCCCCCCCCCCCAGTCCCCAAGTCCCTTGAACCTGGATCCCCTTTCCCAGGTGTGCCCCCTCCCATCTCCTGGGGATGCCCCCCTGCCTTCCAAGGGTGCCCCCCACCCTGCAGATTCCCCCCCGCTTCTTTCCAGCACCATGGGAGAGCCACGATATCTTCAGGCCGACTGCGCCTTCCGGCACGGCGGGCACACCGTCCGGCTGACCCTCGCCCGGTCAGCGCTGGAGGTGGAGGTGGAGGCTCACCTCACTGCTGACCAGTGGAGGGGCGAGTTTGATGCTGCCTGTGAGTCTCGGGGGACACACACACAGACTGAGGAGACACCACCCCCCATGAACGCTGACCAACCAAAGCTCTGCTCTTCTTTGCAGTCATCGAGGACCTGACCCACAAAACAGGGAATTTCAAGCAGTTTGGGATTTTCTGCAGCATGTTGGAGTCGGCACTGATGCAGGTGAGATCAGTGCCACTCCCCCCACGCCATCACTGTGGCGTTTTGAGGGGGGGTTCAGCCTCTCCCCCCCAAAACTTTTCCCCTCTGCAGAGCAGTGAGTCCGTCAGTCTTGAGCTGCTCACCTATGCTGACCTGGAAACCCTACGTAGTCGGAAAGTGGGGGCAATCACCCGGCCCCCTGCTTCCGCCGCTTCCCTGCTCAGTGCCAAGCGTTACCTCATCCTCGTCTACTCCGTCGAGTTTGACAGGTGACACGAGGAGGGGGACACACAACACACCAGGTGGGGGGACATGGCAGAGGGGACATCACCGTCACCCCACTGCGTGTCTGGTTCCCTCCCACCCCGCCTAGAATCCACTACCCGCTGCCGCTGCCCTACGCAGGGAGGCCAGATCCTGCTGCGCTGCGCAAACTAGTGCGGGAGCTGAGGGATGAGCTGGCGCAGCTCCGAGCTCGGCATGGGGAAGATCGCCGAGACGCCGAGATCCGGCGCCTGCGGGATGAGTGAGTGACGTGGGAAGAGCTCAGGAAACCCCCTGTCTTACAGTCAGAGCGGAGGGACCCCCCCAAAAACACCACCCCGCCACCTCCCACTAGGCTGCAGCGGGCGCTGGAAGAGAAACGGGCAGCGGAAGCAGCACTACGGCGAGAGCCGGACGGTGGGACAGTGACAACGACAGTGCTGCGACGAGCAGCGAGACGTTTGGAGGATGAGTTGTTGCGGGAGAAAGCCCGGCACCAACGTGAACACCGGCAGCTGACTGCCGAGGTGGGTTGCCGCTGGTTGGGGGGCTGCTGATGGCGCTGGGGTGGGGGGTCGCTGGTGGCGTGGTGAATTTTTCCGCCCCCCCCCTCTCCTTGCAGCTGGCGGAGGCAAAGGCGTCAGAGCGGAGGCTGCAGCTCCGTGTGAAGAACCTGACGGCTGAGTTGGCCTCCTGCAAGAGGGGGTGAGGCCAGGGTGGGGTGCCTGGGGGCCCCCCCCATGAGCCTGGGGTGCCCCCCCGTGTGTTGTCACCCCCACCTCATGGCGCTGGTCTCCTCGGCAGCCACCGGTCGCCCGTCAGCACAGCCCCTCGTTCCCAGGAGCGATGTTCCCCATTGTGTGCCTGGCCGCCGCGCTCGACATCTCGAGAGAGTCGCAGTGGTAGCCAGGGCCATCTCCCAGCGCGGTCCCCATCGCCGGCAGGTAAGGGACATTTGAGGACACACGTGGAGTGTTGTGGTGGGGACACACACACATGGGATGGACACAACAGCATTCAGCCCTTCCCTGCCAGGCCCCCGCCCGGCACGCTTCGACCCCACCGCCTTCGTCAGAGCCCGGCAGCGCCGGCAGAAGGAGACTGAGCTGAAAAAGTAAGCGGTGACACCAGGGTTGTCACCGTCCCCTGCCTCCCCCACTACCTAGGGACTTGGGGGGGGGGCTCTCCCTCTGTCCTCCCACCCCTTGCCACTGTCTTCTTTGGGTGCAGCCAGCGGCGCGGAGCGGCTTTTGGCAGCACCAGCCCAGCGAGAAGCCACGGCCGCAGCTCTTCGGGTGAGTGGAGAACACGAGGGCTGGGTAGGGGGCACCCTGGGGTGGGGGGGCACCCACTGGGTGCTGGGGCTCCTTCCCTAAGCTTGCTCACTCCCCCCATTTCTCCTGGCAGCCGAAAGCTTCCGGAGCCGGCGCTCGGCAGTGAGCTCTGGCAGTGAAGCTGATGAGCGCTCCGAGCCCCTGCCCCCAAGGTAAGCACCGGGGGGGGGCGGGCAGGACGCCTGGGTTCCCCCCCTCCCCAGGGCACCCTGAGCCCCACCCCAGGCACCCCTTAAACCACCCCCCCCACACTTTGGGTAGGGGCAGGAGGGTAAGCCGTACCCGGAGACCCCTGAGTGCTTCGTCCTCCAACGGCCCCGGCATGGTGAGTGGCTGCCCAGACTCCTGGGACCCCCCCTCTCTTTTTGGGGTCCCCCCCTGCACCCCCAAAGCAGGGTGACCGTGGTGGCGGGGGAGACACACATTGGTGCCACCCCTCTGCCTCCCTCCACCCCCAGGTCCCTCGCCCAGCTGCTGGCCACAAACCACCCACAGGCAGTGCTGCTGGCAAGCGCCCCGGTAAAGGTGAGCTGCCCCCTGCCCCTGCATTTTTGGGGTGCTCCCCCTGCCAATTTAGGCGCTTTTTACCCCATTTTCCTATGTCCCCCCCTGCAGAGAACCGCTATGAGGAGCCCTCGGCCGAGCTGGCCGAGATCGACGCCCGGCTGCAGGCACTGCAGGAGTACATGGACAGCTTGGACACCCGCACGTGACCCCCCCAGGAGCCCTGGACCACCCCCTGGGGACCCCCAGAACCCCCCTGGGGAACCTCACCACCCCCCCCCCCCCCCCCCCCCCCCGCGCGTGTCCCCAGGGGGTGACAATGCTGGCATGGGGCAAGTGTCATCATCTGCACCCATCCTCCCCCCAAATAAACCCTTGTGTGGGCCCACAGCGTGTCCTGCTTCTTGAGGCGGGGCTGTCACATGTCCCCGCACCATGTCTTGCTGCTGGGGACAGCAGGGACATCACCGGGGGTGGCAAGGGACAGTGCCAGGGCTTCGGGATACCACACTCCTGTCCCACCACTGAGCTCGAGGGCCACTGTGATGTGACACCAGCACCCATGTCACCGTTACCCTGTCCCCCCCACTGCCACAGCCGAACACCGCAGGGTGTCCCTGTTCCCCCTCTGGTGACACCGCTGTCCCCATGGCACTGGCCAAGCTCACTGTAGCGGTGACACCGCCAGGGCTTTATTCGGTTCCGGATCACACAAAATGGTGGCATGTGGGGACGAGTGGCTGGAACCGAGCCGGGGCCACAGTTCGGTGATGGTGGCAGCCGGCCACGAGGCCACCGGTGATGATGTCTCCAGAGCGCAGAAGTCCTGGGGGGGGCCAGGCGGGCTGTCTCTGTGCCAAAGCCACCATTTGGTGCCACCACGGCTACACCAGTCATGATGGCACCCCAGTGTGGAGGTCTTTGGGGACGGCGTGGGGTGCCGCAGCCACCACGACCGCACCCTTGGGAAGACACTGAGGTGACGATGCTGGTGGCGACCACCCTGCTGCAGAGGACACGGTGCCGGTGATGCCATGAGGAGGTTGGTAATGCCGCATGGATGCTGGTAATGCCATGAAGATGCCGGTGATGCCACGACGATGCCAGTGACGCCATGAGGATTTTGGTGACAGCACAAGGATGCTGTTGACGCCATGAGGATGTTGGTGATGTCAAGAGGACGCTGCTGCTGCTGGCAACTGCCTGCAGACACCAGGCAGATGATGTCAGCCAGCGATGCTGCTGCCGGTACTGACCGCCGTGCCAGATGCTGGTGGCACTGGCGGTTCTGTCAAGCCACCAGTCCCAGTCAGAGCGCCAGCAGCTCCCCGTGGATCTCGGGCAGGAGGCGGCAGGCGGTGACGATATCGACGGTGGCGGCCACGGCACGCAGGTCGCGGCGAGCCAGGCGCAGGCAGTGAGCGGCGGCGGCGGCAGTTGCCTGCGCCCGACCCAGGGCCCCCCCCAGTCCCCCCAGGTGCCGGGCAGCAGTGCCGTAGCTTTGCCGTAAGGTGCTGCCCACTGCCCCCCGCAACCTCCCCGAACCTTCCCACAGCCGCTGCTGCAGCAGCGAGGGGCCCCCCTGGCCGCCCCCCCAAATCGCTGCCGGCTCCTCTGCCGTCACCGGGGGGAGCTTCGGCCTCTGCCCTCCCCGTTCTTCTTCCTCCTTCTCTTCTTCCTCCTCTTCTTCGGTCTCAGAGGCTTCACCTGGCACCTTCAGCCCGGCACCGGGGACACCCCCAGCCACCCCCACCAGCAGTTCCGGCTCCGAGTCACTTTCGGAGGCTTCGCCCGGCACCACCCTGAGGGGGCCGGGGGCGGCCATGGCCTGGGGGAGGACACAGAGGGAGGGAGGCGGGGCGGGGGGGGAGTCAGGGCGGCAGCACCCCCCCCCCCAGCGACCCCAACCTGGGGGGGCAGGGCTCCGGCCTTGGCCCCAGGGTCCTGCAGAGTGTCTACCCCCCCCTCTGTGCTCAGATCCCCCACCCGGCCCCCCAGCCCCACGGGGACCCCCAGATCCTCCTCCTCGGCCCCATAGGGATCCCCGCGCCACCCAAACCGCCCCAGCCCCATGGCGATCCCAGAGCCTCCCCCCCCCCCCCCGCCGCAAGCCGCACGGGGACCCCCAGATCCCCTCTCCGCGGTACAACAGGGACTCCCGGGCCCCTTAAACCGTGTCCCCCCACCCCCGGCCCAGCCCCACGGGACCCCTCCCCCGGGAGATCTCCCACCTCCTTCCCGGCGCCGCCGCAGGTCACATGATGGGCGGCCCGCGCGACCGCCGCATCACGTGCGACGCCCGGCCGTTACCCCAGAAGTGCCCTCACACAACATGGCGAACGGGGCGCTGCTGTGCGGGGAGTCGCGCATGCGCGGGGCAGGGAGCGGGTGGTGCGCACTGTTCCCTAGCGGCGGGAGCCGGGCGGGGAGCGCTGCGGCGCTTGGGGGGCACGGACGCGGACACGGACACGGACACGGACACGGACACGGACACGGACACGACACTCCTGGGTGCCCCCTGTCCCCAACCCCCATGTCACCCCCCCCAGGGAGGCCCCGATGTCCCCACCCTGCCCCAGGGACACGGGGACACGGGGAGAGCAGGTGACTGGTTTAACGGGGGTCCTGCAGGGATATGGGGGGGGACAGCGGGGGCCGGGGACACACACTCACAGGCCTGGGGTGGCCCCTGCCCGGAGAGACCCCTGGCTTTGTCCCCAGCCCTGTGCCCAGAGCCGCCATGTCCTTGTCCCCTGCCCTGTGCCCAAAGCCACCATGTTTTTGTCCCCATTGATACAGAGAACGAACTGCTAATTACTTAATGATTGTCTCTCTGTAACTTTACATACCAAAGACTGGTGTTTGTCAAGGATTAAGCCTGGCAGAAGGCTGGTACTTGGGAGTGATGAGCAAGACGGAGGAACCATGAACAATCACAAAAGTTAATTAAATGTTTGATAAATTTACGATCTTGTCGAGAAGGCACAAGTAGAGGCCTTGCTTGAATAGATAGGGCTGGCAAAGATACGAACTCCTGCCTTTGTTCTCGTGACCATATGATTCTTGTAACACTGCTTACCAAGGACTGGTGTTTGCCAGGGATTAAGTTTGTCAGGGACCGGTACTCGTCAAGGACGGATGGGTTAACCAAGGAAGTGATAACGAGAACTGAAATATAGGTCTAAGATAAGGTGTATGAGAAGCAACCATAAAACTGTTATAATTGCCTAGTAAGAAGAGAGCATGCGTAGATGACTAAAGTTCGTCTAAAAGTCAGAAGAGGAAGAGGAAGATAAAACCCCTGAAGAAGTAAACGACTACCAGAGACAAATCTGAGCCTGCGCAATGATAACATATACATTTTAGAATTGCTGACACAAGCCTTTTTAATTACTCCGCCTCACTTATGCATATGTATGTTTTGTATTGAGTAACCCTATGAATATGTATATTTACATTGTATAAATTTCTGGTAAATTGTGGAACTGTATGCACGATAGGTGGAGCGATCCCCCGTGCATCCAGCGCTGCTAATAAAGAATAGCTACTTAATAGTTAATCAAACTATTGAGTTAATTTCTTTGAATCACCATTCCCATCGTTGTCCCCCACCCCATCACTGTCTCCCTCCCTGTTCTTGTCCCCATCCCATCATTGTCCCCGTTCCCATCCCTGTACCCAAAGCCACCACGTCCTTTTCCCCATCCCATCCTTGTCCTCATCCCTGCCCTTATCCCTGTGCCCAGAGCCACCATGTTCTTGTCCCCACCTCTGTCTTTGTCCCCATCCCTGCCCTTGTCCCCCACCCTGCCCTTGTCCCCATCCCTGTCCCCATCCCTGCCCTTTCCCTGTGTCCAGAGCTGCCATGTCCTTGTCCCCTCTCCTGACCTTGTCCCTCTCCCCATCCTTGTCCCCATCCCTGTGCCCAGAGCCACCATGTCCTCATCCCCACCATGTCCTCGTTCCCGTCCCCATCCCCATCCTTGTCCCCATCCCACCCTCATCCCTGTCCCTGAGCCTGGTGCCCGATGGCAGGTGTCCCCAGGATGGGGGGGTGGCTCAGCACGTGACGCAGGCGAGGGTGACGTCCCCGGCCACCTCCAGCTGGTCGATGGTGGCTGGTGGCAGCCGGTGGCTGTAGTCGCAGACGTGGCGCCCGTTCACCCAGAGGGCGAAGGCCTGGCTCAGTGGCCGGATCTCCAGCTGGGTGACATGGGGGATGTCACCATGGGGGACAGGGACCCCCAGCCCCCTGGGGGCACCCACCCCCAGGGACACCCACCCGGCAGGAGCTGGGTTGGGACTGGGACTGGGACCAGTATCAGGACCAGAAGCAGGACTGGTCCCAGGATCAGCACTGGGAGCAGGACCAGGACTGGGAGCAGGATCAGGACTGGGACCAGTACTGGGATGGGGACTGGGACCAGGACCAGGACCATGTCCTGGGCCAGGACAGGGACTGGGACTAGGACTAGGATCAGGACCAGAACTGGGACCAGGACAGGGGCTAAGGCCAGGACTAGGACTGGGACAAAGACCAAGACGAAGTCCAGGAGCAGAACCAGGACTGGGACCAGGACTGGGACCAGGACAAAGACCAACACTATGTCCAGGACCATGTCCAAGACCAGGACCGGGACGGGGACTGGGACCATGAGCACGTCCAGGTCCAGAACCAAGACTAGGACCGGGACCAGGACTGGGATGACACCCAGGACCAGGACCAGGACTGGGACCACAGCCGGTGTCAGGCCTAGAGCCAGGCACAGGTGGTGGCTCACCTGGAAGGGCTGTCCACGCTGGAAGGGCATGGGTCCGGTGGTCTGCCGCTCCTCGGGCCCCCAGGACCCGTGCTGGCGGGTGTTGCGCACCAGCACGCCCTCGCGCAGGCGGGGGTTGACGTGCAGCACCAGGTCCCCGGAGGCGCTGCTCCACAGGTTGGCGTGGAACCTGCGTCCGGGGGCACCCGTCCGGCACCCACCACCCACCACTGGACCCCTCCAGCATCCAGCACTCAGCCATGGACCCATCCGGCACCCAGCCCTGAAACCCCCCAGCACCCAGCCCTGGGCCCCCCCCGCAACATCCAGCACCCAGCCCTGGAATCCCATGGACCCCAAATCCTGCAACATCCTTACCTTCTGGAACACCCTGAACCCCCATCGCAGCCCCCTAAACCCCCCCCAGTCCCCTGACCTCTTGCAGCCCCCTGCCCCGCCACAGCAGCCTCCTGACCCCCCCCCCCATCAGCAGCCTGACCCCCCCCATCAGCACCCTGACCCCCCACAGCCCCCTGCTCCCCAGCAGCCCCCTGCGCCCCCCCCCCCCCCAGCCTCCTGACCTGTTGGCATTGGCGAGGACGGTGCCCACGATAGTGATGGGCTGGATCAGGCCCGAGGGTCCCTTGCTCAGCACCATGTGGAAGGGGACCACCTGCGCGGACACTCGTCAGTCCTTGGGGACCCCCCACCCACCGTCACCCACCATCACCCCACTTTCACCCTGCGCTCACCGGGTTGCTGATGATCACCGGAGTGTTGGACTGTGGGGAGAGGAGAGTGGGTGCTGGGGGGGGGAGTGAGGGTGGCCCCCGGGTCACCCCTGGCACCCATGGGTGCTCCCAGCTGAGCCCTGCTGGGTGCTGAGCACTGCGGGCTTGGTGGGAGAGTCAGGGTGCTCGCATGGCCCTGTGCACCCCCCCATGGGTGCTCGCAAACACCCATGCGCCCACCCATGGATGCTTGCAAGTGCCTGTGCACACATGCACCCCCCCGTGGGTGCTCACAGTCGCCTGCGTACCCATGCACCCCACCGTGGGTGCTCACAAGTGCCTGTACACCCACCCGTGGGTGCTCACACACCCCTGTGCACCCATCCATGGGTGCTCACAGGCACCCATGCACGCACCCATGGGTGCTCACACACACCCATGCACCCAAATACCCACCTCCCCATAGACCCTCGTGTGCCCCCCCCTTGTCACCCCACATGGGCTGACCCCAGGGTGCCCCAGCATCCTGACCCCCCCCTCCCGGCCCTCCCACACTCACGGGTGTCACCGGAGCGGGCAGCGCCGGCGCCCCGGCACCTGCAGCCGCGTTCTGGGGGAGCAGAGGGACACAGAGTTGGGGACGGGGCCACCGCGGCACGGGGACATCACCCACCACTGACCCCCATCCCTGCATGTCTGCTCACCCCCCGGGTGTCCCCAATCCCCCCTGGATGTCCCCAATCTCCCAGAGTCCCCAAGTCCCCCAGAGGTCCCTGACCCCACGGATGTCCCCAAGCTCTGAGTGTCCCCCACCCCCCCAGACACCCCGAAGGAGGTCCCTGTGTGTCCCCCTCCCAGATGCCCCCACCCCTCCAGGGTCCCCAGCCTCCCCGAGACGTCCCTCTTGACATGGATATCTCTGACCGTCCATGGATGTCCCCAACCCCATGGATGTCCCCAACTTCCTGGGGTCCCCGATGCCCCCAGATGTCCCCAACTCCCTAGATGTCCCCAACCCCCTTAGATCTGTCCCCCTCCCGGATGTCCCCCACCTCCTGGAATCCCCGATCCCCCCAGATGTCCCCAACCCCTGGATGTCTCTGACCTCTGGATGTCCCCAAACTCCTGGGGTCCCTGATGCCCCCAGATGCCCCAAACCCCCTGGATGCCCCCAAGCCCTGGATGTCCCCACTCGGTGTGGGGGGGGGGGTCTGGGGGTACTCACGGAGCCGGTGAAGGTGATGCAGGTGAGGGTGACATCACCGGTGACCTCGAGGGCCTGGACGCTAGTGAGGGGCAGGCGGTGCAGGAACTCCAGGGCGTGCTGTCCGTTCATTGCCACCTGCGGGGACAGAGGGACAGAGGGGACATCGGGGTGATGGGGTGGCAAGGGGATGCACCCAGGAGCAGGGCTGTGCCCACCACGGGTGTCTGGGGGTCTGAGCACCCATAGCTGAGGGTCGAGCACCCATAGCTGGGGGTCAAGCAGCCATAGCTGGGCGTTTGGAGGTCTGAGCACCCATAGGTGGGGGGGGTCTGAGCACCCATAGCTGGGGATCTGGAGGTCTGAGCACCCATAGCAGGAGATATGGGGGTCTGAGCACCCATAGGTGGGGGTCTGAGCACCCATAGCTGAGGGTTGAGCACTCATAGCTGGGGGTCAAGCACCCATAGCTGGGCATTTGGAGGTCTGAGCACCCATCGCTGGGGGTCAAGCAGCCATAGCTGGGGGTCTGGAGGTCTGAGCACCCATAAGTGGGGGGGGGTCTGAGCACCCACGGCCGGGGGTCCCACCTGGTAACCGTGCTCCTGGGTGCTGATGATGAGCTCGAGGACCCCCCCGGGGGAGAGGCGGGGGACGGCACAGCATTCGTCGGACACCCACAGCCGCCCCTGCTGTGCGGTGCAGACCAGCATCGGCCGCCCCAAGAAACTGCATTTCAGCTGGAGGGCGATGTCATCCCCCGCGCACCGCAGGGCCACTGTGAACCTGCCACACCAGCACCTGTGGGTGGGGGCACCCAGCGCTCCCGCCACCCTTGGGGGGGGGGGCACCCCAATAAACGACCCCATGAGTTGGGGGCCCCCCCACGGGTTGGGAGGCACCTTCTTGCATACCCACCAGCTTGGGGACCCCCCCAGTTTAGGGGGCACCCTCCCAGTTTAGGGGACACAGCCCTCCCCAGTTTAGTGGTCACCCTCCCAGTTTAGGACTCACCCTCCCAGTTTGGGGGTACCCCCCCACCCCCCCATCCCACCCCCGGTTTGGGTCCCAGCCCCCCGGTTTGGGGGCACCCTCCCCCTTCCATGCTCCCTTGCACCCAACCTTTGCCCTTCCCCATGGCACCCAGCCAGCCTTGGGGTAGTGGCTGCTGGGGTGGGGCACTGGGCAATACTGGGGGGGTACTGGGAGTTACTGGGGGGGGGTACCCACCTCTTTGCCTGGGGCTGGACTCGCCCCTGGATTATCACCATCCTTCCCCTGCTCAGCCCCCCGAAAATGTACCCCAGGAAGGGGATGCTCTGGATGGGGACAGGGACGGGGGGGACACATGTTGAACCCCGGTGGGGACAACACAACACTGAGGCCAGATGTCACTGCTGGGCCCCCCCATGGCCCCCCAGCCCCATACAGCACCCTGTTCTATATACCCCCCCCCCCCCTTAGTCCCATATAGACCCTTCAGGCTCATACGGTCACCCCCACACCCATAGGGTCTCCACTGGCCCCATAGAATACCCGGGGCCCCATAGGGTCGCCCCAGCCCTATAGGATCCCCCCTGGCCCCATAGCCTCCCCCAAATGGTCTTCCCTGGTCCCATAGGATCCTCCCAACCCCATAGTGTGCCCCCATAGGGTCTCCCCCAGCCCCATAGGATCCTCCTGACGCCATAGGGTCCCCCCATAGGGTTTCCCCTGGCCCCATAGGGTCTCCCCTGATCCCATAGGATTCCCCCAACCCCATAGGGTCCCCCCATATGGTCCCCTCCCTGGCACCCTCCTGTCCCCATAGAATACCCTTAGGGTCCCCCCAACCCCATAGGATCCCCCTTGGTCCCACATAGGATCCTCTGGCACCATAGGGTCTCCCTGGCCCCCCATATAGCTCCTCTGGACCCATATACCGCCTTCCCCCCTGCCCCACCTTGGCCCTATAGAACCCATAGGGCCCCGCTCACCGGGTTGATGATGGGAGGCTGGGGGTCCATGGTGGCTGCTGGTCTGGGGGTCCTTGGTTGGGGGGGGTCCCTGGGTGCTGGTGATTGCTGGTGATCCCACGGGCGGGCGCAGTCCGTCCCTTGTGAGCTCTGCCCTCTCCCACTCTCACTTTCAGTTCTCCATGGTGGCACGTGCGTAGAGGGTGGCCCCGTTACCCTTGTCCCCACAGGGACCCACCCGCCACCTGTGTCCCCATGTCCCCACTGGGACCCACCAGACACCCCAACTCTGTGTCCCCATGTCCCCATGGGCACCCACCTGCCAGCCGTGTCCTCATGTCCTCTCCTTGACCCCGCATCTCTGTCTCCCATGTCCGTGTCCCCTGTGTCCCCTCCTTGTCCCCTTGTCCTTGCAACCCTCTCATCCCCCCCCATCTTCCATACCCCCATGTCCCCTGGATGGGCGGGGGTGTGTGGGCAGATCTGGTTTTGGTGTGGAAAATCCCACTTTTGGTGGCGGGGTGGGTGGCCGGCCAGCGTCACCCATTCTGGTGGGCGGCCAGTGTCACCAGTGCTGGTGGCCGGCAGATGCCATATGTGCCCGGGCCAGCAGGTTCCTCTAGCAGGAGCCACCAGCCACAGGAAGTGGCGATGTCACGGCAATGTCACGGCGACGGCAGGGCGATGTCACGGCGATGATGATGTGGCCATGCCATGGGCAGCAGCTGTCCCCTCAGTTCTGTCTGCGGCCGCTGGCTCCTGACCCTGCCTGATGGGGTGTCCCCATGTCCCTGCACTCCCATGTCCCTTTCACCCCCCATGTCGCCCTGTCCCCTGCCATCCAAATGTCCCCCCCATCCCCTGCATCTCCCCTATATCCCCCATGTCCTCCCGTCCCCGGCATCCCAAATGTCCCTCCATGTCCCTGCATCCCCGCATATCCCCTGCATCCCTGATGTCCCCCCATGTTCCCTGTGTCCCCCTGTCCCCTGCATCCCTGATGTCCCCCATGTCCCCGCACATCCCTGATGTGCCCCATCCCCTGCAACCCCCATGTCCCCCCATCCCTGCATCCCAATATCCCCTCTGCCCCCCTCATCCCCTTCCCTGGCCATCTCCTTCCCCCCCTCCAGTCTCCAGCAGGATCGTCCCATCCCAACCCACACCCCAATCCCTCCATGGGGCTGGATCCAACCGGGCGTTGCTGGGCCCTGACTCAGGAGAAGCTCCCGCCGGCACAGCCGGAATTTCTGCCTGATCCACACCTAATTATTTCCTCCCCGACCGAGCAGTGGCAGGGCCGGATCCTGATCCCCTCTCTGTATAAATCCGGTGGTGAGCCGGTGCCAGGGACCGATGTGGCCGGAGGCAGACGGGGATGGAGCCAGAGGCGTTGTCTGGGGTAGGACGGGGATGAGGACGGGGCAGGATGAGGCCCCAGGGTGTGGGGGGGTGGCCATAGGGTGGCTTGTGGGGGGTGCTGGGGGGTGGAGAGGGTGTGGGGGCCCAGCCAGTGATCCTAGCCCAGCCACCAGTGTCCCCAGTATAGGCTGTCCCATGGTCACCAGTATCACCAGTACAGGGTGGGCTGGGGTCACTGGTGTCCCCTGTATAGGCTGGGCTATGGTGACCAGTGTCCCCAGTACAGAGTGGAATATGGTGGCCAGCGTCCCCAGTATAGGCTGAGCTAAGATCACCAGTATCCCCAGTATAGACTGGGCTATAGTGACCAGTGTCCCCTGTATAGGCTGTCCCTCTGTCCCCAGTACAGCTTCAGCTATGGTCACTGGTGTCCCTAGTATGGGCTGTCCCAGTGTCTTCCGTATAGGCTGTCCCATGGTCACCAGTATCCCCAGTAAAGGCTGTCCCATGGTGACCAGTGTCCCCAGTCCTGGCTGACCCTGTGCTCCTCGTACAGACTCTTCCAGAGTCCCCAGTTCAGGCTGCCCTAGTGCTCCCAGTCCAGGCTTCCCCATGACCACCAGTGCTGCCAGTCTAGCCTGCCCCATGGGCCCCAGTGCTCCCAGTCCAGGCTGGCTCCTGCTCCCCAGTGTCCCCAGCACCAGCTGCAGCCTGGCCCCCAGCATCCAGCAGGACAGTGTGCCCTGGTTAGTCCCCATCATCCCACTCCAGTCTGTCCCAGTCTGTCCCAGTCTGTGCTCACACCCCTCCCAGACACCCCCCCCCCCCATCACCCAGGTCACCCCCCATTGTCCCCACAGAGGCACCCGGGGAGGGGCCGTGGGGTCCCCGAGGCCCTTGGAGACAAGGATGGGGGCATCCCCAAAACCACCCCAAGACCATGAGGTGGCTCTGATCCCACGTCCCTGTGTCCCCACATCCGCGGGGTGTCCCCACGTCCGCAGGGTGTTCCCATGTCCCTGGGGTGTGCAGCAGCGGGTGTCACTTGTCCCTCCATCCGGCAGGGTGCCTGCTCACTGGCGTGTGGGGGGGCCCCGGTGGGACCCCCGGGGTGTCACGAGGAGCGGCTGGCCTGCCTGGGGCCTGGGGGGGACACCTGCACCTGCCGTGACGGCGCCTTCGTGGAGGTGGAGCCCGTGGAGCACCAAGGTATGGGGGTACAGGAGGCACCTGTGGGGATGGGGACAGCTGGGGGGGACCAGGCCCTCCTGTCCTGCCTGACAATCCCATCCCATCCCGTCCCGTCCCATCCTGTCCTGTCCCATCCCATCCCCATCCCGTCCCATCCTGAATCAATCCCTTCCCACCCCATTCCAAACTCATTCCATCCCATCCCATCTCCATCTTGTCCTGTCCCACCCCAAATCAATCCCATTCCCATCCCATCCCGTCCGCATCCCATCCTACCCCATCCCCATCCTGTCCTGCCCCATCCCATCCCATCCCCATCCCATGCCAAATCAATCCCATCCTGTCCCACCCCATCCCAAACCCATCCCATCCCATCCCACCCCATCCCATTCCATGCCACCCAATCCAACCCCATCGCATCCCACCCCACCCCACCCCACCCCATCTTATCCCATCCCACCCCATCCCCATCCTGTCCTGCCCCATCCTGTCCCATCCCATCCCATGCCAAGTCAATCCCATCTCATCCCACTCCATTCCATGCCACCCAATCCAACCCCATCCCATCCCAGGATCCTAGCACCCATCAGCGTCACATCCCCTGGCATTGATTATCCCCACCCTTAATTACAACCTCTGCCAATAGGGCTCCCCTCCCTCCCCGATTTAGGGTCTCTGTTACTGCAGCACCCATGTCCCCATGGGGGGCGGGGTGGGTTGGGCTCCCTGGTGCCTGCAGACATTGGGGGGGAGGGAGGGGGGACACAAGGTCACCCCAACTGTCCCTTTCCCGGTCCCCAGAGGCGCTGACGGAGGATGACATCTACTGCCGCTGCCTCTCCAAGACGCTGTGCCACACGGCCACCCCTGTCACTGTGGGCTTCTACGCCCCCTGTGGCCACCGCCTCGACTCCCTGCTGCACAAGGTCACCGGTGGGTGTGGGGACACGGGGACACCATGGGTCACCCCCCCCCCCCCATCCCCCTGGACCCTCCCAGACACCCCCAGCCGCGTGCTGGGTGTCCCCATGGTACCAGCATTCTGCCTGTTTGCACCCTGGATTTGGGGTCCCTATTGCTTGTCCCACCACCCCATTTTCTTCTATGGATTTGGGGTCCCCCATTGCACCAGCACTCCCTTACCCCATCCCATCCCAGGGATTCCTCACCCATCCCACCCCATCCCATCCATTTCTCCCCTGGATTTGAAGTCCCTCTTGCACGAGCACCCATCCCACATCTCCTTACATTTGGGGTCCCCATTGCACCAGCACCCATCCCACCCATCCCATTTCTCCCCCACCATTGGGTTCCCCCATTTGCTCCCCCCCAAAAAATCTGGGGGCACCTTCACCCCCTGGTCCCTCACCCCCATCCCTGTCCCCCCCTCCTCAGGCTTCATGCGGGAGGAGATGGCACAGCGGGAAGAGGCCGAGCTGCACCGGAGCCACCAGAAGCCACGTAGCCCCGAGGGTTGGGGGTTGCTCCTGGTCCTCTGGTATTTGGCCTTCTACAAGCCCGTCATCACCGAGGGCCACCTGAGGAGGAAGAACATCGAGTTCATCTTCATCCGCTTCAGCGCCTGGCAGTACGCCGGCTGCGACAAACTCTGGGCCGGTTTGGTCACCACCCTCTGCGACAGCATCCGCCACCATTTTGGAGCTCTGCCCCTCAGCGTCTACCATGTCATGGGCACCCGACCCCGCTTCGCCTCTGGCTTCAGCCAAAAGGAGTGGGTCCTCAAGAAGGGCACCTGCCTCAAGCTTTGGGGGATGCTCTTTGTCCTGGCTGCTGGCCTCAGCATCCTCCTGGTAGCCCTCTTGGTACCTGGCATCAAGGACCACCACGCCTTGAAGGTGGTGGGCAGTGCCGTCACCTCGCTCTCAGGTTCCAGTTTGGTTTTGGGAGCTTTGTCTGTCCTGAAGAACCTGCTGGTTAGCGAGAAGCAGAAGATTGAGCGGTTGACCAACAGTGAGAGGTTCACCAGTCAGCTGGGCTTCATGAGCAAGGTGCGCAATGAAGTGGAGGTGCTGGTTGACTTCTTGGCCTTCATGGAGATCTTTGAACGCCGACGGCTCCGTGTGGTGCTGGAGATCACCAGCCTAGACATCTGCTACCCAGAGAAGGTGGCTGGCGTCCTCAACGCCATGAACACCTTGCTCTCCGATGCCAACACACCCTTCATCTTCATCTTGGCCGTGGACCCCAGCGTCATTGTCCCCTGCCTGGAGCAGACCAGCTGCATGAAGGGTCTTGCCGACAACGGTTACCTCTACCTCAGCCGGACAGTGACATTGCCCTTCTCCATCCCGGAGATGGGTGCCCGCTCCCGCCTGCAATGCTTGGAAGCTGCTGTCCAAACGCGGGAGGACCTCATGTACCGCATCATCACCAGCAATGTGGAACGCCGCCGAGCCAAGTGCCAGGGCGTCCCAGTGGTTCCCAGCCAGCGGGAAGCAGATGCCGAAGCTGTCCGCTGCATCCACGAGGCTTTCCGCTGCCTCCATGACAGCGCTGATGCTCTCGCCCGTTACCTCCCCACCAACGGCGCCCATGTCCGCCGCATTGTCAACACCATCCCCATCACCCTACGGCTCCTCCTGCACCGTGCTGGCACCCCCAACACCCCCTCACCCCGCGCTGCCGCTGCTTGGGTAGTGTTGGCCGACCAGTGGCCGTGCCGACTGAGCTGGGCGCTGCAGTGCCTGGAAGATGCTTGGCAGAGCCAGCCGGTGCCGGATTTTGGCATGCGATCCTTGTGGAGCATCTTCCAGGAGAACGTGGGGGAACTGAGCGCCCTAAGGCAGCAGTTGCACAATGTCCTCAGCCTGGATGAGGACCCTGAGCTTTTCCAGACCTTCCTCGCCTGCGACTTCCCTTTCACCGCCCGTGATGCCCGTGCCTTTCTCGGCGTCACCGTCAACTTGGACCACTCCATCCGGCACAAGATGGGGCTCCTACGCGGCCTCGACCGCTTGCAGAAAGCCGCCGCCGCCCCGGTGTCTCGCGGCGTCCAGTGTCCCCACCCTGAGTGACGGGTGACACCAGCATCACGTCTCCGGGTGATGCCTCTGGCTGTGGGGTCCCCAAAATAGGCTTGGACAACAGTGACACCAGGGCGTCCCCGCTGTCAGTGGCCTGAGGATGCCCGTGACTCGTTGTCCTCCCTGGCATATTTTGGGACCTGTTTGGGGATGAGAATGGGGACAATTCCTGTCCCACCCCCCCTACTCCAAGAAAAGACACTTGCAGGGGGTGAAAATGCCACCAGAGGATGGAACTGGGGTGACTGGGAGAGACTGTGGAGCACTGGGAGAGACTGGAGGGGACTAGGGGAGACCTGAGATGACCCAGGGGGTTCCTGGTGGGGGGGGGGTCCCTGCCATCCCAGAGACCCCCAGCATCTGGGTGACCTTCACCCCCCCAGGACTCAACCCCCCATGCCTGGGACCCCAGCACCCACTGCCACACACCCCCCTTTGGGGACCATCCCCCAGTGAGTGGGTCCCTGGGGGGGGGGGATATTGGGGACACCCCCAAGAAGTAGCCATTGGCATATCAGGGTGGCCCCAAAGCAGGGACATCCCTGAGCCGCGTCCCCTGGGAATGCTCAGTGAAGCTCCCCAGGACCACTGGGCTCATCCCATAATAAACCAGTTAAACCTCCCGCTCCACATCTTGGCTTAAATATGCTTTTTTGGGGTCCTGCGTCCTCCTTAGGGAGGGTCTTGGGGGGGCAAGAGGCTGGACAAAGCAATAAGGGGGTGCCAATTTTGGGGGGAAATCAGCCCAAATCACTGCTGGGAGGGATGCTGATGGTGTGGGGAGGGGGGTACAACCGGCGCATCATCAGCATTAATTAATCACGGAAGAGTGGCCTGCTCTCGTCTCCCACCCACTCTGAAAATCCTCCTCGGGTTTTTTTTCAGGGTGGGGGGGTGGGGTGGTTTAATCACTGAATTTACTTCATAAAGGCCCACAAAAGTTGATTTTTGAGGTGGGATGACCCAAACGCTGCCCATAAGGCACCAAAACACACGGGGGTGAGTCGGTGACGAATGCAGATCTCGTTTAATAGAAAACAGTGTTAACAAAAATACACAACAGAAAGAAATGACAAACACCAGCAGATCGATGGCTGCCAGCCCCTGGCCGTAGTGTCAGCGCCTCAGCAGCCCCCCCACTCATCCCAGTCTCCCCCCCCTCCCCGGCCGCCCCTGCAGCTCCCTGATAGATTTATTGCACTTAAAGAAAAGCGACATATCCTTCCCCCCTTCCTCAGCGGTGATGCTAGGCAGGACACCCCCCCGGCCCCTCCCAAGTTCACACCCTCCCTGAGAAAACCGTCCGCCGGGCCCAGAGGGGTTCAGCCAGCCCTGGGGAGCACAGGGAGGTGGGCTTTTTTGGGGACGGCCCCCCCCCCCCCCCCCCAAGTGTCACTGCCGGCAGTCACGCACCCAACGCCAGCCGTTTTTTTTTCCCCGGGAGGGATCCCCAGGGTGGGAAGCCGGAGCAAAGAGGATGCCAAAGGACCAGTTCCTGTCGTTGTGTCAGGTTCCCACCCTTAGATCCCCCCCGCCACCTCAAAAAAAACAAAACGGGGGGAAGGTTCCCCACTTTGCTGAGAAGATGCCGTGCCAGCACGGCTGGCTGCAAGGACGGAGCTTGTGTCCTGGCAGCCCCCAGGCTGCTCCCCTCCCAGCTCTGGCCCCTCAGGAAGCGAAAGACCCCAGGGTTGGGGTTTGCATGGCGGGGGGTGGGGGTGTGTGTGTGTCCGTGTGTCCACTGATGCTGCTTTTTTTTTGTGTTTCTGGTTGTTTTTTTTTTTTTTTCTGGCAGCCCTGGAGCAGGAGTTCAGTTGCAGGTTAGCCCAGAAGGAATTAATTAATTCTAACACCATCCTCTAAATCCCCACCCAGTAATTTTGCAGCTGATGATAAATATATACCAAGAACAAACAAACAAACAAACAAAGGAACTTAAAAATAAATAAACATTGCGGCTGCAGACACAGCCTGTCCTGGGTATCTTTAGTGAGAGACATTCTCCCATGGGCGACGGCAGCCCGATGGCGCAACCCTCCATCCTCCTCCCGGCACGTGCCGCCAGCATCTCGGTCCCTGTAGTGTGTGGTTTGAATTTCCTGGTGGGACCGATGCCGTGCCACCTTCGCCCCAGCATGGGATCTCCTCCTCGGAGAAAGATAGAAAAAGAAAAGGCGGAGGCGTCAGGTAGTGTCCAGCGAGGGCAGGGACGGCTGGGAACGGCGACGTCCCCGTCTGGGTCATTTTTTTCTGCTCTCCTTCCCTTCCCTCCATCGCCCTGGGGACACGGCAGGGTCCCTCGGCTCAGGGGAGGCGAATCGGGCGCCTGGGGAAGAGAGTCCGGGAGCAGGAAACTGTTTTGGGGAAAAAAAAGATTTGAATATAACCCTTTGTCCTGAAGTCCGAGGTTGGTTTCTTAAATCGTTGTGTGGAGTGGGAAGAGAATAAAGCTACGCCAGAGCCTCCCCTCGACGTTGAGCGGCCCCGAGGACCTGCAAGAGAGAGGAGGGAGAGAGAGAGAGACGATGGGGTCCCCAGACCTCTGGGATGCTCCCAGGGCTGTCCCAAACCCCTGTCCCCGCTCACCTGGGGTCACAGGGGCTCCTGCCCCGCGTCCTGGCTGGCCTCAAGGAGCAGTTCCTCCAGCTCCTGCTCGTTCTTGGAGCAGCTCAGCTCTGCAAGCAAATGGCTCACCATTTCCTTCCCCTGCTCGCCTTCCCGTTTTCCCATCCTCCCCTCCCCAAAAACTGTGTTAGTGGTTAGCCTGACTGCTAATGAAGAGGCTCAATGAGCTTCCTGCAGGGCTTGTTAACTTCACCTCGTTCGGGAGCCTAATTAAGGAGCGCCTCAAAGAACGAAGCTCAATGAGATTCACTTTGGATTAAAACTTCCTCGGGAAAAGCCTCCCCCAACCACAAATTACCACACCCGCAGGCATCCCATCAGGAAAGAGGAAGGGGATTTAAGTCCCAGGAAGACGCTGGAACAGGGAATGGCTCTGCACAAATCCCGGGCTCCACCACACTTGATTTTGGGAGAGCACAGCCAGAGGGAGGCTCCCAGGACTGGGGGGAAGTTCGGGTTGTGGAGCTCTTACCGTGCTCAGCGGCGCAGCTCCCCATTTTGCCATCGCCATCTGCGGACGCCTCCGGCAGCGCTCGCGCAAAATCCGTCTTCAGCCCGTTGGGGAGGGGAGTGTCATGGGCTGAGCTCTCGCAGACTGCAGGGTCGCCCCGCTTGGGGTCGGAACCGATGCTTGGTGTTGCCAAGCTGGCAGCGGCTTCAGGAATGGTTCCGTTTGCCCAGGATGCCGGGAGTTCAGGTTTTATGGCCAGAGCCGGGTTCTGGGACTCAACGGATTTTGCGACAGCAGCGGTGTCCTCCCTTGAGTGCGCAGCACTGGTGGCTCGCTCCGGCAGGCTCTCCACTCGCGTCACCACGAAGATTTTATGGCCTCGCCCGGGACTGGAAACCGAAATCCTTCTCTCGTTTCCTTGGGAAGGTGTGGAGGCTGGAGAGACGGCAGGACTCCCTACGCCAGCATCGCGCTGCGATTCCTCAGTGATGGGCAGGGGGGGTGGCCGATCCCTTGGCTTCTCCAGGGTTAGCAGCGGCTGGGGTGCAGAAGCACCATCAGTGGAGTCGGGGCTTTTCAGCAGCATTTCGCTCAAGTCCTTCGTCTCTAACCCAGCATCCGTCTCCTCATCCGTGTCCGAATCAGAGTCCGTCATGTTGTTTCTGTCATCGCCATCCTCCGCTGGCTCCGTGTCCCCATTCTCTGAGGCCATTGGGGTCTCCCTGGCTTCTTCCCCCTCTTCCGGAGCAGAGGTAGCACTGCCGTCTCGGCTGTCCTCTGCTGGATCCTCCAGAGGCTCCGTCACGGTGATCTCCGGCATTGAGGCCGACTGCTGCAGCTTCTGTTCCTTCTCCTCCTTCTCTTTGGCCAGGATGAAGTTGCGCTTGCAGCCATTCTGGATCTCAGCCAGGAGAGCCTTCTGGGTTTCGATGAAACTTTTGACCTGTGAGGGAAGAGAAACCATTGGTCATTTGGAACGTTTGGAAATCAGCCATCTGGGAACAATCGCCTCCACGTTTATTTTCCAGCCAGGCACACTGTAACACCATGGTTTTTAACTCCACCCTTAATACTTCCCAAGGAACCTGAGAAATGAGTTCCCCAAGAGCTTCTTCTCAAAGCAATCACCACCAGGATCATGGGATTCCTATCCTGGGGGATGGTGAACACTCAGCGGAGCAGGACCCTGAGCGATGGGTGCTGGCTGGCCCAGAGACCTCCAGAAATTTTCCTCCCCAACCCAAGCTGCGGTGTCGGGGCATGTTCAGCACACCCTCAGGGCTGCTGGCTGGGAATCAGCCATTATCCTAGGGGTGAACGTTTGCACAAAACCACATGGCCATAGGCTGGGCAGGAATTATTTTCAGCTGAAAACCGGGAAAGCAGCGGAGCTGAGCGGAAGTCCGGAGGCGTCACCCTTGAGGACGGTGTTTTCCTGCCAGAGGGGGGCTCAACCAGACCCCCCAAAAAGGCAAAAGGGGGGGCAGGCGAGTGGGTGCATTACCTACCGACTCCTTCTTGGGCTCCCTGTCCAAGTCGAGGCGCAGCAGCGAGTGGTTGACCTTCAGAGCCAGTGACAACGCCATGAGGCCACCTGTCTTGATCTCATTTTCTCGCAGGTCCAGGCGAAGGAGCCGTGGGCTCTCCGCGATGAATTCCGCCACCGCCACAGCACCTGCGAAGGACAGGAGAGCCACCAGTGATGGCAACGAATAAGCTGTGAAACCGCCTGATGGTGCTCCTTGGGGTTGCATCTAGCAGAGCTCAGTATTTTGGGAGAGACGGGGGATGTCAGCGGGAGTTGGGTCCCAGCTCCCAGGAACCCTGCGTGCTGAGCAAAAAGGTTTCCGTGGGGTGTAGAAGATGCCAGAGGCACCGAACCCCATGGAGTGAGGTGGCCCTGGATAGGCTGACTGTGGCATTTTGGTTAGAGCTGTGCTGTGCCCCATGCCCAAGACCCCATGCAGCTGCGGGGCTGAGCCAAGGTGGACCAAGGTACCTTCTCAAGAACCAGAGCGGACCCCACATGCTGCTCTAAGAGCAAGGGAATCTCTGCAGAGCCTAAAGAGCTTTCGGCAGGTGAGCTGCCAGGTGAACTGGGGCTGCAGTCGGCAAAGCTGGCGAGTGCCAGCCTCTGCTCACCTTCGCAAGTCAGTTTGGTGGATGCCAAGCCCAGGCGAAGGACGGAGCGGTTCCCGATCAGCCCATTCTTCAGGTTGCGGACACCTTCATTCCCAATGGGATTGTGGCCCAGGTTCAAGGTCTCCAGGCTCTGTGTGTGAGGCTGTGGATACCCAGGGGAAAAAACAGCTCAAGGCAGACAGGACGGTGGGTCCGTCTCAAACCCGAGTGGGTTTAATTCATGGCTGTTCCTCCAACCACACCGCCAAGCCTGGGGATGCCTGAGCAGCAGTAGAGGAGGGAGGACAAGGGACAGGTTCTCCTCTGATGCAGCACCGGTGGCAAATCGTGCCGGTGCGCTCCTACCACTGCCCAGATCCAAGCCCAATGGTCATGGGAGAGACATCTCTCTGGGAGCAAAGCCGACCGCCCAACGGTAAGCCATCACCCCCAGGAAGGTAACAAGATCTACTCACCAGCGTCATCCCCAGATAGGCCATGCCAGTGTGAGTCAGTTGGTTGTTCCACAAAACCAGAGTGACCAGCCCTTTCTGCTGCTCCTTCAGACCTTCACAGATGTATGCCAAGCCTGGAAAAATAGCCAGGGGGGTCAGCCCTCCCCTGCCGGCACGGATCCTGCCGGCTCTAACAGCACTTTACTTGCTTCCTCCGATCCATCCCTCTGCTCAGGCGCTGCCCGATCCTGGGCAGGACAGACAGCGATGGAGAAAAACCATGGCATCGTTACGCCAAGCTCCGGCACTGGCAGTGTCTGTGAACACTGTCCTCCCGCCAAACCCCTTCCCCCAGCTGCTCAATTTGACCTCGGCTGCAGACGAAACGCCTCACTCCCCTGTGTGCTAACAGGCAATTAAACCTCTTGGTGTATAAAATTAATTAGCGCTACGCCTCTGGAGCAGCAGGGTACGTAAACCCTGGGGAGGGAATCAGAGGTGTGGGGACATTGGGAGCTCAGGGCGACCCCCTGCACACTCCTCAGCCTGCCCACAGCTTGGGGAGATGCAGGATGACACCCGGTCACAGGCAGAGGGTGGTGGGTAGGGTAGGTGCTCCTTCTTTTGGGTCACCATCTCCCTTCTTTGCCAGATACGGCATTACGGAGCTGTTTGCAGAGACGGATCCTCCACCACTCTGTACACCTTCCCAGTCCAATCCTGCCCAAGCTGAGGGCAGGCACCGTTTTAAATCACTGCAAACCTATTTATTTGATAAACACACAGCACCCGAAAGGCTGCGATGCTGCAGAAACCCACAGCAATGCCCAGCAAGCGACTTCCAACACGAAAAGCCCCAGCGCCACTCGTTATTAAGCACCTAAAGATGCGAGGGACGTGGCAGCTGACCCGGAAGGCGGCAAATTAATATTTGCACCTTAGGGTGGGACACATCCGGAAGCACGAGTGGCCACAACAACACCAGTGACATCCGACTTGGTCACGCTCGGCTATCTTTATATCCAACCTGAAGGCAGCCACCACAGCTCATGCGGAGCAAGCATGGCTCCTCCACCAAACCGCAGCACTTGGCTGAGTAATCGGCATCACCGACCAGAACCAGCCAGGACTGAAGTCTGGGTTGGGATTATTTCACAATTCGTGGGTTGATTTGGCCGCTCAGTTTGGCTCCAGGGAGCAGGGAGGAGAAAAAACAGATGGCAGCAAGAGATGGAGGGAGCCAAAAGACGTGACTGAGGCACGAGGCATCCCCATCTCTCCCTATGCTCAGGAGCTGCCATGCACCGCGCAGCCTGGCCCGGGAAGCAAACAAAGTTTCCGTAAGGATCTCAGCTTTAAAAACCTGAGAGGTTTACCTTGCTGAAATCCTTCTGACATGTCGAAGTTGCTCTGTGCACTTCTACTGCTTTGGCTCAGCTTGAGGGCAGCGCTGGCAGCCCCTTGAGCTCTGTGCCCTGCAGCCAAGTTCCTCACCGCCTTAAACCTGGGTCAAAACTCCAGGAAATTGGGTTTCTGCCCGAAGGAGCAGCGAGGGGCCCTCACCTGAGTCCAGGATGTGGTTGTTTCGCAGGTCAAGTATCTGTATGCAGCTGTTGAACTTCAGCAGGTTGCCAAGCTGAGCTGAATCCTGCAGCCCGTTCAGCTTATTATCAGCCAGGTACAGCTCCCGCAGGTTCATGTTCATCTTCAAAGCCGTGGCTGAAAAGGCAGAAAACTGGCACCTCAACCCGCATCCTGTGCCGGGATGGCTTGGAGAAAAGGCACGGGCTTGGGAACATCCTGGCTGCACCGTTATGAGCGCTTGTGCCCATCCGAGCCCAAAGCTCTGCCACAAAATGCGCGGACTCCAGCATGAGCTCATGGCTGCATCAAGCACCCGCCACGGTTGCTGTCGGGACACCAGCTGAAAGCCCTGGTCAGATTTCTGAGGTGTATGGCCAGCAGCAGGATCCCATGCAAGCCCCTTTATGCCCTCCCACCCGCAGAGGGAAGTGGCGGCAGCTCATGCCGGCACAAAGGAGCTGCTCTTTCCTAGTCGGAACAGGTATCAATTCTCGCAGGGCAGGTGCCCTCACCACCACATCGCCTGTTTCCAACTAAGCCAACCTAATAAACAATTAAACCCCAGAAACACTCGCCTGCCTGAACCCTTAGCTCATTGCTGTTATCACAACACCGCCATTAGCTCCAGCCAGGCTATGATTTATCACTAATTCATTAGCTTAACGACAGGGGCCACCCAGAACTGCCTTACACCCACTGCCCGCAGGCTGGGCTGGCACAGAAACACCGGATCTCCCACCTGGGGCAGACACTGGCTCTGCCATGCGTCGGCAAGGGCATGCCAGCAGTGACCACCCCAAGACCTCACTGCGCATCGCTGGGAGGGCAAGCCCGGCATTGGCACCACTCTGTCCCGTGCAGCTGTCATCTCACCATGTTTTGGGATACAGGTGGGCGCTACAGATGCCTGAGCTCGGTGCCTGTTCTCCAGTGACTCACCTAGCAGCATGAGCGGGCGTCCTGAAAGGCTGGCGTTCTCCAGGTGCAGGATATTCAAGCTGCTGCTGATGCGGAGGGCGCGTGCCACGAAGGGTGCCGAGTGGTCCAGCAAGGGTGTGTTTCGGGCATCCAGGTACTGGAGGCAGTTTGTCTGGGAGGAAGACATGAGAGGGATCAGTGTTTGGCCCCACGCAGTCTCAGCCGCTGTGGTTTTTTGGCTGTTTTTCTAGGTCAGGTTTAAGGCCAAGCTCTTTCACAGGCCAAGTCCCATCCTGGCTACTAACGCTCAGGTAAGAGCTCCTGGGATGATTTATGCCCATTCGAATCATCATTCTGGTCACCCCACAGGCTTCAGATAAGAGGCAGAGAGACAGGAGTAACCACTCAAGATAATCCCGTGTGCCAGGACAGCCCACACCAAGCTTCACACTCGAACCACACAATTCCAGATAAACACTTTATCTCCCAGATAATTGCTTCCGTACCGAGTCTGCTGTCACCCTCGAGCTACAGCACCGGGGAGGATGCACTTCAGGTGACTACAGCAGCATCACATTCTCAAAAGAAAAGCTTCCCTCGGCCTTACACATCCGAGGATGTGCTGCCCTGAGCTCTCTGGATCCGGGGTCTGGGAAGGCATCGAGACATGTGTCCCCTGTCTGGGATTTGCCTCCAAGCCCTAAAATCCTTCTCTGGCTTTGCACATGCCATCTATTCCCACTTGAGATGTACAGCATGCCAATGGCCACTGCGCTGATTTACCATTCTGGGTGCTAACATAAGCCCTTTCACACCTCCAGATTCTCCTTCGCCTACCCAGAAACTAAGAGCCCCAACGTCCCAAGGACATCTCGAGCTCCTTCACTGCACCTGTGTACATGCAGCCGGTTTTAAAGCATCATTACAGGGTCGGCCAGCACTGTGGGGTGACATTTGGTTTCTCCAAAACATGGTGTGGGCATTGCCTGCACCACGCAAGCTCCAGTTCCCGATATCAGCCCCAGTGCAAAGACACTTGCACAGGGCAGAGAAGGCTACCAGGACCCTGGCTTTCCAACCAGAGTTGTGCAACACACCAGCAGCATTGGGTGAAACACTGGCAGCGCCGCAATTAAAATTAGCAGGTCGAGAGGTAATTGCTGATCGAGGGTGTTTTTGCGCCACGCCCCGAGTGGGGAGCACGAGATGCTGCCTCCTCTGCACTCGGCTTTCAGAGCGAACTCAAGCGCCGAACAACGAGGTTAATTAGCCCTGCAAAAGCCAAACCTCGGCCCTAGTCATCCTGCTGTAAAGATAATGAATACCCAGCTCAAAAGGCTGACCTTGCGAGCACGCCACTAATAACAGCCTGCTCTCTTTTTTTTGCTGGGATCTACATTTCTATTTTCTATGCTCCAGGTGCTCATTGAGGCATTAGACAGGTGGGAAGGGTGATTTTTTTTTCATTGCCTCTGAGCCTCGGGTAACAAGGATTTTCTGAACCAGGTGGTTTTCTGGACAGGTGAGCACAAAACCACACCTCCGGTCTTGGGAGTCTTTTGAAAGACTCACTCGAGACTACCTGTGTGGCTGCAGAGAGTTAAAAGCAGGTGCCGAAAATATTCACAAGGGAGCACAAACCTTCCTCATCATGTGGGCAGCTGCCTGCCAGCCTCGGGTGCCGATGTGTTTATTAAAGGAGATGTTGAGGTGCGTTGCCGACTCATAATATTCAATCATATCAAATAACGCTGAGGCGCCCTGCAAAACGAAGGCAGATGGAAAAGCTACATTAAGCAGGCAGGCAGAGGATGAGCAGGGTTTGAGAGTCAAAAAAAAAAAAGAAAAAAAAAAAGAGGTTTTGCTGTGCTAGGATGCAAGTGGCTTGGGCAGAAGCTGGCTCCTCCAGACGCCTCTCGCACGATGTCTTGTCACCGCTCTGGTATTAAGTCCTTAAATTCTTGCAGACACGGTCCATGATCCCTGCCCAAGGCAGCCCAGGCAACAAAACCCCTTCCTTCTACCTCAAGCACAAACAAATCGCACCTCAGGTGACGATTCCACCCGTCCCCGTGCCTGCTGGCACCGTGGCACTTTGCACATCCCTGTAACAGCCCTGCAGCAGCCCGGGGTGCTCCCCAGGCCACGGCACAGCCAGGTCCTCCCTGGGTCTCTCCAGCCTCTTCGAGGGGTTCGCTGCAGATTTTCTGTGCCCCCCTGGCAAAAAAAGGCATCTTGCCATATTCCCCCTGTCCCAACCACCAGGCATGTGCTCAGGAACTGTCACCGGGGCAGATGGGGACCCAGCAGAGCCTGGGATGGGATGACGGTTCCGGTGCAGCCATTCCCTGCCATAGGCTGTGCCAGCAGAGCCACCTCCCCAAGGTAAAGCCTGCGGGCAAAGATTTCCACTAGTGAGCCCAACACAGACATCTTGCGGAGGGATTCAACCCCTCCCCTGTCCCTCTTGGAACCGGGAGAGAAAGCAAACTCAGCTGGAGCAGGTTACGGCACCAGGGACATGCAGGCACTTGAACGACGCTTCAGAGGACACGGGAAAATGATTTGGTTTGGGTTTTTTCCTGGATATTGAACCTGAGCTGAGGCTGGGCTATTGGCTTGGTGCCTGTCTGCTCCCTGTGGGGTTATCCAGCTCAACATGCAGCAGTGACACTTTCCTAGCCAAGAAACCACTCAATAATCCAATCGGGCTAATTAAAAAAAAAAAAAAGTATAAAACCCAAGACTTATAGCAGGGTTAGGAGTGAAAGGGATTAGCAGATCAGGACTCGTGCCTGTGAAACGTCTAAAGCTCCTACGGCAGAAGCGGAACAATTTGCTTAATTACATAATGAGTCTCTTTGGAGAAAATTAGCTGAAAGATATGCTGGAGCGGGCAGAGAAGAGCCACAAAAGTGCTGCAAGGCTTCCAGAAAAAAAATATGCGGAGAGACCTGGAGGACTGGAAAACACCAGCATGAAGGCAAACAAGAGAAGGAACAGGTCTTCGGGGAACAACAGGACTTTCTGCTGGAAAGCGGATGCTCATTTGCAGGAAATGAGAAGAATCTGGGTGACTAAGTCCCTGGCGTGACGCACCCGGGAGAAAAAAGCTGTTGATGCTGAATGAATTTGAGGGACAGGGACAGGAGCAGAAGGTCTCAGGGCTGCGGGGAGCCGGCGTTAACTCTCCATGGCTTTTTCACCCCCGGCAGCAGACAGGGAGTCACGTTGGACACCTAGTGCCCAGCAGATGGTCTTGCTCTACCGCAACCGGTCTTGCTCTACTGCAACGGGAAGAGAAAGGCATAAAGTGCCGAGGTCTGCAATCCCTCTGCCCGCACTGTCCAGCTCTGAAGCCACGGGATACGTTTAATTATTAATGTATAACTGTTCCTCCTGCAAGATAACGAGTGGAACAAAGCCCAGGACCATTTTATGGCCAAAGATGTCATGAGCTGAGCCAGTCCGTCCCTGCTCTACAGCCCCACGTCCCTTGCTAGGTTGCAGTGCTGTCAGGGGACTCATCCATCCCCCAAACAGCCCTGTCCTGGGGCTGTGGCCCCGCTGGCAGTCCAGCAGGATTGTGCCCCCAGTGCCTGAGTCAGGTGGGATCCTGGCTGGTTGCATTGGCACGGCCCCAGGATGGGACAAGGTCAGCAGGAAACTGTTGTGGCTCAGAGCCAGTGCCATCACAGGGTCCGATCAGGAGCCACCATCCAAGTCACGTTTTTTTTTCCCCTCTTCGTATCTGATGTGGGAAGTGGCCCCGAGAAGCTTGTGACTTCTGAGCCTTCCCAAAGCGCTGCTCGAGCAGGGAAAATGGAGGGGAAAAAAGCATCAAGGACTTCCAAGCAAAGGGACAAGATATGTCTGAAGCCAGGTTCGGGGTAGGGATGGACGATGTGGGAAAAACAAGACCCTTGAAGAGGCGAGGACTGAAAGGGAATGCTCCCGAGCAAGGGGAACTCAGAATTGGAGCTGGCTAAAGTAATTTTTAACCACTTCCTTAATTTTTAACCTCCTCCGCTTACCCGCTGGGACCTGAACTCAGGGCCCCAGGCATTGCGAGGGAGGAAGAAGGCAAGTCAGGACAGGATGTGCAGAAGGGAGCCTGAACTTCATCCTCAGCCCCGAAAAGCCGTCTGAGAGCTACCCACAATTCCCTCAGTTTTCAGAACAGCTTTTATAATATGTATTTAAAAATGCCTCAGAGCTTCGTGGCCACCTGGGCTTCAGAGCAAGCAGTTAACTTCTTCATTTTGGAGCAGCAAATGCTGCAGACACAATTTAGGTCTGCTTATTTAGCAGACCTAAATATGAGCATGGGTACGAAGGGAATGGGTATGGCAACACAGTACAGCCCCCAAAAAATAAGTCAATACCCAGGAGTTAAGGACTGACCACAAACCCCGTGAGGTTTGCATTAGCTGTGAAACAGAAACAAGAAGCCAGGAGAGGTCATGACCACTTACATCTTCATCCAAGCTCGTTTGCTCCAAATCGACAATTTTGAACTGGACCCGCTTGAAAATTTCTTCCAGCGCCTCGCAGGCTTTGTAATCCAGCTTCTCCCCTGGGAAAAGAGCAAAATAAGGTGAATTTGGGTGCTTCAGCATGTAACACGTACAGCTGTGAGCTTGAGAGCCCCAAACCGCAGGACAGAGAACACATGGAAAGGTGACTTTCTCCCCCGTTCAGAGGCAGCCCATCTTTCGAACAACCTGCCTGAAGGGCAATTCAAATCCAATATTGGGCATTCACATTGATTTATTCATGTGTGTCTGGCCCAGCAGTGGAAACATCACCTCGGATGAGTATTTCTCATTAACAGACAGGGATCAGTCATTGCAGGGAGCCCCAAAAGCCATGCTGGGGCTCACCACCAGTGCCACAAGCTGGGAGAGGGATCCACAGGCAGACTTCGTAAAGGATGTCTCTCGCTTGATTACACGCAGTGATCTTGGAGGATTTGTGGAATCCACCTAAAAACCAGCATGGTTGCTCCCCCAACACAGACCAGCCACAGCAGCAATGCTTTCACCACCTAAGTCACTGAAACCTGGGATTTCTGTCTCCTCACTGGGCAAAGAGCCGTCTTCCCAACAAGCCAGCCCCTCACCAGCTTCGGTCCATCTGGAATTACATTATGAGCATCTCCGCTGACAAATTAATGGCTGGCTGATTGCTCCTTTTGCTACATAAAAGCACCACAGGGTCGAAATTAAATCCCTGCACGCGCATCGTAAATACACAAGCTGTTTTGCTGCCTCCGACAAATTAAATTATTCACATTTCAATTTAGGGAAGTGCTGGCACAAGCTGCTTGAAGAACATTTCCCAAGACTTTGGGCTTTTTATTTACTTTTTTTTTTTCTCCTTATTTCCTTGGATCATCCCTGCCAACCCTGCACAGCAGCAAGTCTCTGAGGCCCGAGGGGCTGGCCAGTCCACAGACAAGCCATGACAGCTCATCCCCACTGGCTTACGGGGCTGTGATTCTCCCCATAGCACTACACAAGCTACTTCTGGTTGAAAGAGGAGGAAGTTTTACCCCAATAAGCATCAGTGCTGGCTGCTTTTAGACACAGTGTCAATCGCCAGCAGGTGATTTTGCCAGGCAAACCAAATTTGGGGAGGGGAAGACATTCCACATGGAGGTGGAGGCTCTGCCTTTCCTTCTAAACACTGGTAGATCCCGTCCCCTCCCCGTATGAAGAACAATGCAATGGCAGCCAGGTCTCATGCACCACTGCCTGCAACTCCATCGATCCCCTCCAAAACACTGAAAGCCCAAAATGCAGCAGCAAATGGTTGACTGCTGGGGTCTCTGGCAGCCCCACCAACCTGCGACCCACCAGCTGGTATTAGCCTCGTCAATGAAGGCAACAGCAAGGGGGAACCGGCCCATGCTTTGCAAATAGATCGCCTGTTCCATGCCGGAGCGAAGCCATGGGCTGATCTCACCCTGCGGAGCTGGGAATTCACTCAACAAGACCAGGGCGAGTGGTGATCCCTCATCAGCTCCCTCTTATGTCTCAAAGCAGGAAGAGGCAATGTCTCTGGCTCGAGTGAAAAAGCAGCTTAAAATAAACCCAGAGCTTTGTTTCTGTCGTAATAACTATCGCAACAGGGGACACAGTGCAGGCAGCTGAACACCAGGTGGGAAATGGTCAAGCAAAGCAAGTGCTGTGGAGGGGGACTATGAACCCATCGCTGACAGCTGAGTCTGGGCTGTGCCGGCATTATATCACATATAATGGCATAAAGCAAGCAGCAGCCAAGGCTTCTGCATTGCTTGGGGTCTTCCGAGAAACCCCCATTTCTAGGGGAAGGTGGGACACAGGCTCCAGTTGCCCAGCCAGCTGACTGCAGGATTTGCAAGAAGTCAAGAAAAAAGCCCTGTCTGACAAAACTGAGTCCAAATGATGGCAATGGGGCCTGTAAAAAATTTATTTTGGGGGGACATTTGGGCAAGCTTGCATTGTTACTCCTCCAGCAGCACATCTGTCCTCCTCCAGGTGAATCAGCTCAGGACACAGACACCCCGGCTCCCCTTGAAGTGAGGTTATTTCCTTGTGGTTCCCCAGCCTTCGGATTTCACACCCACAACACTGAATAAGTGACAAAAGGCACTAAATGCTACGGATTAAACCCCAAGGCTGCAGCCCCTGCAGATGGCTTCTGTCCCTAGAGCCAAGCTGGATCTTGCCAGAGCAAACAACATCCACTCATGCACCCAATGAGTTTCATTGGGAAACTGGGACAGCCTGGGCAGGACCTCAGCAAGAGGCAGACGCTGCCAGGACAACCAAGGGTTGAGAGGAACACCACCAACACCATCACTCCACAAAGGAAGAACGCTCTGGCCAATGTTGACCATTCCATCTTTTCCCCAGCTGTGTTGCGGGAGCATCCGTGCTATGTGACTGTTCTTGCTGCCAGTCTCCCAGGTTGGTTTTGGGAGGTATGCCCCAGCGCAGGGGGGGAGAAGAGGCTCTTTAGGAAGGGAAGGAGACCAGAAGAAGGCAAGAGGCAGCGAGCTGCTGTGAGAAGAACCCCCGCCTCATAAAATATTTGCCTAGCAGAGACCTTGCAGGGAAGCAAAGGCAACCTTCTTCCTCTCCTACCTGGAGCTACAGGAGATACTCCACAAAAGCCATTGTTCACAACACAAAGATGTTTGCAGAAAGAAGAATTAACTGGAATGCCTTTCCAATTTTCCCGCTGCACAAGGAGTTTTGAGACATCCGTCGGAAAAATATTCTGGCAAACCTGCTTTGGCTCAGCTCTAACTCAAAACCCAAACAAGCTGTTTTGCGAGGCAGGGGGGTATGCGGACAGTGCTTGGAGATGCTGAGGGACAGTCCGCTGCTTGAGGGGCTGCTGAAGCTATTCTGTTGCTTTTTTGGTGCTCCTTGACCATGACATTAATACCCCTCGTACAGAAACACCTCTGGTACTTAGTTTTCTGCTCGTGCTGGGCTTAAGGCTCTCTCCTGCTCTAGCCTGCAAGAGCCCCAGGTGGGACCATGACTGCAGCAAGAGCCGTACTAATGGAGTGAAACACCAGGATTGCCCAGAAGAAAAATAAAATCCCCTGGTGATGGAAAAGGGGCATACCTTTCAGATCTAAGCAGTCTATCCTGGGAGCCAGATCTTTAAATTCCTGCAAAAGAAAAAGCAGCATTTCATACTCAGGAGGAGGAGGAGGAGGAAGGAGAGGGGAATTAACGCATTAGAATAACAAAGTTAACATGACAAATAGGGCAAATCCTCTCCCAAACAAAGAGAGGGTACGGGAACTCTCAGCCTGACATTCACTCGAAATCAAAGCTGCCACCTATGGCACTTTGCAGGCTGGATCCATGCAAATCATGAGGAAACGTGGTGACCCTCCCTAGGACAAGGTCTTCAAGCTCTACAAGGAAGAGTGGCTGATGAAGATGAGGGTCTGTCTCTGCACACGGAGGCACCGGAGCTGCCCAGGGAAGGCACAGCGCGTGAAAAAGCAAAAATCTTCCCTCCCAGGTCAAGGGAACAGCTTTAAACATCATGCTCCAGCAGGCTGCTCTCAGGCCTGAGGATTTAAATGGGACTTTTATTCACCCCATGTCAGCAGGGAAAACCACAGCCCTCAGCGCGGTCTCCCCACGGGCTTCCCTCCCCTGACCACATGTGCAGATTTCCATTTAAAACAACATCTGAGGTATAAACCGCTTTGCAAACAAGCCTATTCAAGTCTCATCCCCTGGCTCGAAGGTGGGACAGGAAGCAGGGGGCAGCGGGGACATCAGAGCCCACCTCCAGCAAGGCTGGAGCTACCCCCTGCACAGCAGATGCAGCTTCAGCAAGGAAAAACAGGGTCTGGCAGCACGTTAAATTACATATAATATTTTCCTAGCAAACTCCTTCGCTTTTGTGCTCAGCAGCAAGTTTCATCTGTCCAGAAACCTGCTCATGCTATTTAAACAGGAATCTTCATTCCCGCCTGATGCACCAGCAACTGTAAAAATCTACGGCAAGTCGTGGAATAAAGGGTTGTATTTGATCATTTGGTGCTGGGACAACACCCGCACCAGCTCTACCTGTATCTGTTTCAGTAGTTTGGGTATTTGCTTGCAGTTCAGCTTCTGGCAGGCTTGCTTGTAGGCAGTCATGATTTCATCGACGGTCACGTTCTGGGCTGAAAAGGTAAAGGGTAAGAATTAACAGTTATGGTTGTATTTGCAGGAACTGACACATCCACGTTCCCCCATTGGACGCCACTATCCACCAGGATTTACACCCGGCAGAAGAGCCTGGCAAGGAGATTACAAGGATTAAGGATGTTCAAAGGCGATGGAACGAAGCAAAACCTGAGCAGGGCTTGCTCGAACATGTCTATGGGAGCAAGCCCTCTCCTGCTTGGGCAGAAAAAGGGGCCAGAGAAGCACAGTCAGCACCTCCGGCCTCCTCCAGGCACAATTTCGGGAGCAGAAAAGCTTTTAAAAAGAGTCACGGGATGACAAACCCCGACCCCCCGCTCACCTCAGCAAGTTGCTGTGGTGCTTAATAAATAGCGCCGCCAAATACATTCCTATTGCTTTTAGTTTTGCTCAACTTCTGGGTTTTTGCTCAATCACTTTGTGATCGCCGTGTGGGCACGGAGCCAGACAAGGCACATCCACCCCCAAGTATAACTCCAGATTTTCCCTAATCAGCTTCCAGAGACAGCCGGAGCAGTGTGTGAAGGACTCAGTTGGGGGGCGTGGATCAGCCTGAGTCAACGAGACATCGGCTAAAAGCTCCCAGAGTTGTCACCTTCTACTAAATACATCCTCGAAATTCGGCTTCTCGTTTGGAAGCCGTGGGAGGGACACTTTCCTGCCGTCACTGCCGCTGAGCTCGGCTCCAAGTGGCCAAGTGGCATTTACTCACCGCTTCTGCCTTCCCTGAATCATGGGTAATGTTGCCGCTCCAGATGCCGGGGAAGGCGACGCGGGCGGCCGCGGAATCATTAGCCACGTGAGGCGATGCCCACCTCCGCTTTTGGCGTGATTTCGGTTCAGCAATCAGCCCAAACAAACACTAAAGCCATCCCCAGTCAGAAGATGATCTGGTGAAACCAGATTCCCCAGGAACTTTATCTGGCAGAGCACGAAGCAAGCCCCCCCTCTGGCTCCCATGCCTGAGGATTATGACACCCAGAGAGCTCAATAAAAACCTAAATGCTCTACCAGCTGCAAAACAAACAAACAAAAAAATAGAGGGCTATTTTAATCTTTTTCCTGTTCAATACAAACTTATTGGGCATCTCTGCAGCAGGATGGGGGCTGAGCAACACGTGGCAGAGGGAACGCTGTGCCCCAGCTCAGCTGCACCACCCAAACCCCATGGTTTTGGCAGTTTTTAGCCCTACAGTGCTTCCCAGGCCACCGTGGCGAGGTTTGCAGGGACAGCTAACACCCAGCCAAGCAAAGCAGCAAAGGTTTAAAAACACCCCCAAGTGAGTGCTTAACTAGGCGAGACCTAAGAACGGCTTTCACGCCCCAAAAGACAGAAAACATTTGCTCCTCTAAAGTGACACGTGGATGTGTCAGGTTGCCAATTCCCCAGGAGCTGAAGAAGGTGCCATGGAGGAAAATCCACTGAGGGCAAGCGAGCCCTGTGTCTAAAAAAAGAGAAATATTCAGGTTAGCGAGGGGATGAGCAGCGCACTGCGACGTTTCTGATCCCATCTGCCACAGGAATACTTTCCTCAAAAAAAACCCCAAGCATGACTTTGGAAAAGCGAGGAGGGTAAAGGAGTCGCTGCTGTCCTAAGGCAGACGAGCATCCTGGGAACACAAGGACATGGGGCAATCCAAGAGTCTGCAAACCTGGCTCCAAAATGTCCTGGCTGAAGGATTTGTCCCCAGATTGGAACTCAAGCATGCTTTGCTAATCTGTTTTTTATTAGTTCCTGGCTTTGGTCTGCCCTCTCCTGGGTGGAAGTCCTAAATTTTAACAACCCTCACTGCTGTAGGATGGAGATTTGCTTCCGCTTCCCTCTGCGCAAGTCTCGGCACATCTCCGTTCCCGCCTTGTGGTGCTCACCAAGCGGGAAGAAATTAAGAGGTCTCGTGATCTTCTTGAGCTGCTTTCAATGTCCTTCACATGCAAATGCACACCAAGAAGCTTGCTGTCCCCTATGCTGAGAGCCATGCTGGTGCCATGGTCCAGGAGGATCGGAGCAACTCCCTGTTCCCAAGGAACATCCCGGGATGGTTTCATCCATGTGGTTAAACGCTCACAAGCGCATCCAGATCACTGGTGGGAACCTTTCACCTGCTACTCCCAAGTCTCCTTCAGGCTTCACCACCAGTGCTGAGTCCGTTCCCAACTCCTGGGGAAGCACCCAGAGTTCCCGCATCTGTTGGGAGCTGGAAAACACCTGGGGTTTACCCCCCCGGAGTCGCAACCACTTGCCTAACTGTACAGGCAAGACCAAGAACACCGGTGAGCCCGGCGCCCGCTCTGTACGTCCCCGTAACCAGCAATCCCTGTGGCATTTCTGGCAGGAGATCACCCAGATGGCCCATAACTCTTCCGCAGTGGCTCCGGATCATCTTGGTGGGGCTGCTGGTAGAAGCAGTTGGAATTTGATCTTGGTTTTGCTCTTGCGAAGATTTAAGGAGGCTAAACGCCAACACCGAGCAGCGGTTCTTCCTCCTGCAAGGCTCAGGCTTTGCTCTGAGGCCACCTCACTCTTCTGAAACTCAGATCCACTAAAAACGTTCTTACTTTTGCCCGAACGATGCATCCTTAGGATCAGGACCAAGACCCTCTGAGAGAATTTGCTCACTAGAAATCAGGGGTTTTAAATAAAAAGGATCTTCACACTGGTTTTTAGAGCATGCCATCCCTTCTTGTTTCTCTTCTCCCCCTTCACAAAGGGCTGCCCTCCCACCTGTTTGTGGTAACAAAGCCTGCAAGTCAATATTAATATTTCCTGTTTGAGCTCCGTCTTGTGGCTCACCAGCAAATATTTGCCATGTCTGTAACATCCACCTTCAAAAAACCCTTGAAATTTCTCGGAAAAGCCTTTTTTTCTGACAGAGCAGGGCACTTACACAAGGGCTGAAGCCGATCCCGTAGCATGTGTTCTTCAGCAGCTCCGGAGCTGGTAGAAGGGCTTTATGCTTCTGACGCCATCCGTAAAACAAAGCAGAGCTGTTTGGCAAACAAATTTGATAAAATACATATTTACACACAGTTGGGCAGGTGACTTGAGTGAGCAAAGCGCAGCTCACTCCTGGCTTGGGTGGAATTACCCGCAGCTTCAAAGATTTGGTTTTAGAAAGAACAGGCTGGAGACAGTGCAGGTTTCCATTTGGAACATCCTTGACCATGTCTTGGATCTCTCCTTCCTTAAAGTCTGCCCCCAAAATAATCATGTTAAAGGACAAAATGAGATGGAAACCAGAACTTGTCTCATGGCGCTTCAGGTCCCCCCAGAACAGTGGCTGTACAAGACTTCAACGTATTTCCCTAATGAAGAACTAAGATTTATTACCAAAGTGATGACCGGCTTTGACCCCACTCACGTCCCGCCTCCCTCTGCCATTTTAAAACCCTGTGCTAATATCCTCAATCAGAGTTAACTACCTTATCAATTAATCTCTTTATTATTGCTTGGCGGATTAAGATCCAAAGAGCAATATCGAAGGTACTTCCCAACCTCCTGTGTAGTACAATGTGTTTCATCCACTAATTTTCCACTAATTTTAGCCCACAGCTCCTGGCAGAGCGGCTGCCGGCTTCACCGGGACCTGCTCCAGCGACGGCACGGGCACTGGAAAGCACAAACCACAGCCGCTCAGCTGACAAGGCACCGGCAGAAAGCCTGGAAAATTCAGAAAAAAACCCCAGAAAGGGTCATGGATAAAGTTTAAAATGCAAATAACGCTTCTTCCTGCGAAAAACGACATTTCAGTGCCCCCTAACCAGTCTGCCCACGGCAGGTTTTGCTTCACCCGCTCCTCTGTACCACGCCCAAGCCTGAAACAACACAACACCAAAGCAAACAGGTCGTTATTTATTAACAGGCAGCATTAGCCGCTGGCTGCAGCCATCTGGTCTTCTCAGCCTCTGCGTCACAGAAGATAAAAGCTGATTTTTCACAGGTTCATGCTGCATTTTGCTTAGTTTTGCTCCCTGCGCTTGCTTCAAGCCCATGTCCCAGGAGGCAGAGTGTAAGGAAAAGGAGGTGGAAGCCGATGTAGGCAGCAGGGAGCTGCTCAAGGAGTACGTCCCAAAATCCGATCAGGCCAGGAAAATGCAGTGACTTTAATTTGATCTAAATCAAACTATTTACCTCCATCCCTGAGGTCACCAAATGAGATCTCTTAACTCTTTGCCTCTGCTCGGGAGCATCCTGCTGCTGCTTCTTCTCCCAGGCGAGACTTCACGTCCTGTCTTCCCACGCAAGGGGAACAGCAGCTGCAAGAAAATTATTTTCTTCTCTAGGGAAGCATAAAAAAAACCCCAAACCCAGCAGAGGAGTTTGCTGGCAATCAAGCGTCTCCTTCGCTCTCGGTCTGGTGGCACTCGATGCAGGGAGAGGAAGGCAGTGCCAGAGTCACCCCAACACCCGGATTTGCTCTTCCTCCAACAAAGGGCACTGGATCCCGCATTTGGGGGGAACAGCACCTGCCAGTTAGGTGGGTTATGGAGCTTCTCCACCCGATGGCCACGGGCATCAGCTCTCCCCGGGGTCTCTCCTGCATCGGCAGACACCCTGACACCTGCAGTGACCCAGGCTTCCTCGCTTTCACGATGCTCACCATCGATGCCGGTCCAAACCGAACACACCAAGACCTTGAACACTCAGGATGGCAGGACTTCACCCACACGACGCCTCTGGGTTTGTTTTTCTTTAACCTGGGTTTCCACACCCACTCCTTCGCGATGCTGCTGTGGTTTCTTGGCTGTATCCTGAGGAATCAGATGAAGACGTCTTTCCCCTCCTGTGCTTTGGAGATAGCAGGAGACGCAACTTGACGGCAGGGGAAGCCTCTGGCTCCTCTCCCCGAGTGCAGGGGTCCTTTCTAACTGCTTTCTAACAAAGCAGTTGGCGAAGCTGTAGGAAGGGGGGAAGGAAACAAAGGGGCACTTTTTCCCCCTCATCTTGTGCTCTGGCTCATTTCCCAATGAATAACGTGGCACCCACAAACCAAGCGCCCGCGGGGCACCGGTGCAGCAGGGAAGCCTGGCAAGCTGAGGGAGACAGATGGCAGCAGCGTCTGGCCCTAAAACCTCCCCTCTCCAGGTATATCTGGCACATATCCCATCCTAGCCGACCCCTTGGACCTGCATGGGCTTAAATCAAGACAGGAATTGTTGGAGAACAAGGTGGGGAAAAAACAGGATGAGCTTTCAGGTCTTCTGGGTTCAACTTGGCACAGCGCCTCCGTTGGCAGAGTTATGGGGCCAGCAGAGACCCACCGGCCACATGGCCGCCAAAGGGAAGGAGCAAAGAGGAAGGTCAGAGAGGAAAGCGTTGTAATTTAACCTGACATGGATGCGGGTGAGGCAGCAGAGAGGCCGGTACTGCAGCCTGGCAATAAAGAATTAAAGGCAGAAATAATTAATGCTAATGGACAAGGTTTCACAGAAAGGAAGGTTGACGAATAGAACACGACACGGGTCTGTAGGGAGGCCATTTATCTAGGAGCTCAGGTAGCTCTGCCAGATCAGGATGCTTTAAAGGTGCAACAGTCTCAAAGGGAAAAAAAAAGCTAAAAAAAAGAGAAATATTAAAAAAAAAACCACAACAGTACTTGATTCAGTAAGAAACGTGATGGTATGAAGCCATCAACTACCTCCTGGTGTACAAGCAGGGTGTTTCTGTGAGAGGCAAGGGAACTGATGACATTGGGATATCGCCAGTTTTAAAAATAACCAAGCGTCTGCCTTGTGGGGTGACAAACCAGGAGCAGATGGACCCACTGCCCGTTAAATGACGCTAACGATGCTCTAAACGCACCTCCTCCTTCACCTTGTGTAGCGCAAAGCTTTGCAATAAACCATACGCCTTCTTTACCTTCCTGTTTCAAGCCCTCGAGCACTTCAGGGTGGCAAGCACACCAGAGAGGAGGATCCAAACCGACGCACGAGTGGCGTCGTCAAGCCGCACGCCGCGTGCTGCCTGGCAAAACCGGCCCTGCTGGTACCAGCTGGGAAGGAGACCTTGGATTCAAGTAGCCAGAAGGAAGTTAAACGAGCAGAGGCGCGTCCACCGGAGTAATTTTACCCAATGAATGATAAATGGGAGATAAATAAAGCCCTGAATAAAAATAGTTGTTATGCACACGTGAGAGGAAGACTAAAAGTCGCGTCACAGACAATGCGCTCCTGAAGTCAAGGCAAAGGCAGGTGCCAGATGCCAGCTCTGCCCCTAATGATGCCAGTTTCCACAGTGCCACAACTATCAGCAACATATGGGATTCCTCTATAATTAGAGAGGGAAAATTTGCTTTCTGGGCCTTCACACCAGGCGTCTTCAGGGGCTGAAGTTTGAGGTTAAATAGTTTGAAAGAAAAGGTCCCCAACACCTGAAGGGCGCGATGCCTTTGGAGAAAGCCTCTAGCTCCAAGCCAGCATGCCCAGAGCCTCGGGAAAGGCGAGCTCGGATGAGGAATATGTCCCTCCTGGGCTCCCTCTGGGGAGAGCGGCTCATCTGAGAGTGCTGAACCACGTTTGGTTTTCTGGAGCAGCAGAAAAGGGCTTGGGGGACGAGCCCCAGGTTTGCTTTGCCAGGCAAATGTCATGTCTTCATCCAGAGCAGTATCACAGTGATGGAAATTTCATATTAACAGAGCTGGCAGGATATATAAACAACAAGAACACGTTAGCAAGCAGTTTTTCTCCACTGCTGGAGATATTGCACGGAGGCATCTGGCTACCAGTCATCGCCTTGGGATGAGCCAGCTATCACTGAGCAACGAAACCAGAATTAATTAGTGATACATAGCGAGATCCAGCACCTTTTAGGTCACACCTGACATCTGCGTGGTGAAACTGGAATGGGTCTCGTCAGCCAAGGAGGTGTGCGACTGGGAAAAACTTGGGGAAAACCCCAGTTTCTGGCTCATGACGCAGTAAAAATGAAAATAAGGGGCTGTTTTGTTCCCAAAAAGGAGGTGTGGCTGCCGGTTACCAACGATTTTTGGTGGCAGGATGCTGCAGCAGTTCAGTTTGGGATAGAGAAACGCAGCTTGCGGTGCAGCGGCCCGCAAAGAGCTTTTGGGATAGCCGTGCTCGTACTGTAGCGCAACATCCTTTACCAGCTGGTTCCCATGTTTCAGTACAGTATAAAGAATGTCCTGAAATTGGCAGCCAGCCAGATCATGCAGTTGTTGGGAGCCCTGGAGGCATCCTGCTCCAAAGCCCCTCACCCAGGCCAGCAGAGGGGCTGTGAGCGGGGTCCCTGATGGGTTTGGCACCCACTGGCAGCGGATCCAGGAATGCCAGGAGAACAGGCGCTGGCGTTTCACTGGACCCTGTGTTCTGGCCGTGCCTCTCATCCGGAGACATTTTTTTGGAACACGACAGCCCTCTGCTTGCAGTGCTGAGCTCCCCACATTGCTGGAGGGACTGGGGTGGATGTCAGCATCTGGAAATGTTACCGAAACCGCTAGGACCTTGGAGGCATGGAGCTCTGGCTTGTCTCCTTTCTCCTCCCTTGAACAGCTGAAGCTTTGGTAATGCTTTGGGGAAGAGCCACTGGTTTCTCCACGCTGCTGCCGCAGGACCATCACCCTTCATGATGGCAGTGGGTGCCACAAACCCCCGCCGGAAAGCCGGGCGCCAAGCAGGGCTCTCCCAAGGCACCAGCAGAACCCAACCATCACCACTGTTTCCACCACACCAGCTCAGGGTGACAAAACCGGGAGATGCTCTCCAGGCTGAAGCCGACGAGGGCTGCCACACTGATTCGCCTCCGTGGCTTCACTGGGCACATGGTTTTGGTGTGAACCGCCCGACCGGTGGTTTTGGTGGTTCCCAAAGGCCACATTCGGGCACCCAACCCTGGGTGCCTTCGGCTAGTGCGGGGGTGTCTCTCCTGCAGGCCCACAGTGGGGACCTCTGCTCGGGTCTCCTCGGCACCGGCCCGGTCCCAACCCCGGCCCCCCCCAACTCGAGGAGCCAAACCCGGTATCCAAAACCGGTATCCCCACCCCCACCGCTGGCCCCCGGTTACCGTGTCTCCAGGGGTCCTTGGGCTCCACTGCCCCGGAGACGATATCCTCGTCGGAGGGAAACGTTACCCGCTTAGCACCAGGCCGCAACCGCCCGTCTTCGTTTCCCTGAGCCGCCCCAGAGGGGGAAACCTCAACGGGCGGCGGGGTTTCGTTACCGGGTTCGGGGGGGACGGTCGACGGTCCACTACCCTGCCCCGGCACCTCCATGGCGGAGTTCTCCCTCCTCACCGCAGCCCCGGGGGCATCGCCCGGAGCTGAGGAGCCGCTACGCGGCGGGGAGGGAAGGGGAGAACGGGAACGGCCACCGCGGACCGGACGGAGCGGAGCGGAGCCGCCGCCGCCACCCGCCAGCACCGCAGCGGCCTGCACCTCCACCGCCGCACTTTCGCCACGGCGGCGGGGAAGGGAGGAAGGAGAAGCGGGGAAGGGAAATAGAGGTGGAAGAGGAAGAGGAAGGGGTGGGGTGGGCGGGGGTGGGACGGGGAAGGGATAAGGCCCCGCCGCTGGGTTCAGGGCCGTTCCGGCTCCGGGAGCAGCGCGGACGGCGGTGGCGAATCTGCGGAAACGAATCGTTAGGGGCCGGCGGCGGGAGCAGCGTTGGATTGGCCGCCGCACTTTCGCCACGCTGGGGGAGGGGGGCGAGAGGAGGAGGAGTCGGGAGAGGGAAGGAAGATGAGCGGGTACGACTCGAAACCCGTGTGTGTGTGTGTGTGTGTGTGTGTGTGTGTGTGTGTGTGTGTGTGTGTGTGTGCTGGGGTGTGTGTTGTCGCCGTCCCCCGCCCCGGTAACGCGAATCTACGGCGGCGACAAAGCAGCCCGCACAAGTTGTGGCGCACTTCCGGTGGCGGCGCGCATGCGCGGACAAGCGACATCTCTTGCTGCCCTTCCCCCCCCCCCGCGTGTCTCCCGCCCCGAGCGTCCGGTGCCCCGTACGTGGGGGGGGGGGGCTGTGTGTGTGTGTCCATGAGGGGCTTTGGGGGTCCAGGGGGGACGGTTAGGGGCTGGGGGTGTGTGCACAAGCGGCACTAGGGCCCTGGGGGGCGGGGGGGGTGTCTGCAGGGGGGGCAGGGAGCTGGCGGGGGGGTGGGGGAAGCACACGGGGGGCTGAAAGGGGGACTGGGGGGGGATTTGTCTTTTAGAGGCGCTGGGGGGCACGGAGGGGTGCGGGGTGGATGTTTGGGGACCAGGAAGCGTTATGGGGGGGGAGGGGCTTGAGGGTTTTTTTGGGGGGTGGGATTTGGGGGGGGGGGGGCTGTAGGTGTCACAGGGGTGCAGGGACACACACAGGGGACATGGGTGGGTCCTCTGGGAAAGGAGAACACAGTGGAGGTGGGAGCACAGTGGGGGTCTCGGGTGACACCCCCCACAATTTTCTTCTCTCCCCCCACCCAGGAGCCACCATGCTGGTGCCAGTGGGGGTCCTACGCCTGCCGCGGGGTCCCGAAGGTTCCAGCAGAGGTTTCAACCCCACTTCACCCCGATTCCAAGCGCTCCTTGGGGAGCAGATGACGGTGCAGGGCGTGCGGGCAAACCTCCGGCAACGTTACCTACAGGTGCTGGGGGCCGCCCGGGGCCATCCCACCCGATTTTACCTCCGGGCAGGAGTCCAGGTGGACGCCGTTTTTGGTGCCGCCGATGTGGATGCCGTGGCGTTCCAGGTGGACGCCCTACGGACCCCCCTGGGGGTGCAGGCGGCCGCACTGCTGCGTTACACTGACGTCCTCGCCTACACCTTCCCCCTCGAGTGACCCGTTAATTAAAACAAAAATCCCCTTTTTCCAACAAAACCCCCTTTTTTCTGACTGTAATTACAATTCCTCTGGGGCAACAGGGGTGGGGAAAAAAACCCAAGGTGACAGGGGAGGATTTAGGTTTTCCATCTTTTATTTGCTGTTGGCAAAACTGGCGCCGTTTCCCCATCAGTGTCGGTAGTGAGGGCTCCGGGACCGGGACCGGGACCGCCTGCGGATGAGGTAGGGGGGAGGAAGAGGGATAAGTGAGAATGGGGTGGGGGGGGTGTCCCTGGGGACCCCTGAGCACTGGGACCCCCCCCCCACCTGTGGGGTGGGAGAAGGGGACGTACCTCCGGGAGGAGCTGTATTCCCGACCTGCAAGGCAGAGGAGACACACTCAGTTGATGCAGCCCCTTTTCCATGCATTTTTTTCCCCCAGAATACAACAGCTTTTCTTTCCCACTCCACAAAGGCCAGATGGGGGGGGGGGGGGGGGATAGAATTTGCTCCCTGTTGTTTTATGGGGTTCCACTGAACCCCTTTACCCCCCCACCCCTCACACTGGCACCAGGCTCCCAGTCAGCCAGCACTCACCATAGCGCGGGGACGGAGACCGGCTCTGCCGGCTGTACTGCCTCTCCCATTCCTCCCGCTCCTTCTCCCGGCGCTCTCTCTCCCTGCCGAAAAATAAAATGAGGTTGGGGGGGGAGCAGCCAGCAGCAGGGGGGGGTCACGTTGTGGCCTGGACCCACAGAATGCACCCAGTAAAGGGACGGGAGAGGATTTACTTCATGCGAATTTTCCGGGCCATGGCACGCAGCTCGTCCTCCCGCTCCTGGAAGAGAAGAGCATTCCCGTTAACCGGTTCTAGCCCCCACAATGTTGGCAGCCTGGCCTCCCCTCCAGCCTCACCCCCCCTCCCCTACCTGTCTCTCGTGCTCCTGTTGCAGCATTTTTTCCTGCGCTGCCTTTTTATCGGCTTTAACTATTAAAAAAAACAAACCCAAAGAGCGAGGGCTGAAAGAGGGTACGGAGGCAGGGGGTGTCAGGGTGTGGTGGAAGCAGGGGGGCCACGGGTGCTGCTTACACTGCCGGTTCAGCGCCTTCTGCATGCGCAGCTTCAGCTTCTCCTGTGGCGTCAGTTTGGGCTGCAAACAAACCAAAATGGCATGTGAAGGGTGGGGGGGACGGGGACGAGGACACGGTGCAAGCCACGCTAGCCAGACCTGGGGAACAACCCCCCCCAGGCTGCCCCCCACCCCATAGCAGACACTGGCTTCGAGTGCTGGCCGAGCCTGATCCCAGCACCACCACCTGCCTTGACACAGTGACAACTCTGAGACCACCCCCCCGGGCCCCAAGCCCCTCTACAGGGTCTGGGCGTCCCTGCCCACGTTGCCAGGGGCTTTGCCGCTGCCTGCACCCTGTCCCCGAGCAGCGGGGACACCCATGGGTGCTGTGGGGGACAAATAGTGGCTGTTGAGGGTGGCCTTGGTTAACAAGCTGCTCCCTGCCAGAGCGCCCGCAGCCCTGGGAGGTGGCACGGGCACCCTGGGGGACGCATGGGCACAGCCCGAAAGCACCCAGGGTCCCCAGGGACAGGGTGGCCTGGGACAGTCCAAGGGCACAGAGGGGTGGCTCACGGAGCTGGAGAGGACAGCCATGCCCTGCGTCCCATCGGCAGTCTGGCCAACACCTGCTGCGAGCAGGGCAAGGGGCTCCCCCAGCCCCCTGCCACCACCTCCCTGGAGCAGCCTGAGGACCCACCGGGCACAGGGACAGCCCCCAGGTGCAAGGGCAGCCACTGGTGACCAGGACCCAGCAAAGCAGGGCAGGCGTCCCCCAGCTTCAGCACAGATGGCACCCAGCCAGATTCCAGGGGTCCCTATTCCTCACCCCACCTCTCTACCACCCAGAGCCAGGACTACCCCGAGCGGCCTGTGGCTCCGCTCCCATCTGGCGGCCGCCCCCCCAAGCTCCAAGGAGGGAGCAGGACCGGCACCCTGTCAAGGAGCAGGGCGGACATGCAACGGGTCACAGGGGCAACCGGCGCCAAGTCCCGGCACCTCCGCCAGCCCATCCACCACTGTGTCCCTTAGCCTGCTCTGCAGTGATGCCAATTAAACAGGTGAGGTTAAATTCTTACTGACTTTGGCAGCTCCTGTCTCTTTACCAGCAGCAGTGTCAGCCCTAAAAGCGGAAGAAAAAAAAAAAAAAAGTGTGAGGATCAAAGCAGGGGCTCCTCAACACCCTGGGTGCCCCCAACCCTGACCCTTCCCCTTCCTCACTTTTTCAGTTTCTCCCCCACAGCGGGCGACGCTGCGGGCCTCGGTGGTTTCTCTCGCACCGGAGACATTGATTTGCTGTAGCTCCGCGAATCGCTGGGACTTCGGCTGCTTCGGCTGCTGCTCCAGTGTCGGCTGGACCTGCCGCCTCGCCGGTAGCGCTCTCCTGACCTGGAACGGCTCCTGCAGACAGGGAATCAAGGTGGAAGGGTGTGTGGGGGGGCACCCTAAGGGTGACTGGGACACCACCCCCCCACCCACCCAACAGAGTGGAGATGGTGCTGGGGGAGCTCACGGTGAAGCCACCCACTAGCAGGGTGAGAGATAGAACATATTCTCCTTTATTCAACGCTGGTGAGACCTTTTTTGGATACAGGGACCCGTGTGGGACTCCCAGTAACAAACTGGGACCAGTCTGGCAGGGGCTGGAGCACCTAGTGGAAGGGAGAGGCCAAGACGTGTGGGCTTGTTCACCCCAAAGAGGCAGCCGAGGGGGATGATACCGCCTGCAGCTGAGTGGGAGGATGATGAAGCCAACAGTGAAACTCGCCACAGAGGAGCCCAGTAAAGAACTGGGGCAAAACAGGCAGAACTGGGACAGCTGAGGGCAGAGCTCACCTGGAGCGGCGGCGGGAGCTGTACCGATACCCCCGGTCAGGGGAATAGGATCTGGAACGACGCCGGCTGTCCCGCGAGCCCCCTCCCGAGTAGCGGCGGCTGCGGCTGCGGGAGCGTGAGTACCGGCGGCTGTGGGAGCGGCAGTAGCGGCTAGAGCGGTGGTAGCCGCCACCTCGGTGTGAGCGGGAGCTGGAGCGGGAGCTGGAGGATGAGGAGGAGGATGGGGAGGTGGAAGAGGACGAAGAGCGTCTCCTAGAAGGGACACACGGGACAAGGTGTTGGTGCCTGGGACGAGCGAGGAGGAGTGGGGACCCTCACTGCTCCCAGCACCAGGCGGTGCTGCATGTCATGGGTACAGCCAGACCCAGCAGACAGCCCGTGGGTTGAGCGGTGAGCAGGCGCCTCTCCCCTGACCCACGCCGGTGTCGAGCCTCCAGGCGCAGCAAGGAACAGCCCCGTCACTGCTCATCCCTCTGCCAAGGGGCTCCGAGTCCCCTGGAACCCCAGCCGTGCTGGGAAAGGAGCTGTGATGGCCACCCTAATTCCCTCCCTGAGCTCTCCAGGAGCTGGCAGACACTCTTTTCTTTTACAGCAGGAGGTGGCTTGGCTCACACTCAAATTCCAGCCCCCCCCACCTCCAAGCCCAGCCATCTCCAGGAAGACCCGGAGATGCCATGAAGATCCTTTTGAAGCTGGCAAGCCCTGCCCTGGCACCGCAGCAGAACCAGGGCAGGCACAGGGCCTGTGTGGTTACGTGACGGAGAACCCACCCGCTCTTTCCCACTGTGTTCCCCTCTCCGCTCCTCGAGCAGCACCAGCAGCCAGGCCACAGCGTCGGGAGCATCCCTTGCCGGTGTCTCCATGCTGGGCCGGCCTGGCTCTGTGCCTGTGAGGGGCTGGCAAGCTCGCCTGGCCCACTGCCACCATGCCTCTGCGGGTAAGGGTTGGGAAAGCGAGCCGGATGGGAGAGTTACCGACCGGGACGAGGTGCTATGACCTGCCGCGGTGCTGCCCGGCTGCCCTGGGGCGGAACGCTGTTTCCCAAGTGTGGCAGCTTTTCCGGAGATGCCGCCAGCTTGTGCAGATGCCGCTGCCGCTTCCTCGTCACTGCCGCCGAAGCTGGTGATGAAGGTGATCTTTTCCTCATGGCCGGGAGATGGGGTGCGGGAACGGGAACGGGATTCGGAGGTGGACTCCGAGGGGGAGCTGTGAGGTGGTGAGGAGGAATGCAGCTTCAGTTGCCGAAAAACTCTTTCCCAAAAGCCAGCAGGTGCCAGGTTCCCTGCAGGAAGGGGATGTTCCCAGCCTAGAGAACCTGCTCATCCCAGGACCGTAGCCACTCACCGTTTGTAGGGATCATAGGTGGGACTGTCTCTCCGTGCATAGCTGCAAAAGGAGAGGGCGTTAGGAAAGGAGGTACTGGTGGGACATCACCAGGGGCCAGAGCCGCTGGGACCCCACACAAGCTGGCACAGGCAAGGATGATGCCTGGGATGGATACGAACAGACCAGGGCTGTGGTGGAGCTCCGGGAGCCCCGGTCTTGGCTGCCGGGCCAGGAAACTCACCTGGGTGGGCTGATCTTCCTCCCTTTCAAGCGTTTCTCCCTGAACTCCCTCCTTTGGCGGCGAGAGCGACGGCCCTAGGAGAGCAGCCTGAGCTAAGAGATGGCACCAAACCTGGGGGAAGCTGTCCTGGGAGTTTGTGGGCCCCCCTTGGGAGGCAGAGGTAGTTCCGTGAGCAGGGAGGGGCACCCACAGGACCCAGTCTGCTGCCCCAGGAGGCTCATGGCCAGCTAAGGCTTGCAGCAGGACAGGGTAGAGCTTGCCGGAGCTCCCCTTACCGAGTACATCGCCTTTTCTTCTTCCAGGGCTTTGGCATTTTTAATAGCTTCTGCCTCTTCTTTGTCCTTCCGCAACATCCTTTCCCCCCCCCCAAAAAAAAAGAGAAACCTTCAATAAGAGCCCACTGGCCACCACCGTTCTCAGGGGAGACTTTCTGGGGGCTCCCCATCCTAGAGACAGGCACATCCACAAAGGATTCAGCCTCTGGTGAGAAGGGGAGGTCCTGGTGAGGCTCCACTGGGTTCCCAGTGCTTTCCCTGTCTGTCCCAGCCGCTACCCATACCTGACAAAGTCCCCGTCTGCCATGCCATACGTGGTCGCCTGCTTGTTCAGGTCGGCCACTTGCTCCTGGTTCAGCTCATCCACGTCCACTTCCACATCTGCAGGCAGAGCACAGGCCGCTCAGCTCACCCCAAGAGGCAAGGCAGTGCTCAGCACATCTACCAAACCGGAGTGAAGCAGCCCAGTAAGGGAGGGCCGTTACCGATATCGGGGATGACTTCGTCTTCATCTGTGTTGCTGTCTTCCTCAGAGTCTTCCTCATCCCCTCGCTTCTCCAAGGAGTTCTCGAGCTCAGCCACAGTGCTGTCCTCGTATGTGTAGCCGATGGAAGCCTTTTTCTCCGCCAGCCTGGGCACAGACACGCTTAAGCCCCTGCACGCCTCTGTGCCGGGCCACACAAGGCAGCATTGAGACAGAAAGTTTCCATGGAAGGAAACCAGCCCTTCCTCTGCCTCCCTCCTCAGCCACCACTGCTCTGTTCAGCCCCAGGACAGCCTCATGGCTGCAGCGACAGGGACAGGACGGACATTTCAGTGTGGAGACGCAGGGGAAGACTTCAGAGCATCACCAAAAGCAGCCAAGGGTGAATGGTGTAGCTCGTGGCTGCTCAGTCCCACCCCAGTAGAGGGAAAACTGGGACTGGTTGAAGAGCGGGTGTTTCTGAGGCTGTGAAGCCGCACTCCCAGCACAGTTCCCGAGGACAGGGACATGACAACTGTCCTTTGTCACCTCTTCTCACACTCACTTCTTTTTCTCATCTTCATTTGGCTTTTGGAGTCCCCCATAGAGCTCGTCAATGTAGATCTGGTAGAGGCACTGCTCCTCCGAGACTGCAACCACACAGGGAAGTTACCAGCCTGCTTTATGCCCACTTGAGAGAGAACACCTCAGAGAGCTGATTAACCGCAGCTTGTTAGAGGGGATGCAGCTCTCCCAGCGCCTTGCCAACCCCGGAGCGGGAACAAAACCCTCCCCTCGCCCTTCAGCTGGTGCTACGTCAAGCCATGCCCTGGATGAGCTGGGATTTCCCCCAAATCACGGGGGCTCACTCTGTCTCATGTGGCCCTGACCCTCCCACCTGCGCCAGACACTTACTGCCGGCAAAGTCGTTCTGCACCAGGCCTCGGTACCGCTCGTAGTTACACTTTCTCTCATCAGACTCCTGCTCAGGGGAGCTGGAAAGGAGCAGATGCAGCTTTTGGTGCTCACAAGCCTCTGGGGAGATGGAGGTTCCCCTCTCCCCAAGGGATTTTAGACCCCGGAAAAACCACAACCCTTTTCTGCTTGGCTTAGCATGATCAGATCCCCTGCTTCGTGGAGAGATCAGGGCCGGGGCTGGCAGGCGAAGGATCATGTGCTGGTCTAGAATTCCCTTGAAAACCCAACAAAGGGGCCAAACTCCTCTCCGGAGCTCGTGCCGAGGCCAGAGAGGGTAAGCAGGTGCCAGAGCAGCAGCAAGCAGGGGCAGGAAAGGAACGTGGCTGCTCTTCACAGACCCAGGCCTGGGGGGATATTTGCCTTCTGCCCCGTCCTTGCTCAAAGCAGGGCCGACTACAGCAGCTGGCTCCAGCTGAGCAGCACCCGCCTCTAGAGAGAGAGAACCCTCCCAGCCTCTGGGGGTTGTGCTGGTACTTAACTCCTCCACTCTAATTTTGGCCTTTTCATCATGCCCTTTTACTGCAAACCTCTGCAAAGAGCTCAGCTCTGTCCTCTCTAATGTTTTAGGTATGGAAAAGCTGCTGTGGGGTTCCCCTTCGCCCTGTGCTCCAGTCCTCCCCATCCCTCTGCACTCATTCCAGTTTATTCTCCTGATACTGGGATCTCCACACTGGTCCCAGAACTGAAAATCTAAAGAGCAGCCCTGCCTGCCCTGCAGCGACCCCAGCCAGGCTTGCAGGTGACGCTGGCTCCAAAAAATCAGGCAACCACTCAAAAACAGACCCCAAGAAGGCCTGATCCGGACCCAGCAGCTCCTGTCGAAGCGGGGTGCCCTGGCACCCCACGGCTTACATGGGGTTCAGCAGGGGCGGGGTGTACATGGGGATATAATCCAGGTGTGCCCGCACATCGAAGCGGTCGATCATGTTGTTCGTGTCCCCCTGCCAGGGCATCCTGTGAGGGGAAGAGAGATGTTGTTCAGGGCTGGGGGACAGCCAGAAAGCCCCTTAGCAGGAGCTGGGCCCCCCAAACCCGCACAACCCCTGCCCCGTCAAGCACCGACAGGCGCGCTCAGCTCTCCTGCATTAGTCACTCCCGAGCGGGGAGGAGAGAACCAACTCATTTGCTGTAGCAGCGTCCCCTAGAAGCTCTGGTGGAGGAGGAGCCGAGTCCTTTTTATTTGGTTTTGACAAGCAGGAACCAGCCTAGATTTCATTTCCCAGGGTGGGAGGGACCTGGCCAGCCCCAGGGCTGTGCTACAAGGAGCCGAACAGCCAGGCACATGCTGCCAGCTGGGCAAGAACCCCCGCAACACACCCCTGAACCCTTGCCAATGGGCTCGGCACTTCTCAAAGACACTGCAGCTACACGAGAGTCCCCCCAGGCTTTGGCGAGGTACCAACTGCTCTCCCTGAACCTCCCAGAGCTGCTTAGGGAGCAGCGGGAGATGCCTTTGGCCCTGCGCAGGGTTACTCACATGTTGACGGGGCTTTCAGCAGCCAGTGCGACGGCCGAGTCCAGGTGGACCTTGCAGGCCCGGCCATGAACCTGGAGAAACTGGGCCGGGTCCTTTTTCTAGGAGAAGCAGAAACCCCCAAGGTTAGAAAAAAAGAAAAAAAAAGAATAAAAACCCCAAGGGTTAAGAAAAAAGGAAGCAGGAGACCCAAGGCTCAGGGAAAAGGGGGAGCCCCAAGCCTCCAGCGCTGGAGAAAAGGGGGAGCCCGAGCCTTGGGAAAAAGGGGGACCAGGAGCCCCAAGCTTTGAGGAAAAAGGAGAGTGGGAGCCCTGAGCCCTGGGGAAAAGGGGTAGCAGGAGCCCCGAGCTCTGGGGGAAAGGGGGAGTAGGAGTCTCAGGGAAGAGGAAGCAGAAGCCCTGAGCCTTGGAAAAAAAGAGGGAGCAGGAGCCCTGAGCTCCGAGCTCCGGGAAAAAGGGAGTTTGGGAGCCTCAGGGAAAAGGGGAACCCTGAGCCTTGGAAAAAAAGAGGGAGCAGGAGCCCTGAGCTCTGGGGAAAAGGGAGTGTCCTGGTTTCAGCTGGAATAGAGTTATTTGTCTTCCTACTAGCTGGTACAGTGCTATGTTTTTGAGTTAGGTATGAGAAGAATGCTGATAACACTGATGTTTTCAGTTGCTGCTAAGTAATGTTTATTTTAAAGTCAAGGATTTTTCAGCCTCTCATGCCCAGCCAGCGAGAAAGCTGGGGTTTCACATCTAGTATAGAAACTGGGGGGTGTGGGGATCACCTCTTGGAGACTAACTGGGCATCGATCAGCAGGTGGTGAGCAACTGCGTTGTGCACCACTTGTATATTCGAATCCTTTTATTATTATTATTGTCATTTTATTACTGTTACTGTTATCATTATTAGCTTCTTATTTTCTGTTCTATTAAACAGTTCTTATCTCAACTCATGAGTTTTACTTCTTTTCTCAGTTTTCTCCCCCATCCTATGGGGGAGGGGGGGGGGGGGGGAGTGAGTGAGTGGCTGTGTGGTGTTTAGTTGGTGGCTGGGGTTAAACCACAACAGGGGGGTAGTCTCAGGCAAAAGGGGGAGTGACAGCCTTGGAAAAAAGCGGGGAGCAGGAGCCCTGAGCCCTGGGGAAAAGGGGGAGTGGGAGCCTCAGGGAAAAGGGAGAGTGGGAGCCCCAAGCTTCAGAAAAAAGGGGGAGCAGGAGCCCCAAACCCTGGGGAGAAGGGGACAACAGGAGTCTTGGGGAAAAGGGGAAGTGGAACTCTCAGAGAAAAGGAGGAGTCGGAGCCCTGAGCCTTGGGGAAAAAGGGGACCTGAAAGGGGGGCAGTTTTTCTTGTGTGGATTTAGGGTGCCCACCCAGGGACATCCCCAGTGGGGTCTCCAAGGGAAGGCAGGCAGCAGCGAGCGCTGCAGCTCCTTCATCCATCCCTCTTCCACCCCAAAACCAAGCCACAAAGCACCCAGATGGTTCCCAAACACCCCAGGCGTGCCCCAAATCAGGGCCCATCCAGGGACGGCGGAGGGCTGCTGCTGTCCCCAAGGAGGGGATGAAGTCGGGGCCACTCACAATCTTTTCGTAGTATTCCCTACGGCGTTCCGCACGCTTCTTGTAGTCCACCATCATCCCTCGCAGCTTGCGCTCGTGCTTGCGGGCTTCGTGCCACATCCTGGTGTCCCCTAGATGTCACCGAGCCTGGGGGGCGGGGGGGAGGGGCTCCCACCGGGAACCGAGGGGGAAGAGGAGCTGTTCCCCACCTGAGGGTGGAGGGCTGCATTAAGGGACGTGGAGAGGCTTTGGTGGGGGGACGACAGCACAGACGTGGTGGGTAAGGGACACCTGGCAGGGACATGGGAGCACCCACGGGTGATGGGGAAGAGTGCACCGGGCACCCCCCGGTGGGGGGGAGAATAAGGGGGGGGAGGGCAACGGGCGGGGCGGGGGGCGGGGGGGCACAGAGACAGGGGGAAGAGGGGGAGCCCGGGGGGGAATAAAGACACCGGGTAGCTCTAGGGGAGGTGGGCGGGGATACATCGGGCACCCGCTCCGGGGCTGGGAGGGACACGAACACCTCCGGGGCGGAGGGGGGGACGACGACGACGACGGACGGGACAACAGGCGCCTCTCGGGGCGGGGGGGGAGGGCCGGAAGGGAAGGAGGGCCCCAGGTAGCGGCCCCAGATAAGGCCCGGAGCGGATGGATTAGTGGGGGGGGGTGGGGGGGGTGTGGAGGGGTGGAGGCAGGCCCGCCGCCATTTCTCACTCACCGCCGGGCCCGCGGCCATGGAGGGACCCGGAAGCGGAAGTGAAGGCGCGGGGGAGGGGCCAGAGAGGGCGCAGGGCAGGTGTGGCTTGGGTCAGGCGGATGACGCTAGGAGGGCGGGGTCAATGTTAGAGGGGCGTGGACTTCGCGGGTACCGCCCCCGGGGGGGCGGGGCCTGGAGCGCAGCAGCAGAGCCGGTGCTGGTCCCAGTCCCAGAGGATACTGGGCTAGACTGGTCCTGCTGCTGGTTCCATTTCCCAGGGCTATAGTGGGCCCGTCTGGTCCCAGGCCCCAGGCTATACTGGTCCTGGTGCTGGTCCCAGTTCCCAGGTGATACTGGTCCCAGTGCTGGTCCCAGTCCCTGGGCGATACTGGGCCAGGCTGGTCCTGGTCCTTGAGCTATACTGGTCCTGGTGCTGGTCCTAGTTCCCCGGGGATACTGGGCCAGGCTGGTCGCAGTGCTGGTCCCAGTCCCAGGGGATACTGGGCCAGGCTGGTCCCAATTCCCATGTGATACTGGGCCAGGCTGGTCACAGTGCTGGTCCCAGTCCCCGGCTATACTTGTCCTGATGCTGGTCCCAATTCCCAGGTGACACTGGTCCCAGTGCTGGTCTCAGTTCCCAGGGGAATACTGGGCCAGGCTGGTCCTGGTGCAGCTCCCAGTCCCCAGGCTATACTGGTCGTGGTGCTGATCCCAGTCCCTGGACTATACTGGTCCAGGTGCTCGTCCCAGTTCCTGGGCTGTACTGGTCACAGTGCTGATCCCAGTCCCCAGGCTATACTGGTCACAGTGCCAGCCCGTCCCACTGCCAGATCCATCCCAGCACCGGGGTGTGGCTGGGGTTTCCCAGCGGGGACTTCCACTAGGAACCAGTTCTCCCAGTATCCCCAGTATTCCCTTCCCCCCCCCCCCCCAATTCCCCCCCCTCCAGGGCAGGATGAGGCCAGCAATGGAGTCCATGGCTTTATTCGCCACCCCAACCCCGGCACACAGGGACGAGTGACCCGCAGGACCGGGGTGGTAGCACATATCCCCCCCCCGCTCTCCGGGGACCACCCCATGCCTCCCCCCCGGTGCCACCAGAGGGTCCCCCCCCCTATAAATATAGTGCAAAGTGGCTTGAACTTGGGGGCAGGGGTGTCCTTCCAGGGGGGGTTGGGGGGGAGACTCCGTGCCGCCCCGGCAGGGCCAGCCGGCCCGGGGCAGGGGGGGGTTGGGAACAAGGAAGACCCCCCTCCCCCCCCCCCAAAGCTGGAGGAGGGTAATGGGGTGCCCCAAGTCTGTATTGGGGAAGAAGGGGGGGAGGCTCGGGGGGGGGGGAAACGGACTCAGACGTCCCCAAGGCGCAGGTCAGCCTCTTTGTAGTGCCCGGGGAACATATGGGTGCCCACCAGGCTGGCGGTGGGGTGGGGGTCGGAGGGGGGGAAGGGGGGGGCACGGGGTGGGGAACCGTAGGGTTCAGCCAGCAGTTCAGGGCCCAGACAGGCCGGGAAGTCCGTGGGGGGGTAAGGGGGGGGCAACCCCTCACGGAGGGCCGGGGGGGCGAAAGGGACGTAGAGCTGGGCCAGGGCATCGAAGGGTTCCGGCTCGGCGGCGAAGAGGGCGAAGGTGTCTTCTGAGAGGGGGGGAAGAGGGTTTAGGGGGGCTCTGGCGGGTCCTCCTGACCCCCCAGCACCCTCCTGGGGTGACACCAGGGTGGGGGGGAACACTCTCAGGGTTGTGGGGGTCCCCCCAGGGCTGTAAGGGTTTTGGGGACACCTCCTATGCCTGGGGGTGACCCTGGGAGTCCCCAGAGGCCTCTCCCAAACCCAGAGGTGACCTGGAGATGTTTCCCACCCTTGTGTGGAAGGCACTCTTCTAACCCCAGGTCAGGCTACAGGTGTCACCATGTGCCCCTCCCCTGGGACCCACCTGCCACCGGCAAGGGCGCGAAGTGATCCATGTATCCCGGCGGCTTCTTCCTCCTCTTGGCTTCGATCCCGTATGGATCTGCGGGGCCAGGGAGGGGCCAGGGGGTGAGGCAAGCATCACAGCATGGGAAAGGGGAGGAGGGGTTGTCCCTGATATTGGGGTGATCCCCCCATGAAGGCTTTACCACTTCACAGGAGGTTCCTGCCAGCACCCACCTGCGCCCGAGAGCTCCTCCAGGACATCGGGCATCCCCCGCTTCCGCTTCACGTTCACCCCGTAGGCATCTGCGGGGAGGGGACATGGTGGGGGGGCCATGAGTGCCAGGATGCCCCCCCATCCCTCGGCCCCGGGTCTCACCCCATTAGCTTTGTCCCCACACTGGGAGCCTGTCCCCAGCCTGAAGAAACCCGACCACATCCCACAAACTTTCTCCCTGTCCCAGGGGGGATGTCCCCGTCCCAGGGGTCCTGTCCCCACTCCGTATCCCCATCCTTCAAGCCTTGTCCCCATCCTGGGGACCTGTCCCCAATGCCATGGGGTATCAATGACATCTCGGCAGGGTGTTCCCAGTCCCCCTCACCCCATTCTTGGGTGGCCCATCCCCATCCCAGGGAGCCACATCCCAACCCCAAGGGTCCTGTTCCCACTTCGTGTCCCCATCCTTCAAGCCTTGTTCCCACCTTGGGGACATGCCCCCAGTCCTGTAGGCTTTCATCATCATCATCGTCATCATATGTAGGGGGTCCCTAGTGTCCCTCACCCCACTCTTGAGTGGCCCATCCCCATCCCAGGGGGGCTGTCCCCGTCCCGGGGCCACATCGCAACCCCACGGGGTTCTGTTGTCCCCCTCCCAGGGCGCGTGGCTGCACAGGTACCATGGTCCTTGGGCAGGTAGGTGAAGCGGAAGGATTCGCTGCAGACGCTGTCGGTGAGCCGTTGCAGGAAGACCTCCACCTCCACAGGCTCGGCCAGCTCCAAGTGCTGGTAGGGCGGCGTCTTGAAGACGATGGCGACCTGGCGGTGCACGTCGGCCTGCGAGAAGTCCGCCCGGGCCTCCCACGTCTCCTTCCGGAAAACCACTGCTATGTCCTCTGTAGGGATTTGCGGGGGACGCACACCGGTCAGTGAGGCAGTGGCGGGTCCCCCCTCCAGCCCTCACAGGTGCCTATTGACACTTGAGGTCGCCCCTCCAGCACCCTGAGGTCCCCTCTCCTGCACCCCGGTCCCCCCTTCCTGCCCTCTACACTTCCAAAAACCACCCAAGATCCCTCCCATCGTGATTTGGGGGTCCTCCCCCTCCAGCCCAGGGTCCTTTCCTCTACAGCAGAGGGACTGGGGTGTTGCAGGACTCCCTTGGTCCCCCCTCCAGAACCCAAAGAGTGTTTAGGAGCCCAGGGGAGGTGGTATCTCCCAGCTTCCAATCCCATTTGGACCCATACCCAAAAGTTTCCAGCTGCTCTGGCATTCATCACCCTCCTTCGCCCCCATCCTGGCTTCCTTTGGGGGGCAATTTGGCCCCTAAAGATGCCCTAGTGGTCACAGGGCTCCCAGCTCACCCCCAGTACCTTTCTGGACTTTGTCACAGAGCAGGTAGAGCTCCTCGCCACCTGTGCAAGGACCGCTCTCCTTGTTCATCCGGCAGATCCGCAGCTCCGAGGTGTTGGTGGACTCTGTGGACAGCATCACAGCTCAGGCTGTGAGCCAGCAAGGTGGCTCCCAAACCGCCCAGGTGTTGCACTGGGCATTGGACTGGGACAGAACACCAGGACCAGGCTCAGGCACTGGGTACATTCCCATTGGCATCATCTCTTCCCGACCAGCCCTCGCGCAGGGTTCTAGCTCTGTGGGATGCAGGTAACCATCCTACCCCGGGCATGGGGGGACAAATCCCCACCGGCCACGTGGGACCAATCCTAGCCAAACCCTGCGGCCTGAGCCAGGCCCCAGTTAGAAACCGGTTGGTGCAACCTCTTCACCTGCCCCATCCCAGAACCAGATGCTGGAACAGGGATTGTTCGGGGGGTGGGAAGGGTGGGGGGGAGGGATATGAAGTCCTCGCCACCACCACGTACTCTTGTCGAAGATGGGCTCCGATAGCACTGGGCTGAGGTGCCGTGTCTGCCCAGAGCTGTCCTTGTAGGAGGCCTGGAAGCAGATCCTCACCACGTTCATGTCCACCTCCTGATGGTTCTTGAGGGAACCAGCTGGGGGAGAGCAGAGGATGGTCAGTGGTCCCCCAGGATCCAGATCCCCCGCAGCAATATCATCTCAGTCCCCAGGAATGGCTCCGCTTGAGCCCCCCCAGCCAACCTTTGAAGGGGTCGATGCCCAACTGCAGCTTCTTCTCTATCGCCGCCTCGATCTCCTTCTTCTTCACGCACTGGATGCCCAGGTTGCTAAAGCTGCCGGGGAGCAGAGACATGCTGGGAAGGCGGCTCCCTCCATCCAAAACCCCAGGGGACCCAGGTGTCCTGCCCCTCCCAGCCTCCCACTGACCAGGGAACCCCCTTAAAAAACAGCCTTCATCCTGCCAGCACTGACTTCAGCATAAGCCAATGCCAATGTATCCGTCCGAAGTCCCTGCCCTGGCCTGGCGCAGCTCTCTGCTGGCGGCAGGACTCGTCCTGACATCGTGTACCTGTGCTTGGGGTTGGTCTGGGGCTTGAGGACGACCTCGCAGAGCCCGTTGCTGCAATCCTTGCCCACCAGGCCGTGGGGGTGGACGCGGTAGGGCCAGTCCTTCCACACCAAGCACGCTGTCACCTTCACCTCAGGGATCGCGTGGCAGTTCACCAGCTGGGGAGACACGAGCTGTCAGCATGACGCCGGGTACGTCAACACTGGGGGGGACACCCCCTGCCCAGAGACACAGCAGGGAGGAAAGCACTCCAGCAGGGGCTTCAGCACCCACTGGAGTCCAACCACCCCCGCCCCACCATGGGGCCCTGGCACCACCCCACCAGGATCAGACACCTTCCAGCACCCAGCTGGCACCCACTACCCTGGGGAGACACTAGTCCAATTGTAGCCCCAATTTTGGTCCCTGTCCCAGTCCAGTCCCAGTCCCAATTCAAGTACCAATTCTAGTCTCAGTTCCAGTCGCTGTCCCTGTCCCCATCCAGTTCCCAGTCCCAATCCCTATACCTGTCCAGTTCCCAGTCCCAATCCCAGTCCCATCTCAGTTCCACTCTCAGTCCCAATCCCACTACTGGTCCCAGTCTCAGTCAGTCTAGTTCCAGTCCCAGTCCCAATTCCAGTCCCAGTCCCTGTCCAGTCTCAGTGCCAATCTCAGTTCCAATCCCAATGCTGGTCAATCCCAGTCCACTCTAGGCCCAGTCCCATTCCCAGTCCCAATCCTGGTCCTCCCAACATGGGAGGCCCCTATGCTCAAGGACGGGCACAAAGCACCCCAAAACCCATGGCCTCCTGCATCCCCCTGGCTCTGTCAGCCCCCCAGCACCTTTCTACCACCCCCAAACCTCAGCTCTCCCACCCTGGCCTGCCTCCAAGTCAGGCATCGGCCATGCGGCGCGCTCACCTCAATAGCCGGCAGTGTCTTGCTGGCATCCGTGCTGCTCTCACCAAGGATGCTGCCAGCCGAGCGGCCCTCGCACTCGTAGCGAAAGCGCATGCCCCGCTGCTTGGGCTGCTCTGTGATCACCAATTTGGGTGGCTCCAGCAGCTCCTCCAGCTGTTCTTTGCCATGTCCGGCAGCCGGAGACCACCGGTGCCGCCCTCCAATGCCTGTCGTTCCCCGCGGCACCAGCTTGGGTGATAGCGAGAGAGTGCTGAGGCTTTGGGCGAGCTGCGGGGACCGCGTGTCAGCTGGCAGCACCGGGGCACCGTAGGGTGCCAAGCCGGCTGCCAGCGGGCAGGACTCAGCTGGGTGCAGCGGCCGGGTGGCCACTACAGGGTTGGAGCCACGGGCCACCAGCTTGGCCGAGCCTTTGGGCAACGCTTTTGGCAAGACGGGGGCCGGATCCAGCTGGAAACCGTCCTCCTTCATGACTTCTTCGATGATCTCTGCAGGATGAGGAAGGTGTTAGGGCAGCCCTGAGACAGGGAGGACCCCAAGACCCCGGTGACACCCACTGGGCCTGCTGTCCCCCTCCCCCCCCCGTTTGCCCTGAGCCAGAGCAGGGGACAGGAATGGCCAGATCCTGCCTCATTTCCACCCAAAAATGCCTCCTTTGTGCTCAGGGCAGAGAATGTAGCAGCTGTGAGGGGGATAAGATGCCCCAACCCCGACCCTGAACCCTATAGTGTCCCTGTGGTGGGGTTCACTGCTTCATGGCACACAGCTCTGCACCCCAAATCCCACTCACGGCCCCGGAGAGGATGGATTTGGCCCATCCAGGCACGCAGAGCGAGGGGACCCCCATCGCTGGCTCCAACACCTGAGGATCCAGGATCCTGCTCTGGCTGAAGCGCCCCGAAACCGTGTGGCAAAACTTACCAGCTGCCTGTGTACCCCCGGGTCCACTCACCTAAATCATCTGCAAAGGCAAACCCCCCCCCCCGTGAGTCTCCCTCCAGCACCTCCCTGACCCTTGGGGGGCCTTGAGGAGACCCCCCCAGCCTGCCAGGGCCAAACTGGGGTCACCTCTGGTTCCAGGCTCCCAGCCCCAGGGTCTGTGACCGGGAAGGGACAAGGGGATCCAGGGTGGGGGGGTGTCTTACCGGTCACGGGTGCGGCGTGTGCCATGGCCAAGCTGGGATCCTGCAGGGCAGCTCCTAGGGGAGGGACACGCGACTGTCACTCCACACAGCAGGACTTGGTGGGGGATGCACACGGTTGCTGCCCCCCTCCCAGTGATCAAGGCTCCCCCAGAAAAGGGATTGGGTGATCCCTGGGATCTTGCCCACCCCCCCCGACAAAAAACGAGGGGATCGTCAGGACTAGGATCCACCCAAAGCAGGGATCTGCTCCCCCCAGCCGGGATCAGGGGGTCCCCAGGACCATGACACCCCCCCGAAGAAGCTGTCAGGGGATCCCCAAGATACACCCCCTCCCAACAAGTACCTGCCCCCCTCTAACCCCCCCCGGGCAGGAACCGGGGGCTCCCCAAGACACACACCACCCCCCCCCGCGGGACAGGGATCGGGGGTCCCCCGGCTCACTCAACCCAGAAGGGACCAGGATCCTCCCGCCGCAGTCCCCCGATACCTTAGCCCCTTTCCCCCAGGTAGGCCCCGATCTCCCCCCCCCTCCCCCGAGATGCCGGTTGCCCCCCTCCTCCCCGGCGCAGGCCCCGGTTCCACCCCCCCTCCCGCCTCCATTTCCTCCTCCTTCTCTGGGCTAGACCCCAGCTCCCCCTCCTCCCGATACCGGGGCAGGGCCCAGCTCTCACCGAGCGGCAGGGCCATATCCCACCGGGACCGGGGCCGCCACCGGTGCCCCCCTCCCGCCCGCCCCCACCGGAGCCCGAGGCCGCGCGGCCGCCGTAGCTGGAAATCCCCACGCGGGCGGCGCCGCCATTGGCTGAGGCCGCTGAGGTCACCGCCGCGGGGCGGGCCGGGAAACCCCGGGCGAGCGATACCGCTATTGGCCGCCGGCGGTGACGTTCACATGGCGGGAGAGGGGACAGGAGTAGGGGGCGGGACCGGGTGTCGGGGGCGGGGCCAGGACAGGGTGTCGGGGCGGGGCATGGAATCTGGTGTAGGAGTGGTTTCCCGGCTCCGCCCACCACCCACCCTCGAATCCGCCCTTTCGCCGTCACGTGCCCGGCGCTACAGGTCTCGCGAGAGCGGCGGAAGCGGCGGCGTAGGAAGATGGCGGCGCCGGGGACGGAGGTAGCGGCGGCGGCAGCGGCGGGGCCCGCGCCGGGCCCGGGGCAGGTACGGGCGGGTCAGTGACCGGGGAAGCTGGGACCGGAGAAGGGGGTAGGGGAGAACGTCCCGTTGGGTTGACAGTACGTTGCGTCCCATTTCTCCCCGTAGGTAACCAGTAACGGGAGCGCCGGCGGCGGTGAGGCGGCGGCGGCCGAGACGCAGCGACAGCAGCCGGCCCCCAACGCTTGGCAGGTCATCAAAGGTGTTCTCTTCAGGTGAGCCCCCACCCCCCCTCCCAAGTGCTACCGACCCGTCTCCCTCCGCGGCACCGGCCACCGGCCCGCCGTGCTACCGGGGCTGTGGCCCGGCCCGCTGTGGCACCGGAGCCCTAAAACTGCTCGGGGATACGGTGAAGTCCCGGGGCGGGCAGGTGGCTCATGTGTCGTCCCCCCCAGGGGACAGTGAGGTCCCTGGGGTGGGCAGGTGGCTTGTGTCCCCCCTCAGGGTATAGCAGGGTCCCTGGGGTGCAGGAGGATGGTGGTGCCCGTCCCCACATCTTGGGGGTCCTGCCAGGAGGAGGGAAGTCCGTGGGGCTGCCCCTCCTGGGGCTGTTGTTCCCCCTGCCCTGGTATGGAGCTTTTCCAGACCTCCGGGCTCTTAAGTTCCTTCCCAGTTTTTCTCTGGATCCCTCAGGGTCTGGCTCACTCCAGGCAGGGATGGCTGATTCTTTCTGGGCTCCTCTGAGGAGCCGCCGGCATTCCCTGCATCTTGCCAGGGGGGATCCAAAGTCCATGCCATGGCATGGATGACTTCTGGTGCGGTGCCGAGCCCCTGCCCTGAGTCACTCCTGCTTCCGCAAGGAGGCAATCCTCTGGCAGGGAAGGAGGTCGAGGTGTTTCTGCCGGCATGCCTGGAGCCGGTGTTGTGCGTTTGGATGCACTGTTCCCAGCCTCACCTACGTTGCAGTGAGGAGACTGATGCTGGAGCCGGCAGGTTTCTGCTTTCAGGCCAGTGCTGCTGAATGGGTTGTGAATCCCTTCTTAGAAGCCATGACTCCTTCTCACATTCATAAGCTGCCTTCCTGCTCCGCTTCTGCATCTGTCTCTTCCTTCCCATCCCTCCCAGGGCAGGTTTGTTCCTTTCCAAAGTGCCATCTCCCCTGGCAGATCCGGTGTCCTGGCTGGCAAAGTTGGGGGGAAGAGCACTTCATCATCTCATGGCCAAGGGAACCGTGCCCTCGGAAATATTTCAGTCATCATGGTCAGCTGGCAGAGGAGATGCAAGGGAAAACTCACACCTGCAGGTGAATGGCAGCCCCGTCGTTGCCTGAGCCTGAGTGAGTGATGTCCATGCACCACAGACAAAGCATGATGGTCTGGTTTCCAAAACCTTCGGAAGAAGAAATGTCTTCCCAAGCCTTTCCTGAGCAAATGGTTATGTCTTGGGTCATGGATTTATGACCACTGATCGGGCTGCAGAAGTTCCCTCTGGTTCGGCGGCACAGCCAGGAGTGCACGTGGGGAGACTTGTTTGGGGTCTCCAGCTTTCCAAAATGCTGCGGCTCAGCCTAATGAAGAGTTATGCTGAAGTAAATCCCGACTTATCCTGGGATCTCCGGAGTCTTCTGCCCACAGCATGGAAGCACAGCCATGGCCGTTGCTTGGCCCCAGGAGCTGTTGTTCGGTTGCTGGTGCTGCCGGACATTCCCAAGCTTGTTATCCGGTTGCTCTGTGCACAGGCCAGGAGGGGGAAGTCTGATTTAGCGGTGCATGGGACACGTGTGAAAGGCTCCTCATGCTTTACCTGCAAAGAAAAACAGAGCTGGAAACTTGTACCTTGGGGCACTCTGCCAAAAACCTTCCAAAATGGGGGAAAAAGGCTTGATTTCTTTTAACACACTCAAACAGTGCTGCCTGACTCGGCTTGCGGAGGATGTGGGGAAGGGACCCATCCTCATCTCTATGCTGGGAGCAGCCCAGGGAGCTTTGGAGAGTGATTGTAGCTGTGTGCTGGAGGTTGGGAACCATTGTGACCATGGGTTTGGAGGTGGTGAGCGAGCTGGGGGCTCCGCTGGAAGGTCTCTGTGTGGCTGGGAGTGTGCTGGGGTTTGCCCCTTGCTCGTTAGGTGACCCCATTGCTTCTGCCACCTGTGTTTGGGAGCCAGCTTTGTCCCGTGGCTCTGGTGTCCTCTTGGTTTGACATCAGTTTGCTTACGGAGGGCTGAGCGCCTTCCGTGCGTGATTCAGGGTGTCTGCCAGGATCTGGAGATGCCCTAGTGTCCTCGTCCTGTGCCAGGGATGCCTTGCATGCCCATTAGCAGCCTTCTCTGGGATACCTCGGAGTGCGACTTTCTCCCTGTGTCCTTGAGGCAAGCTCCCAGCATCTTTGCTCGCTTTCGGTGTGCTGCCACTGTGCATGGTGCTGGGTCTGAACTGGCCCAGAACCAGTTCTGGCCCGTGCCCCTTGCCTGAGGGCAAATGCCTGCTGTGATAGAAATAGGTGAGAATGAACAGCGAGTTTTGAAGGCTTGTCAGTCCAGCGCTAATGATTTCCTCCTTGCCCAGGGAATGGGGAGAGGTTTGTTTGCAGGCTGTGTCCAGTTTGGCGGGGAAGGGCTGCTAGAATGCCTGAGTGGCTTCTCCTCCTTCTTCCCACAGAATCTTCATCATTTGGGCCATCAGCAGCTGGTTCCGCCGTGGGCCGGCACCGCAGGAGCAGAGCAGCACGGGTGGGACACCACGAGCCCCGAGCCGAAACCTCTTCCCCAAGGACACTTTAATGGTAAAGCCTGCAGAAGCTGTGCTGTCCCATCCTGGGTGACTGGCAGTGCGGTCACCGTGTGGTGGCTCTGTGGCTGGACCTGCTGCTCTAGCTCTGAGTTAGATCTTAAATCCAGTGGAGCTAAACTGTAGCTCTGCCTGTGGCTGCCATGCTCTGGCATTGTGGTGTTAGCCAGGAGTTACTTCTCAGGCTCACCAGTGGGCCAAGCCAGTTTAGGAGGGGAAGGCATGGTGCTGTATGGCAGAGCGGGAGTGGTTCAGGCTCCCATATCTCAGCATCAGGCTGAGTTGTCCACCAGCAGCTGACATCCCCCTCTCTCTGCAGGATCTCTATGTTTATATCTCCGAGCACGAGCACTTTACAGACTTCAATGTCAGCTCGGCGCTGTTCTGGCAGAAGCGGGATCTCGTCTATGGGGACTGGACCAGCGGGGAGAACGCTGATGGGTGCTACGAACACTATGGGGAAGTCGACATTTCACAGGTGGGTGCACCCCATACTCTTTTGGGAAGGTTTGAGGCCAGGTAGAGGGGGATCGTCGAGAGGCTGGTGAGGATTGCCAGGATCATGCTCAAAACCATCCAGGGAGCTGAGGCATGGAGCGGCGTTGGCTGCCGCAGCACATCCCTGCCATTACCTTTAGCTGTACCCTGCTCGCTTCAGATGGCAGGTGAGACCCTGTGGGGTGGGCTGGTGTCTCTTCCAGATGTGCTGCAGAGGTGACGGGGCGTGAAGCCATCATTTTGGTGACCAGCCGTTAAAGACTTCAGGTTTGCCCCGAGCTGTACAGCAGCTGAGGTCCACTCTGTGAGGGAGGGGCTGCTTCTTCACACTTTGGTTTCATATGGGGTCAATGGCTGCGGGAAGATGGTTGGCGTCAGTGCCGAATGCAGGCACCGAGGTGGTGGCGGCAGCTGGGAGATGACAGCTGTGCTCTGACTGCATCTGACTTGTAACTGCCTTGGTTGGGGTGTGATTTCAGAGCGTTCAGCAGAATGGCTCCATCTACATCCATGTGTACTTCACGAAGAGTGGCTTCCATCCTGACCCCAGACAGAAAAACCTGTACAGGCGCCTCGCCACGGTCCACACGTCACGAAGTACGGCCTAGGGCAGGAGGGCAGTGTGCGAAGGCCCGGGGGTGGTGCTGGGGAAAGGGGCACCCCAATTCCTGTGTCAAAACAGGAGCCTGAAGGAGTCATGCTGAGCTCTGGCTTTGGCTCAGCAAAGGCAGGTGCCTGAAGGGGAATATTAGGGCAAATATCCAACTCCTTGTTGGCCTCCAGCATGCTGGCTCGGCTGCTCCCTGAGCTGGATGCTTTTTACGCTTGGGATTTGTCTTTTGTGAATGTAGGGAGGGAAAACCTCTTTAAATCCCTGCAAGCTCGTGGTTTCTGTCCACATTATGCGGGAGGGGGGGTCCTACCTGTACGGGGAGGGTTGGTGGGGGTGGAACCACGTCAGCGTTGAGAAGAGGAAGGAATTGCCATGTTCAGGTCTTCCTGCAGGACAGGAAGATCTGGACACTTCATCTCAGGTGTTTTTCTCCAACAGCGATGCGATTATCCCAAAGGTTTGGCTGTTCATCTAGTTTGTTGCCCCCAAGCTACAGCCTTTCCCTTTGATAACTGGAGGATCTGTGAAACAGCCCAGATGAATTAGTCCTTCTGGGGGGTGATGCGAGAGAAACGGGCTTCTCTGGCCAGCTTGTGTCTGGCCTGGCAGGCCGTAGCCTCCTTAGATTTCCTTCCCTACCTTCTCATGTGCAGCTGGAAACGCTCACATCTCTTTCCTTCCAGTGATCAACAAATACAAGCGGCGGCGATTCCAGAAAACCAAGAACCTCCTGACAGGTGAGACGGAGGCAGACCCTGAAATGATCAAGGTAACTGGCTTTTTTTTTTTTTTTTTGTGGGTTGGTTTTTTGGATGTTTGGTTTTTTTTTTGCCTCATTGGCCAAACTCCTAAATATTCATGTGCCTTCCTCTCGTCGCAAAGCTGTCGGGAAGCACTGTAGAGGATTTGCTGTCCTGCCTGGGGCACATCCCTCCTGTTCCGCAGAGTGGGAAGAGGATGATGATTTCCTTGTAGTATTTCTGGGATGGGAGGGTTGGCTCTTGCCCTCCCAGCTTCCCCACTCTCTGTTGACTTGTTTAAGGCGGGGTGGCGGTGGGCTAACGCTGGGCAAGACGGAAGGATGCCAACCGCCATGCCGGTGACGGAGGCAGTGATATTCTCATTGCAGAGGGCAGAAGACTACGGTCCTGTGGAGGTCATCTCGCACTGGCACCCCAACTTGACCATCAACATGGTGGATGACCACACACCCTGGGTGAAGGGCAGTGTGCCACCCCCCCTGGACCAGTGTAAGGGCTGGGATGTGCCGGGGCTTCTCTGCTCCAAGGGTGGCTTTCCAAGGATAGCCCTGCTGTCCCCTCTCCTCAGAGGACGTGTTTGGGCGCCTGTGGGGAACAGGGACTTGTTTTTCTGTCATTGGCATGAACCCCACCTCTCTGGGAGCTTGTAGCGGGCTGGGCTGGGGGTTCAGCAGCCTCTTGGTCTCTCCCAGGTGGCTGCCAAGGGGGATGACGGTGACGATGGCTCTCATGGCTCCCTTTTGCCTGCTCAGCCCTCCTTCTGCTCTTTCCCCCGGCTCCAGATGTGAAGTTTGACGCCATCAGCGGTGACTACTACCCCATCCTCTACTTCAACGACTACTGGAACCTGCAGAAGGACTATTTCCCCATCAACGAGACCCTGCAGCGCCTGCCCTTCCGCCTTTCCTTCTGTCCGCTCTCCCTGTGGCGCTGGCAGCTCTATGCTGCCCAGAGTACTAAATCCCCCTGGAATTTCCTGGGAGAGGACCTCTATGAGCAGTCAGACGAGGAGCAGGACTCGGTGAAGGTTAAGAGGCGCTCACGGGTCTCCCTCCTCCCAGCTGAAGCTCTCTTGCTTGTCCCCATAGATCGAGACCTCTTTTTTTGTAGCAGCTCCTTCCCCCTGTTTCATGTCTTTCCCTAGCTTTGCTGAAAGAGTGTTCAATGCCTGTTCTTTGTTGTGATCACTCCTTATTAATTACCTTTGCGATGCAAAGTGTGGGGGGCTGCGCAGGCACCTGCCTTGGCTCTGTAGGGGGAAGGGAGCATGGAGGCCATAATGATAGAGAGCAGTTAAACCCCTTGTCCACCTCAGTGCCCTGTGACCGGCTGGATCATCCTGGATTCTCCGTGTTCCTGGGGCGTTGGGCAGGAGGAACCTCAGAGAGGTTTTTGATGCCTGTTCCAGGTCGCTCTCCTGGAGACGAATCCCTACCTGCTGGCGCTGACCATCATCGTCTCCATCGTGCACAGCATCTTTGAGTTCTTGGCCTTCAAAAACGGTGAGCGCTGTGGAGAGACCTTGCGGATCTGCGTAGAGGGGAAGGACGCAAAGGCGGCGGTGTGACCTAAAACCCTCTCCCTGCTCCTGCCTCTAACCCTTTCTCGTCCCCACGGCGGTGGCGGAGCAGACATCCTTGTGCTGTGGCGCGTTCTCAGCTGGCTGAATGCCACGCGCTGCCACGAGCCCTCCGCTCCCTGGCTGTGACTTCTTCAGCAGCCATAGCTAAATCCAACCACGTCCTGGGCAGGCTGTGGCTGCTGTGGTGTGCGTTGAGGCATCCGGCACCCCTCTGTCGCGATCCTCCATGCCGCAGGGCCAACTTGAAGGCAGAAAGCCGGAAACTTGTGGTTTTCTGGGTCCCTGCTGCCTGCGCCGATGCCAGACCATGCTTTGCAGTGTCTGCTTGGCTCTGGCGATCACACTGCCTGCTTCTTTCACTCCCTCCCCTGGGGCGTGTGCTGCGGTAGCTCTGTGGAGGCTTGGGTGCAGGAGCTTCCCCTTCCCCTCTGTCGGGGTGACAGCTTGGACCCCTTCCTGACAGACATCCAGTTCTGGAACAGCCGGCAATCTCTGGAGGGGCTCTCCGTCCGCTCCGTCTTCTTCGGTGTCTTCCAGTCCCTCGTCGTCCTCCTCTACATCTTGGACAACGAAACCAACTTCGTGGTGCAAGTCAGCGTCTTCATTGGGCTCCTCATCGACCTCTGGAAGATCACAAAGGTCATGGACGTCCGGGTAAGCAGTAACACGGGTGCGGGGGGGGTTCTGGCAGTGCCCCTGGTCCTGCTTGGTGATGCCTTTCCCCTCTCCTTTGGCAGCTGGACCGAGAGAACAAGGTAGCAGGAGTGTTTCCCCGCGTAACCTTCAAAGACAAGTCGACCTACATCGAGTCTTCCACAAAGGTGTACGACGACGTGAGTCAGGGCTGCGGGGGGGGAAGGCGAGTGCTGGGGATGGCACCGTGTTGCCAAGCCCGGCTCCGGCCAGCCGCTGGCTTGGCCGAACACCTTGACGCACCTCTCCTCACTTCGTCTTCCCCAATTCCCCTGGGACTCACCCGGGGCAGGGCAGGCGGTGAAATGGGCTACCGGCACTGCCTACCCCCTCCTTGGTCTGAGGTTTGGGAACCGGGAAAGTGCCGGGCTGGGACTCTGGCATGTTGCCGGCTGATTTTTGGATGTCACTGCCTCCCCAGATGGCTTTCCGGTACCTCTCATGGATTCTTTTCCCTTTGCTGGGTTGTTATGCTGTGTACAGCCTGCTCTACCTGGAGCACAAGGGCTGGTACTCGTGGGTGCTGAGCATGCTCTACGGCTTCCTCCTGACCTTTGGTGAGTGCCATGCTTGCCGCCGGGAGATGCCGAAAGTCCCCCTATGATGTGATGAAGGTGGGGGGGGGGTTGTTGCAGATTACACCTTGGGGTGCAGCTTTTTCTCTGGGACTCCTTCCTGCTCTGCCCGGGCTCCCCTGTTTTGGGGGAGGGTGTGTTGTCTCACTGGTACTGGCAGGCTTCGTTACGCTAACAAGGACACCACCCTGCCCCCCCGGCCCTGCCCAGGCTTCATCACCATGACACCCCAACTCTTCATCAACTACAAACTGAAGTCGGTCGCCCACCTGCCGTGGCGCATGCTGACCTACAAAGCCCTCAACACCTTCATTGATGACCTCTTTGCCTTCGTCATCAAGATGCCCATGATGTACAGGATAGGCTGTCTGCGGGATGGTACGACCTTGGGAGGGGGGGGGATATCCCTACTGGTGCTTATGGGGGCTGGTCCCACTTCCTGGGGGTCCCTCCTGCTTCCTTTGGGTCCACACTGGACCCTGTGCCCTCCCTTTTGCTGCATATCACCCTGTTGCCCCCCATTACTACTTGTTTGGGGGGGTCCACTTGTACCCCCCCCTCACCTTCACCCCTCTCTTCCTCGCCCCCCCCACAACAGATGTCGTCTTTTTCATTTACCTCTACCAACGCTGGATCTACCGTGTTGACCTCACACGCGTCAACGAATTTGGTGTCAGTGGGGAGGACCAGGTCTCCTCTCGCCCCACCCTGCCCGGCAGCCCCCCCACAACGCTGCCTGTCGGGGTCCCCCCAAGTCCCCTGGGGGGCGAAAAACCACCAGAGGACAAGAAGAAAGATTAACCAACCCCCCCTCGCTCAATTTTTACCATACCTGGCGTTCCTGCTGGGCACCGGACGGGGGGAGCGGTCGGGCCGGGTGGTTTGGTTTTTTTTTTGGTTTTGTTTTTTTTTTTTTTTTTGTTTCTTCCCCCCCTTCCCCCCCTCCCATCTCCCCTGGGACTGGGGGGTGAGGGGGGTGGGGGGGCGGCCGTGCGGCCCCCCAGGGTGTGTGTGGGGCCCTCCTGCTGTGTTTCACATCCCCCCGTGGTCCCGTTGTGCGCTCCATCCCATTGTGCCGGTGTGTAGGACAGTGTCACGGAGTTTGGCGTCACCTCTTCCATAAAGAGCTGATTTAACCCCAAAACTGACCCTCCTGACTCGCCTGTGCCCTCCCACTCCCCCTGCTCCAATTTGGGGGTCCCCCCCAAAGGGATCCCCCCTTTGGGGCTATCTTCCCCACCCCCGTCTTGGTGGGGGGCACCCTGAACCCCTCTATTGGGGGGGAAGACATACCCTGAACCCCCCTACTTGGGACACACCCCCCCCCAAAACCTCCTATTGGGGGGTGTACCCCTACTGGGGGCGACACCCTGACCCCCCAGTATTGGGGTGCACATCTACTGGGGGGGGCACCGATTTCTCCCTGGGCTCAGCCTTTGGGGTGCTGGGAGGGGGGGGGAACCTGGGGGTCCTGCTGCTGTTTTTGGGGGGGGTGTCCCCGCCCCGGGGCGGTGCGGGGGTCCCTCCGGGTGTTCGGGGGGGGGGGGGGGCCGCGGGTGTCCCGGCAATCCCGGTGTGTACCGGGGGCGTCCCGGTCCCGGGGATCCCTCGCGGTGCTTCCCGGGGGCTGCGGGGGGGTGTCCCAGCACTTGGGGGAGGGCCCGGTCTTGGGGGAGGGGGGCCCTCACGTATTCTTCCCCCTCCCCCTCCCGCCTGTCACGGGGCTCCGGCAGCGGCTCCTCCCTGCGGCCACGTGCTGCGGAGGCCCCGCCCCCTCACGTGGCGGAGCACCGGCCCCGTGGCCGCACGTGGCGCCCGTGGCGCCGTCACCGAGCGGTGGCCGCGCTCATTGGCTGCCGGCGCCGTCTCTCCGTCTCGGGGGGCGGGGCCCGGACAGCTCTCAGCGCGGTTGCCGTACTTCTCGCCCGCCGGTACACGAGTCCGGTCCCCCGCCGGTACCGGAGTCCGGGCCCGCCCCTAGGCCCAGCCCCGCACCGGTGCCCCCGAGACCGGTACCGGAACCCCCTGCCCGGTACCGGAGATCCGCCACCCCCTCCCCGTTCCCGGGTTCCCCTCGTCACCGGTACCGTCCCGCTCTTTGTGGGTCCCCGCGGCCCATCCCCCGGATCGAGCCCGGCCATCCCCTGCCCCCCATCCCGGCCCGGTACCGGCACCGACTTCGGACCCAGGCAGGTATGGGGGTGGGGGGGTTTTGGGGCACACGGGGACATTTGGGGAGACATGGGAGGGCTTGGGGAGACATGGTGGGGCTTGGGGGGACAGAGGGACATGGGGGGATACGGGGACATTTAGGGGGAACATGGGGTCTTTGGGGCTTTGGGAGACACAGGGACATGGGGGGACACGGGGACATTTGGGGGGGCTTTGGGGGACAAGTGATAATGGGGGGGGTACAGGGGACATGGTGGTACTATGAGCATGGGTGACAGGAGGGATCGGGGTGGGGGGACAGGTGGTGACTGAGTGTGTCGCCTTCACAGCTGTGACAATGGGGGGGACACAGGGGACATGGGACTGGGGGATGCTGGGATTCCCCAGTCCCCTTGCCACCCCCAGAGCTACTTTGGGCGGGGGGGGACACACCACTGTGTCACATTCCCTGCTGCCTCTGTCACCCGGCCATCCCTATCACCCGGCCACTGCTGTCACCTGGCCACTCTCCCCCGGCGTGGGGCCACCAACTGCCCGCCCCCAGTCACCATGTGCCCCCAGGACCCCCCCCCCAGGGTCCCTATGTCCCCCCGCAGGAGGGGCCACCCTGATGCCAGCCGAGCCAGAGGTGCCAGGGGTGGCCACCGAGCCCCTCCACTCTGTGGTCCCCCTAAAGAAGACGGGGGACGAGTGGGGGGCACAGGCTCCCCAGGCCAACAACGTTGAAAAGGACTCTGGCTTCTCAGGTAAGGGCTGTATCCTGTCCCTGTCCCCTGGGTTGGGGGTCCCTGTCCCTGGGCTGGGGGTCCCTGGGGCCGGCTCAGGGTGCGGTGGGGGCTCACCCCCACCCTGGCAGACACCAGCTCGGAGCACCTGAGTGGGCGGGAGCAGACGGATATGGAAGAACCGCCGGGCTCTGGCACCCAAGGGTCCCCACCACAGCACCCGGCCACTGCCCCGGCACCCGGCCACCCCTTCGCCCACCTGGCACCTGTCTACCTCGTCCACAACCTCCTCTTCCAGCAGGTAATGGCACTGTGATGCCAGATCCGGCACCGGGCTGCTTTCATACAGTGCTACACCAGCACCATGCAGCTCCGGCACCGTGCGGGACCAGCATGGCACTGCTATGGCACCAGGCTGGTTCAGAACCATGTGGCTCTGGCACAGAGCTGGTTCAACACTGTGTGGCTCCGGCACCGTGCAGCTGCAGCACCAGGCTATGCCTGCACCAGGCTGCTGTGGTACTGTGTGGCTCCAGCACAGCACTGCTATGGCACTGGGCTGGTTCAGAACCACGTGGCTCCGGCACTGGGCTGATTCAACACTGCATGGCTCCAGAACCAGGCTGTGCTGGCACTGGGCTGCTTGGGAACTGGGCTGCTCTGGCATCATATGGCTCAGGCATGGCACTGTTACGGTACTGTGGTAGTTCAACACTGTGTGCCTCTGGCACCGGGTTATGCCTGCACGGGGCTGCTCCGCCACTGTGCGGCTCCAGCATGGCACTGCTGTGGCACTGGGCCGGTTCAGCACCATGCAACTTCGGCACCGGGCTGCTCCAGCACTGCGTGGGTCCGACACAGCACTGCTATGGTAGCGGGCTGTTATGGCACTGAGTGGCTCCAGCACCAGCCAGCTCTGGCCTCACTTCCCCCCCTCCCCTTTCCCCGCAGTCCCTGGGAGTCCCCCCAGAGCCCTGGCAGCCAGCTCAGCTTCTCCTACTTCAGCCCCCGCCACCCACCATCCCCCACCACGACGCCACCGACGCCTGCCATGACGCCACCGTGACGGCCACCCCAGTAGGGAGCCCAGGTTGCCAAAAGCAGCGGCTGGGGGTGACGGTGGAGTTTTTGCGTTGGGGGGGGCTGCTGGCGGCGGCTCTTCGGACCGGGGCCCTTCTCCGGCAAAATCGGCGCACCCAGCGGGAGATCGCCACCCTGCGCCGGCACACTCGGTTACTGGCCCGTGCCACACGCGATCCCCGTGCCTGGCCTCGCCTGCGTGATGCCCTGGGGGGCGGTGGCCCGCCGGTGCCCCCCAATTCCTGCCAGGAGCCCCCTGCTTTTGGGGAGGGGTTGGGTGCAGGGGGGCTGTAGGGGTGCGGGAGAATAAAGGTGCTGGGGTGTCCCCAGTGTGTCCTGGTCCTGTGTTCGCGGCGTGTGTGTTCCCCCCAGTGTCCTGCCCCTGTGGCTCTGGTGGGTGCTGGGGTCCACCGCCCCCCAATAGCCCTTGGGGTCCAACCCCAATGTCGCTCCCCAGTGGCCCCTGGGGTCCCCCTTGTGTCCCTTGGGATCCCCCATGTGTCCTTCCCCAGTGGCCCCCAGGGTCCGTCCCCCCGGGTACCCAATGGCCTCCAGGGTGTCGTCCCCCCCGCCACGTGTCCTACTCCCGGGGTCCCCCCTTCCCACGTCCCCGACCTGGGATGGGGACACAGGGACACACGGACATGTGGAGTTGGGGCTGTGTTCCCGCCCCCTCCCCCCCCTTTTCCGCGCCACCGGACCCAGGGGCGTGGCCTCAGGATCGTGGCCCCGCCCACCACCGTGGTGGCGGGAGGACGGGGGCAGTAGTACGCATGCGCGAGTCCGAACTGGAAAAACGGGGCGCTGCCTTTTGATTGACAGCGCGGCGGCCAATCGCCGCGCGGAAGGGGGGAGGGCGGGCTCAGAGCCGCGCCGTGACCCCGCCCCTGCGGCTACACCGGAGCCCTCCCGGCGGCCCCTGCGCTGATCCCTGACCTTTGATCCCGCTCCCGGTCGGGCCCGGGCCTACGACCCCCACCATGGAGGCGGTCCCGGTCCCGGCGGGGAAGCAGAGGCGGTTCACGGTGCGGCAGGAGAGTCCCGCCGACCCCTTGGTACCGGCGGCCGGGGGAGGCTGAGGCGGCGGCGGCGGCAGCGGCGGTGGCGGCGGGGGGGGCCGAGGGAGAGCCCGGGGGAGCCACACGGGAGGCTCCGTGGAGGGGGCGTGTGTGTGTGTGTCGGTGTGGGAGGCCCCACGCAGACATCCCCCCCCCCCCCGCCTCCTCCCTATCAGGTCCCGTCGCTCTTCAAACCCTCCGGGCCCCATCCCGGCCCCTCCCCGGTACCACCGGGCCCCAGCTCCTATGCCGAGTACGTGGTACAGCAGTCGGTCCCCACGGCCTCTCCCGGAACTACCGAACCGGTTCCGGTTCCCGTTAGTACGGCTGGGGTTCCACCTCGACCCCCTCAGCCCCCCGAACCTGGTGGTGGTGGTCCCCCGAGGGGGGCTGTACCGGGAGGAGGGGGGAGCAGCGCCGGGGACGTGCCCCCCCTGCCCGTGCTCAAACCGGGAGCCAAGAGCAGCAGCATCATCGTCAGCCCACGGCAGGTGAGGGGGGGGGGGGGGACAGCGGAGGGGGGGGCCGGGGGCCATCCCGGTGTATGGGGGAGGGCCGTCCCCCGGTGTCATCCCCCAATATTTTGGGGATCAGAGGGACCATGCCCTAGTATTTTGGGGATCAGGGGGGACTGTCCCCTGATATTTTGGGGCCCGAGAGCACTGTTCCCTGATATTTCAGGGCTCGGGGGGACTGCCCCCCAACACTTCAGGGCTCGGGGGGCACTGTCCCCCGGTATTTTAGGGCTCATGGGGACTGTTCCCTGGAATCTTTGGGCTCAGGGGGGGACCGTCCTACAATATTTTGGGGCTCTGGGCAGGATCATCCCCTGTTATCTTGGGGCTGAGGGGCACTGTCCCCCAATATTTTACAGCTGAGAGGACTGTCCCCTGATATTTTAGGGCTCATGGGGACTGTCCCCTGGAATCTTGGTGCCCGGGGGGGACTGTCCCCTGATATTTTGGGGCTGAGGGGATTGACCTCTGATATTTTGGTGTTCCAGTGGGATCATCTCCTGATATCTTGGGGCTCAGGCGCACTGTCCCCCAATATCTTGGGGCTGAGGGGGGACCATCCCCAGTATTTTTGGGCTGGGGGCACCATCCCCCGATATTTTGGCGGCTCCAGGGGGACCGTCCCCCAATATCTTGGGGCTGAGAGGGGACCATCCCTGATATTTTCAGGCTCTGGGTGCACCATCCGTCCCCCAATATTTTGGGACTGGGGGGACTGTCCCCTGCAGCACACCAGCATGTGCCTTGGGACACGGGCGGGGACTGTCCTGACATCCCAGAACACGGAAAGGCCCTGTGCCCTGGTGTCCCACGACATGGAGGGGGAACCAGGGCCCCATCCATCCGCCCCCCTGGCCATTGGGGTCCTCTGACCCACCACCCTCTCCCTACAGCGGGGCAACCCGGTCCTGAAGTTCATCCGCAATGTCCCTTGGGAGTTCGGCGACGTCGTTCCCGACTATGTGCTGGGCCAGAGCACCTGTGCCCTCTTCCTGAGGTGAGCGGGTGCTCCTGGGGGTCCCCGGGGGTCCCCTCAGTGTCACCCTGTCCCTTTTGTGTGTGTCCCCCCCCAGCCTGCGGTACCACCACCTCAACCCCGGCTACATCCATGACCGCTTGCGGCACCTGGGCAGGAGCTATGGGCTGCAGCTGCTGCTTCTCCAAGTCGACGTGGTGAGAGGTTCCTTGTCCCTGTCCTCGTCCCTCTGTCCCCTCCATCCCTGTCCTCTCACTCTCCCTGTCCCCTTGCTCTCCCCATTGCTCTGTCCCCTCACGCTCCCCGTCCCTCTGTCCCCTCCATCCCTGTCCCCTCACACTCCCCGTCCCTCTGTCCCCTCCATCCCCATCCCCTCACTCTCCCCATCCCTCTGTCCCCCCCGTCCCTGTCCCCTTGCTCTCCTAGTCCCTCTGTCCCCACGGTCTCCCCATCCCTCTGTCCCCTCCATTCCTGTCCCCTCAATCTCCTCGTCCCCCTGTCCCCTTAGTCCCCGTCCCCTCACTCTTTGGGCTCCTCTGTCCCCATCTTCTCACTCTCCTCTCTCCTCTGTCCCTTCCCATCCCTGTCCCCTCACACTCCTTGTCACCTCTGGTCCCCATCCCCTCCCTTCCCTGTCCCCTCTGTCCCTGCAGAAGGATCCACACCAGGCGCTGAAGGAGCTGGCGAAGATCTGCATCCTGGCCGACTGCACCCTCCTGGTAGCCTGGAGGTAAGGACTGTCCCCGTGTCACCCTTGGGTGTCCCCACTGTCACCCATGGGTGGCCCCCTTACCCACTCCCCGTGCCCTCCCCAGCCCTGAGGAGGCCGGGAGGTACCTGGAGACCTACAAGGCCTATGAGCAGAAGCCGCCCGACTTGCTGAAGGAGCGTGTGGAGCAGGATTTCCTCTCCCGGGTGAGCTACGCACCCTCCCTCCCCCCCACCACAATTTGGGGACCTTGGGGACCCCGAGGGTCCCCTGACCCCCACCCTGGTCACCTCCAGATGACCGACTGCCTGACCAGCATCAAGTCAGTGAACAAGACGGATGCGCTGAGTCTCCTCACCACCTTTGGGGTGAGACAGCCCTGGGGATGTCACTCTCCCTGGGGCACGCTGGGGACAGGGGATGCATCCCTGAAACCCTCGCCTACTCCCCAAGACCCTCACCTGACTCCCAAGCCTCTCACCCTCCTCCCCATCCCACAGTCGCTGGCAGCCGTGGTGGATGCCTCCAGGGAAGATCTGTCCCTCTGCCCCGGTGTCGGACCCCAGAAGGTGAGCGACGGGGGGACATGGGGGATGTTGGTCCCTCACCCCCCCGCCTGCCTCACAACTCTCCCTGTCTCCATGTGTGTTCCCCCCCTCCTCCTCCAGGCCAAGCGGCTCTTCGACGTCCTGCACGAGCCCTTCCTCAAGGTCCCCAAATGAAGCACCACCCCCAAAATCTTTGGTTTTATAATAAATGGCATTTATCGGTGACAGGGCCTGAGGGGGGATGATGATGAGGACAGGGATGGGGCGGGGGGGATGACATGGGGTTCACTCCGGCTGCTCCCGCTTGTGCTTCTTTTTCTTCTTTTTGGGCACCTCTGGCTCTTCGGGGGCCACCCTGACGTCTGGGGGGTCTCCTGGCCTGCAATCCCTCCCCTCACGACGTGCCACCCTCTCCGGGGTGGACACCTCGGGTGCCTCTGGCATCTCCTTCATCATCTTTTTCTTCTTTTTCCTCTTGGTCAGCGGTGGGTTGGGCACCGGGACGGTCACTGGCACGCTGGGAGGGGGCCCGAAGCTCTCAGTGATGGTGAGGCAGCCGCGGAGCGGGGGGGCACAGGTTAGGGGGCCAGTGGGGGAGTCTGGGGCCAGGAGGAGGGTGCTGCCGGCCCCCCCCAGGACCCCCCGCAGCCTGTAGATCCGCTTGTCACTGTCGCCATCCCTGGGGGGCTGGAGCTGCCCGCAGCCATCCAGCGGCACCGTGCAGCCCTCCAGGCTGTGGGGACAGGGCAGTGAGTGGGGGGGACACAGCTGCTGGTACTGTTATCTCCCCCCCCCCCCCCCCCCCCCCCCCGCCGCCGGCATTGCCACCTACCCCTCCATGGTGCCTTGTGACCCCCTTGATGGCACCACGGACTCCCTGTCACCCCCCTCCATGGCGCTGCCTGAGCCCACGCTGATGTCACCAGACCTGCCCTCCCCGCCTCACAGCCTTCAGTGGTACTGTGAGCCCCCCCCAGCTGTCACTGTCCCACCGTACCCTCCCAATGTCAGTCACCCCCCCTCCCCCATGGCACTAGCCCTATCATACCCCCAGCTGTCATCACCACCCCATGTCCCCCCCCTGATGCCAGCAGCTCTGTCACTCCCTGGATATCACTGTCACCACCCTGTGCCCCCCACAAATGTCACTGTCATGTCCCCTCTCCCCCCCCCCCCCCCCCCCCCCCAGCTGACCTCTCAGGGCAGAAGTCGGCAGGGGCGCGGATGAGCCACACTTCAGTGCTGGGACCCCCCAGGGTCGGCCCTTGCAGTCCCAGGGGAGGTGAGGGGGCCACCGCCTCAAACTCGGGGGGGCACCGGAACTGCACTGGCCCTGGGAACAGCCAGGTCACAGGCTTGGGGGGGGCCTACGCTGCGATCCCCACGTCCCCCCTCCTGTCCCCCCTGTGCCCCCCCCCAGCCCCTATGTCCCCTGTGTTCCCTCCAGCGCCCCCTGACCCGAGGTGCCCCCGCTGTGTGCCCCCAGCCCCCTCTTGTCCCCCATGTCCCTCCATCCTCTCTAGCCCCCCATATCCCCCTGCCCGCCCTATGTCCCCTCTGTCCTCCATGGGCCCCCAGTTCCCCCCACGCCCCCCCCCATGTCACCCTGTCCCCTCTAGACCCCTCCCCAGACCCCATATGCCACCCACATCCTCCTGTCCCCGCAATTTCCCCACGGCCCCCAAGCCCTCCATAGGCCCCTGCCCACCCAGTTCCCCTACGCCCCCCCATACTCCCCTATGTGCTCCCATATCCCTCTACCCCCAGCCCTCCCATATCCCTGTGCCCCCCCAGCCCCCTCACATCCTCCCATGTGTCCCCCCTATTCCTCTGTCCCCCCCGTATCCCCCCATGTGCCCCCCGAGATCGCCCCGCTCACCCTCCATGCTGCCGCGTGCACGGCGTTGTCCCGGCCCCGCCCTCTGGGCGTGGCCCACCTAGCCGCTCAGCCTCGGGAGAGTCCCCTCCTCCCCCCCCCCCCAATCCCCGCGGGGCAGTTGGTGCGGTCCGGCGGCGGGAACAGGGGGGCGGGCTCCAGAGCGGGGCCACGCCTTCTCCCCGCCCTCTAACGGGCGTGGCCTGGAGTCGGCCCACCGGCGGCGGCTTTTAAAGGTGCAGAGACCCCCCGGGACCCCGCGGGGACATTGCGGAGGTCCGGGGGGGGGCCCAGGGTCTCCCGGGGGTCGGGAATACCGGGGGAGTGGGGGGTGGGGAGGGGTCAGGCCCGGACTACAGCTCCCGGTGTGCACCGGGACCCGCCCGACCGGCCGGGACGGGCCGGAGCGGGGGCGGGAGCGGGGCTGGGAGGCGCCGGCGCTGCAGGTACCGGGGGCGGGGGTGAGCCCCGGGGTTCTGCACCCCCCAACCCACCCCTGTAACCCTCCTGTGGGTTCTACCCCCCCTCCCGTGGGATCTGCCCCCTTCTTGTGGGACAACCCCCCCGTGGGATCTAACCAGCCCTCCCGTGGGATCTGACCCCTTCTCCTGGAACACACCCCTCCCGTGGGATCTAACCCCCCCGTGCGATCTAACACCCCCCGTGGGATTTACCACCCCCCCCGTAGGATCTGACAACCCTCCCACCGCGGGATCTGCCCCCTGCTCGTGGGACCACCTCCGTGGGTTCTGCCCCCCTCCCCCGTGGGATCTGCCCCCTTCTCGTGGGATCACCCACTCGTGGGACCCGCCCCCCCCTCCGTGGGATCTGCCCCCCCCCCCAGCACCCTGGGGCGCAGGGTGCGGCCCCCCCTACTCCCCGCTCAGCTCCCTCCCCCGCGTGACCCAGCGCTCTGGAATTGGGCGTAGAGGCCGCGGGGACGCGGGCGCGCCACCGGCACCCACCGGCACCCCGACCTGCACCCGGCTGCACCCCACCAGGTACTGCCCCCCCCCCCGTGGGACTGGGGAAGGGAGGGGTTGGACCCCCTAAGTCTGTTTTGGGGTGCTGGGGGGGCTTGGGGAGCACCCTTGGGTGCCTGGATGCTGGGGTCCGGATTGGGGTGCTGGGGTGGAGGGAGAGCACCTTTGAGTGCCCCCCCGGATGCCTGGGTCCAGTTTGGGGGGGCTGGGTGGGGGACGGTAGAGCACCCTTGGGTGCCTGGGTCCGATTTGGGGTGCTTGGGGAGGGTTGGGGAGCGACCTTGGGTGCCTGGGTCCGATTCGGGGTGCTGGGGCAGCACCCTTGGGTGCCCGGATGCTGGGGGCTGATTTGGGGTGCTGAGTAGGGCGGGGGAAGTACTTTTGGGTGCTCCCCTGGATGCCTGGGTCAAGTTTGGGGTGCTGGGTGTGTGTGTGGAAGCACCCTTGGGTGCCTGGACACCGGAGTCTGTTTTTGGGGGGGGGAGAGCACCCTTGGGTCCAATTCGGGGTGCTTGGGAAGGGTTGGGGAGCACCCTTGGGTGCCCAGCTCTGATTCGGGGTGCTTGGGGATGGGGGGGAGCACCCTCCGGTGCTTGGGATGGCTGGGTCCGGTTTGGGGCGCTTGGGGAGGGGGTGGGGAGCACCCTTGGGTGCCTGGGTCCGGTTCGGGGTGCTGGGAGGGTTGGGGAGCACCCTTGGGTGTCTGGACACCAGGGGTCTGGCTTGGGGTGCTCAGGATGGGGATATCTGGATACCTGGGTCCGATTCGGGGTGCTGGCTTTGGGGGGGAGCACCCATGGGTCCCCTGACGCCTGGGTCCAGTTTGGGGTGCTGGGTTTGGGGGCGGCACCCATGGGTCCCCTGACGCCTGGTTCCAGTTTGGGGTGCTGGGTTTGGGGGGGGGGCATCCATGGGTGCCCGGACGCCTGCGTTCTTTCCCAGCTCCCCTCCCGTCTCGCCACCCGACCCGGGGCGAGCTGGGGCTTGTCCCCCGTCTCCCCGGGGGCGAGGGCCGGGTGGGGCCGCTTGGGTGGGGCCATGGTGCTGGGGGGGGAGTGGGGGGAGGACAGGGTGCCCCTCTGACACCCCAAATCCCCTCCTCCCCCCCTTGCTGGCATTGGGTCACACACAGTGGGGGGGTCCCCCCTTTCTGTGGGGGGCAGACCTTCCTCCACCCTGTCCCCGAAGCTGGGTGACCCCAATGAAAATGGGGGGGGGTTCCCGCCACCCCCTCTTTAGCAGGGGGGTGCATCACCCCCCACCCCACCCACCCACCAGGGCCCTGCCCAGGGTGGGAGGGGTTGCGGGCGGCACCCCGTTCTTTGCGATGGATTAATTACCGGTAATTATAATGATGATGATGATGATGATGATCCCCGAGAGGCGAACGGGTCCCAACACGTCTCCGCTCCCCATGTTCCCAGGGGATTGGGGCACAGGGTGGGGGCACAGGGTGGGGATGGAGGGCTGCCCCCCCCATGGAAGTGGGTGGGTGCCCACCCATTGCCCCCCACCCCCAAGGTGTCAAGATGGCAAGCGAGCGGCTGCGCAGCGCCCAGGACCTGCTGGATCTCACCTTCCAGTGTGAGTGCTGTGCAGTGGGGAGAGGAGGGGACACACACGCAGACCCTTTTTGGGGTGCAGCCTGACCCATGTTCCCCCCCCAGCCTTGGCCATGCAGCACATGGACTTGAAGCAAGTGGAGCTGGACACAGCAGTGGCCAAAGTGGACGAGCTCTCCCGGCAGCTTGAATCCCTCTGGACTGATGGGCCTGGACCCCCCAAAGTAGGATCTGGGACCTGGGGTGGGGAGGGGGGCCACCCCATTGCCCCCCCCCTCCACCCCAATACCCAGTCTGCCCCCTCCACCCCTCCGCATCCCCAGGAGACGTACAGCCCCAGCCGAACCCGCTCGCCCCTTGGCCGGAGAAGCCTGGCACCGGACAATCTGGAGATGTCGGGGGACACACTGGGTCGCCCTGGTTCCCCCCGGACCCTCCATTATCTCCCTGGGGAGGATCGGGCCCCTTCGCCCCGACCCAAGGTGTTGGCGGTGCCCTACGAGGGGTTGGCACTGCCCAGCCCGGGCGGTCGAGCCCCCTCCCCTCGTCCCCATCGTTCCTATGAATTCTTGGGGCTCGGGGGGTCCCCCAGACCGGGTGAGGGACCTGTCTTCTTCCCCGAGCGGGCACCCTCACCCCGACCCCCCGCGCCCCCCCCTTATGAGGTGCACGGGCTGTACCCCTCCGTCAGCAGCCCCACCATCACCTTCCGGGCGCAGGGTAAGGCCACTGCGGTGGTTTTGGGGACACACACATGGTGGGGACAGTCCCTGGGCTGGGGAGTGCTGCTGTCCCCATCTTGGGGTGCTCCTGTTCGTCCTTGGGAAATCTCGCTATGAGATACTGCTCCTGGGGTGCCCCCAAGACACCGGGGGTGTCCTCATCTCTGGGTGTCCCCAGTCCATCCTGGGGTGTCCCCATCCCTGGGTGTCCCCAATCCATCCTGGGTTGTTCCCAATCCATCCTGGGGTGTCCCCATCCCTGGGTGTCCCCCAATCCATCCCTGGGTGTCCCCAGTCCATCCTGGGCTGTCCCCCAACCCTGTCACTGGGTGCTCCTGCCCCAACCTGCAGTGCCCTCATCCATCCCCCAACTTGAGCACCTTTAGGGGGGTGGGGGTGTCTGGGGGGGTTTCCTCAGCCCCCATCTCTCTGTCCCCCCCCCAGATGACCTTGTGATCAAGCGGCGGCCGCAGAAGAGCTGGAACGAGTCTGACCTGGACGTGGCTTACGAGAAGAAACCCCCCAGCTCGGGGGGCTATGACCGTGAGCTGGGGGGGAGGCTGGTGGGAGGTTGCACATGGTGGGGCTGAGGAGCAGTGGGGGGGCTGAGGGAAGCCAGGGCTGTGATCTGAAGTGGCATGGGGCTATTAAGGAAGGTTTGGGGGTGGAGGGGACATTTTAAGGACCGGAGCGGGACAGAGCTTCCAGTGGGGATGGTGGGGGAGTCATGAGGCAACTGGGGGGGCTGCTGGGGTGTCCAGGGACAGGTTGGGCCTGGGGGGACAGACCAGGAGGATCTGGAGCTGCTGGTTGGGGTACAGCGGGTTGGGGGGGTGGTCCAGGGGTGCTGGGGGGCTTGGGCATCACCACGTGGGGCTTCTGGGGCTGTTGGTTTGGGTGCTGGGGTGGGGGCCCAGGGCTTGGGGGGCACCATGTGGGGGTCTGGGGGTGTTGGTTTGGGTGCTGAGGGGGGTCTGGGACTGCTGGGGGAGGGAGGGTCCAAAGTTGCCAGGCTGAGTGTGGGCTGCTGGGCGCTGAGTGTCAGGGTGCCTCTGGGGTGGGGGCCCTGTCCCCCCCTGACCCCTAGCACAGCACTGAGATCCTTCCCCCCCCTCCCAGGCACCAGCGAGGGGCAGCCGGGGCTGCGTCCGTCCCTGGGGCTGTCACTGGCACCTTGGAGGGAGTCGAGCCTGGATGGGGCTGGCGGGCAGAGCAAGGTGACCACTCGGGGGTGGGGGTCCAGCCACCATCCCCAGCCCCGGTGCCTGATGCCGGGGTAGATGGGCAGATGGGCTGACTCCCTTCCCGACACCTTCTTTTCCCCCCCCACTCCTCCAGGATGGGGCTTACGGGGGCCACAGTGCCACACTACCCCGTAACTACAAGGTGTCTCCGCTGGCGGGCGAGCGGCGGGCAGAGGGACCCTTTCGACGCTCGGGACCCGGCACCCTGCCCCGCAGCTGGCACTTCTCCCAGCAGCCGGTCTCCCGCATCCCTGTGCCCCCCCAGGGTGGGCGACCCCCCCGCCACAAACCTTTGCCCCTTTCCATGATCTTCAAGCTGCAAAACGCTTTTTGGGAGCAAGGGGTCGGCGGTCCCCGGGGGCTTCCCTTGGTGCCCCCCGCTGGTCCACGTGCACCCCAAAAGCAGCCCCAGCTCCCGGCGCTGCCCCAGGCCCCCCCGGCGCTGACTGGGGGTGAAGGTGAGGTGCCCGTGGCAGGGGGTCTGGAGTGGGAGACATAGGGGTTAATTGGGGGGATCTGTGCGCAGCGCGACGTGGGTTTGGGGGGGACCAGGGGGCTGCATCATGAGGGGTATAGACTTTTGGGGGGTGGGTGAGGCAATGGGGCTGCAGCATGCTGAGATGGGGGAGTTTTTTTGGGGGGGGGTCCCTGGGCTTCTGGTGTGCTGACCCATCCAGGGTGGGGGGTTATGGTGCTGACCCCAGCCCCTGCTCTGACAGGATCTGGGCGCCCCGTGCCCCCCGAGACCGTCCCACCAGAGGGAGAGCCAGAGCTGGAGCGGCTGCTTCAGGGTGGGGAGGCCGAGGGGTTGGAGCGGCCGCTCAGCCCCACACGGCTGCAGCCCCTGCTGCCCCCCGAGGCCCAGCGGGTCCCTGAGTTCGAGGAGGTGGCACGGGTGCTGGCCGAGATGCCGCGACCCCTCAAGCGCCGCGGTTCCATGGAGCAAAGCCCAGGACCGGCGTTGCCGCCCACCCGTACCCGCCAGTACCAGCAGCTCATCACCCGCCTCCTGCACCGCCCGCCCCGCCGCGACGAGCCCTTGGCTCCTGGTGACACCGGTGCCTCGTCCGACCTGCCACCCCCTGCTCCGGCGGTTCCTGAGGCTCGGCCACCCCGCCACAGCCCCCCACTGCAGTCCCCCAGCAGCCCAGCACCTGCCCCGGTAAGTGTCTGCAGTCCCTGGGGTGCCACGGTGTCCCGTGGAGCCCCCCGAGGTGCCACGAGGTGCCCACTGTCCCTTAGAGCCCCCCAAGGTGCCACGAGGTGCCTGGTGTCCCTTGGACCCCTCTGGAGGTGCCATGAGGTGTTTGGTGTCCCTTGCAGCCCCCCAAGGTGCCACAAGATGCCCAGCGTCCCTTGGAGCCCCCCGAGGTGCCAGGCAGTGGTTGCTGTCCCCAGGGCTTCCCCCAGTGTCCCCAGAAATGACAATCAGTGCCTGGTGCCACCAGACGTGGCCCTGCAGTCCCCATAGGTGCACCGTGGTGCCAACCAGTGTCCCAGGAGGTGTCCCCAAGGTCCCCCAGGTGCCAAAGAGCCCTGGGTGCCCCGGGAGGTGTCCCTGGGGCCCCCCAGGTGCCAAAGAGTACTGGGTGCCCCAGGAGGTGTCCCCAAGATCCTTGGGTGCCAAAGAGCACTGGGTGCCCCAGGAGGTGTCCCCGGGGTCCCCTGGGTGCTGTACAGCGCTGGGTGCCTCGTCGTTGTCCCCCAGCCCCCCTGACCCCCCGGCTGCCGCAGGAGCTGCGCTCGGCCCTGCGCGACCCCTCCTCGCCCCGCAGGCGCCCCGGGGCCCGTGTGCGCCTCAACCCCTTGGTGCTGTTGCTGGATGCGGCCCTGACCGGGGAGCTGGACGTGGTGCAGCAGGCGGTGGCTGAGGTGGGAGAGGGGACCGCGGGGACAGGGCAGCGGGGACGAGGGCTGGGGTGGTGAGGTGATGGGGGACAGGGGGGCAGGGACGAGGGCTGGGGTGGCGAGGTGATGGGGGACAGGGGGGCAGGGACGAGGGCTGGGGTGGCGAGGTGATGGGGGACAGGGCGGCAGGGAGAGTGCTTGGTGGTCAGGGGTGGCAGGGGCTGGGGGTGGCAGGGGGGTGTCGGGGAACAGCAGCGGGGGTGGCAGAGGGTAGCGGCATGGGGACAGGCGTGCGTGTCCCCAGCTGAACGACCCCAGCCAGCCCAATGATGAAGGCATCACGGCGCTGCACAACGCCATCTGCGGCGCCAACTACAGCATTGTCGACTTCCTCATCGCCAGCGGGGCCAACGTCAACTCCCCTGATAGCCACGGCTGGTGGGATGGGGACGGGGACCTATCGACGCGGGGGCAGGGGGACGGGGACCCCATAGCCACAGACATGATGGTGTGGGGGACGGGGGACCCTGCAGCTGCAGGTGGTGGGATGGGGACGTGGACCCACTGATACGGGGTGGGGACATGGGGGACCCCCAGCCACAGCTACTGGGACAGAGGGTGGACACTGGGACCCCACAGACATGGAGGGGTGGGGACACCTGGGACCCCCAGACCCCCAGAGCCAGAGGAGATGGTGACAGGTACCCCAAGAACCCCCACAGCCATGGGGAACAGGGATGGGGACCCCACTCGCCCCCCCTCCCCCAGACCCTGGTGTGATTGGGGATGGGGAGAGAGGGGGACAGGGACCCCAATAACCCCCCAAAAACCCTGGGTGAGCAGAGACAGGGATGGGGACCCCAGTTACCCCCAACAGCCCTCAGTGACTGGGGACGGGGAGGGATGGGGGACCCCGATCCCTCTGTAACTGAGGGACGGGGATGGGCAAAGGGGGGTCCCTCCTCCCTAGGACACTGGGGGGGGTTGCAGGGGAGTCCATCCTCTGCCCACCCCCCCCCCCCCCAAAAAATTCCCCCTATCCCGACGGTGCCAGGACACCGCTGCACTGCGCAGCCTCATGCAACGACACGGGGGTATGCGTCGCCCTGGTGCGCCACGGAGCTGCCATCTTTGCCACCACCACCAGTGATGGCAGCCTGGCCGTGGAGAAGTGCGACCCGTACCGGGAGGGCTACGCTGACTGTTACAACTACCTTACTGGTACCAGGGCACAGAGGGGCACTGGGGGAACTGGGAGTATATGGGGACATGGTGGGGGTATGGGTACTGGGAGGCGGTGCTGGGCAGGTATGGTTATTGGTGGGTTGTGGATACTGGGAGGGGGTACTGGGATGGTATGGGTACTGAGAGAAGGAATATGAGTACTGGGAGGGGATTCTGGGGTGGTATGGGTACTGGGAAGGGGTACTGGGCATGTATGGGTACTGAGGGGGTGGTACTGAGCAGGTATGGTTACTGGTGGGGTGTGGGTACTGGGAGGGAGTACTGGGGTGGTATGGATACTGGGAGAAGGAATATGAGTACTGGGAGGGGATTCTGAGGTGGTATGAGTACTGGGATGGGATCCTGGAATGGTATGGGTACTGGGAGGGTATACTGAGGTGGTATGGATACTGGCAGAGAATACTAGGCATGTATGGGTACTAGGAGGGTGTACTGGGCAGGTTATGGGTACTGGGAGGCAATACTGAGCAAGTATGGGTACTGGGAGGAGGTATTGGGGGTATACTGGTACTGGGGGGGTATGGGTACTGGGAGAAGGTATATGAGTACTGGGAGGGGGTACTGGGGTGGTCTGGGTACTGGGAGGGGGTATCACATGTATATAGGTACAGGGAGGAGATACTGGGCTGGTGTGTGTACTGGGAAGGGGTATTGGGGCTATACCAGTACTGGGAGGGTGTACTGGGGTGGCATGGGTACTGGGAGAGGGGTTTGGGGGTATACAGGTACTGGGAGTGGGCACTGAGAGGAGTTATGGGGTGGCATGGATACTGGGAAGGGGTACTGGGAGGGATACAGATACTGGGAGGGGATACCAGACGGGCATGGGTTCAGAGCAACAGGGTGCCAGGGGTGCAGTGCCATGGGGAGTGTTTGGGGGGGGGTCAGGGTGCTGACGTCTGTGTCCCCGCAGAGGTGGAGCAGAGCATGGGGGTGCTGAACAGTGGGGTGGTGTACGCGCTGTGGGACTACAGCGCTGAATTCGGGGATGAGCTGTCCTTCCGTGAGGGCGAGCCTGTCACTGTCCTGCGCCGCCAGCCCCAGGAGGAGCTCGACTGGTGGTGGGGATCCCTTTATGGCCACGAGGGCTACGTCCCCCGGAACTATTTTGGGGTGAGTCTGGGGGGGTATGCCACAGCACCCCTGGCCCCAGGGGGGTCCCACAGCACTCACAGCCACCCCATAGCACCAGGAGGGTACCCACAGTACTCACGGCCCCGAGGGGGGACCCACGGCACCCACATCCCTTAGGGGGTCCCACATTGCCCACAGCCCCAGGGGGGTCCCACAGCACCCACAGCCACCCCATAGCTGCAGGGGGGTACCCATAGCACCCCTGGCCCCAAGGGGGACCCTTGGGACCCTCAGCACCCACATCCCTCAGGGAGTCCTACATTGCTCATGGCCCCAGGGGGGTCCCACAGCACCCACGGCCACCCCACAGCCCCCCTATGGCCCTGAGGGCAGATTTCATGGCCTCCCTGGCCCCTCCATGGCTTGTGGTCCTGGGGGGCTGAGTCGGGGGGGAACCTTCTCCCTGACACCCTCCCCTTCCCCCAGCTCTTCCCCAGGGTGCGGCCGCAGCGGAAGAAGGTCTGAGGGGCGGCCCTGAGGATACAAGGTGGCCCTGAGCCGGCCCTGGCCCCCCCAGCCACTCGGATGCATGGGTCCCCCTTGCTGGCAGGCACCTCTTTGGCTGCCACCCATCCCGTCCCCCCCTGTCCGAGCAAGGCACCGGCGTGCTGCCTTCCGCCCCCCGGTGTCACATATTCCCCTGGCTGGTGACAGCGGGTGTCACCCCACGGTGTTGGCTTTTCTGGGGAGTAAAGAGCCTTCGGCTGCGTTGGGTCCGTCCTCTGCATTGCAGGGGGGTGGTGGGGGCTGTGGGGACTGAGGGTGACGTGGGTGGGGACACCCTGCATCAGACTGGGGGGGTGACATGGATAGGGACACTATTTGGGACTGGAGTAGGGTACACAGGTGGGGACACCCTGAATCAGACTAGGAGGGGGTGACATGAGTGGGGACACCCTGAATCGGACTGGGAGGGGGTTACACAGGTGGAGACACCCCGCTTGGGACCAGAGGGGTGACACAGGTGGGTGCCATGGGCAGGCAGGTACTGAGCCATCCCCAGGAAAGCGGTGCTCCGTCACACCTAAGGGTGACCACTGTCCCTCCGAATGTCCTCCCCCCTTCCTACTGCCCCCTCCCAGCTTTTATAGCTGAGCACAAGGCCACATGGTCTGGGATGTGCCTTCTTTAATCCTGGTAGGTTTTAGGTAATTTATCTGCAATCTGTCATGAAAACACGGTGGGGTGGGTTGACCATGGCTGAACGCCAGGTGCCCACCAAAGCTGTTTGATCACTCCCCCCTGCTCAGCTGGACAGGGGAGAGAAAATATAACAAAGGGCTGGTGGGTCAAGATAAGGACTGGAGAGATCACGCAGCAATTAACATCACGGGCAAAACAGACTCAACTTGGGGAAGATTAACTCTATTGTCAGTCAACCAGAGCAGGGTAATAAGAAATAAAACCAAATCTCAGAACACCTTCCCTCCACCCCTCCCTTCTTGCCGGGCACAACTTCACTCCCGGATTCTCTACCTCCCCCCCCAGTGGCGCAGGGGGACAGGGAATGGGGTTTACGGTCAGTTCATCACACGTTATCTCTGCCCCTTCATCCTCCTCAGGGGCAGGACTAATCACACTCTTCCCCTGCTCCAGCGTGGGGTCCCACCCACGGGAGACAGTCCTCCACGAACTTCTTCAATGTGGGTCCTTCCCACAGGCCGCAGTTCTTCACGAACTGCTCCAGCGTGGGTCCTTTCCATGGCGTGCAGTCCTTCAGGTGCACACTGCTCCAGCGGGGGTCCCCCATGGGGTCACAAGTCCTGCCAGAAAACTTCCTCCTTGGGTTCCTGTGTCCACAGATCCGCAGGTCCTGCCAGGAACCTGCTCCAGCGCAGGGTTCCCATGGGGTCACAGCCTCCTTCAGGCACCCACCTGCTCCGGCGTGGGGTCCTCCATGGGCTGCAGGTGGAGATCTGCTCTACCGTGGACCTCTCTGGGCTGCAGGGGGACAGCCTGCCTCACCATAGTCTTCATCACCAAGGGCTGCAGGGGAATCTCTGCTCCAGCGTCTGGGAGCACCTCCTCCCCCTCCTTCTTCACCAACCTGGGGGGCTGCAGGGTTGTTTCTCTTGCATCTTCTCACAGTCTCCAGCTGCCATTTCTGTCTGTCCCAGCAACTTTTTTTCCCTTCTTAAATGTGTTATCCCAGAAGCGCTACCACTATTGCCAATGGGCTCGGCCTTCCTTGGCCAGCGGCCGGTCCGTCTCAGAGCCGGCTGGTGTTGGCTCTGTTGGACACAGGGGAAGCTTCCAGCAGCTTCTCATAGAAGCCAACCCTGTAACCGACACCCCCCCCCCCCCCCCCCCCCCGGCTACCAAAACTTGCCACACAAACCCAATACAGATGGTCAAGCCCTTGGTTAGCATTTTGTCTGTAGAGACTCAAGTTTTGAATCTGAGGGTTTGGCATCCAAGTGCCAAATAAGAGTATTTATGGGTTGGACTTTTAATATATCCATGCCTAATATATTTAAGGGCCTGAGCACCGCTGTGGGTCTTCGCGTTCTTCGATTCGGCAGGGTTAACTTTATCTGAGCTACTGGGAACTGTTGCCTTTTTCCAGCAATTCCTTGTTAGATAAAACCCTTTCTCGAGGTTTCTGGATGAAGCCAGGATCATCCTGCACTTTAATCATCGATACTGAGATTCCTCTGGCTATGAGTAAAGAGAATATCTATTGGTTGCCACTCATAGTATACAAGGCCTTTTACTACTATTAATTCCAAAAATTTTGGCCACATGAGAAGGGTCATTGGATCTGCCTGGGCCAGCACCTGGGATTTCCTCCCTCATTTCACCTTAGTTGGGCATTCCTCCCTTAGTCCCTTATGATTCTGACCCGCCTTTGCCCTTTGAGACCATCCTTACCCTCTCTTCCTTCCGATGGACCGCCATCTCAGGGGTTCCTTGTAAAGGCCATCCGCTTCTGCAGCCCCCGAGCCATCATGGTCTTCCAGTTGTGGCTTCCACCATGTCACACTGGGGCCAGGCTCAGTATCCACCCAGGCAGCCCAAGGAAGGGGAAGGTTGTAGCCCCACGGTCTGTCCAGTCGTCTCACAGCACCGATTATTGAAGATAATTGAAATATTCTACTTCCATTCCATTCCATCTCATCTTTTATCACATCCCATGCTATTCTATTCTGTTCTGTTCTGTTCCGTTCCATCTCATCTCAGTCTCTTGTCTTGTATCTCATTTTTTATTCTATCCCATGTCATGTCATGTCATGTCATGTCATGCCATGCCATGCCATTCTGTTCCATTCTGTTCCATTCTGTTCCATTCTATTCTATTCTATTCTATTCTATTCTATTCTATTCTATTCTATTCCATCTCATTTTATTCTATCCCATCCCATCCCATCTCATGCTATGCTATGCTATTCTATTCTATTCTATTCTATTCAGAGAGAGGGAGAAGGGTTGGGCTCCTGGGCAGAAACAGGGCTTGCTGGTGGCTGGGAGGGCTGGAGCTGCTGCTGGTGGGACACTGGAGTGCAGCCCTCGCATGGTCCCTGCTCGGGGACAGCAGGAGCCCTCTCACCAGGGCCAGTGAGGCCATGCCAGCCCCGCCGATTCTGGATGCCTTTGCTGACACAAGTCCCCGGCTGACGGCAGGGACAAGAGTCCCGGCAAGGGGGAAGCCATTTACCATGTCTTTGATGGTGGTCAGACGCATTAAGGAGGAGATCTCATCTTCCCAATGGAGCCGCGGTGCTTTAGCCTTTAGCATTGACCTGCCTAAACAGCGGGGGGACACACAGAAGAGTCAGTAAGACACAGCAGCTTTGCCAGCAAGCTTACCGAACGGCCCTGAGAGCTGCTTGCAAGATGGCAGGACAAAAGCGGTCAAGGAGGTTTCTGGAGGGTGTCAGGAGCAGCTTCTTGCTCCAGGCACTGGAGGGGCCAGCCGTGGTGGTGCACAGATGGATCAGCTCTTCACTAACAGGGCAGACGTGGCTTTGGGACGTGGTAATCGATGGTGGCTTTGGCTGCGGGGACTGCAAAACAGCAGGGTTCAAGACCCTGAAAGCAGGGAGGAAGGAGAGCAGCGGAGAAGAGGTCCTGGACTTCAGGAGAGCGCTCAGGTTCTGCAGCAAAATGACAGCTGGGATGCTACGGGGAGCAGCTGTGAGGGCCAAAGGAGGTCAGGAAGAGAAGCAGATGTCTGTGTGCAGAGGGAGGAAGCCTACCACAACTCCCCTTACTTTTTTGATTATGCATGAATTCATGGAGGAAAGAAACAGCACCAGAAGCCTCAGAGCTTATTTGTTCCTTGGAAGAGCGGAAAAGGAGGAGATGCCCCAGCAGCTGTCCCAGGATTGGGATCTGGACGTCTCCATAGCAGACAGGGCCGCATGTGTCTTGTCCAAAGCGGTGCCAAGCCTGGGCGAGGGAGGCAGAACAGCAGAAGGGTTGAGGGCAGGCAGCTGGTGACAAAGCCCTAAACCCGAGCGTGCCCAGGGCTGGATCCCTGGCGAGTCAGGGCTTTGCAGGGCCATGCCGGCCACGGCTCCCAAAGCAGCTAGCTGGGCAGCAGCCCCGCGTGGGGAGAGCTGCAGGCTGCTCTGGTGTGCGGGGAGGGGGAGATGGCCTGGCTGGAGGGTGCCTGGCTCCTCACCTTCAGTGTGGAATTCTTGGCCAGCAAAAGGCTCAGACCCCTAATCCTCCCCATGGCCCTCTCCTGCACAGCTGCTCTCTCAGAGTTGGTGAAGTTCAGCAGCATCTGGGAAGAGAGAAGCTGCTGGTGTGCCTTGGGAGCAGACATGGCCTCCAGCAGAAGCAGCACTGCTCGGCTCCCGGGCTGGACTCTCACAGTCCGTCAAGGCTGCCTGGGATCTCGAGCCTATAGCGGGGTTCCTGCCCCTAGGGTCCCTCGCAGGCTTGGGACAAACTCCCCCGGGACAGCTCTGTGGCCGGGCAGGAAGGCAGATGCCACCCTCTGCAGGCACTGTGCTCCAGAAGAGCCTGCTGGCCAGCCCCTGGTTACCAAGGGAGGTGGGCAGCCTCCCTGCAGCGTGCTCTCTCTGCATGCCACTGGGGTGAGGACCATGCACTCCAGAGTGGACACCCCCTTCCCCCCAGGGTGAGGAACAGCCCCTGTGAAGCCCCCCCTTTCACATGCCAGACCTGAAAGATACTCTGCAGCTGCTCGCTGACTCTGGTGGCAGAACAGCTGCGCACCATCGTCTCCAGCAGGGTGTCCATGGCTCGCAGGGTCTGCAAGGAGGACAGAGAGTTGTGGCAGTGATTCTGCTGTCCCTCCCACGCCCAGGAGACTGGTCTGAACTCCCAGCGCCAAGGGAGGACTCCCGCGGTGCCTCCCGGTGCCCGGGAGAGACCCAGGGGCGGGCAGACAGTCTGCTGTGTGCAGAGCAGTCTGTGGCGTTGGACGTGGCCAGGCCCATGGGAAGGGCACGAAGGGATTGAGGGTGGGAAAGCAAAGGCGAGCCCCTGCCCTGCCTTGGATCTCTGGTCGTATCGCAGCACGCGGTGGCCAGGGAACAGCCCAGAGGGACTGGGGGCTCCTGGGGCTCACCCAGCCCTTACCTGCAAATAGAAGTAATTCTCCAGGCTCCTCATTTCCTCTTCTGGAGGAAGCAGGAAGACACTCGTGAAGCAGGTGTGTAGGAGGATGTTCTCTTTGCCCTCCAGCGCCATCGGCACTGAGCTGCAAAGAGAGAGAGGGGCCAGTTGGACACTGATGTTGGGAGCAGTGCCTCGAGGCCTCATGCAGGTGGACACAGACCTCTGGGGCAGGGGTCCCCAGGAGGGACGGGCAGGTACCTCAGTTAGGCGATGGCAACCATGGCTTGCTGCCGCACTGCGCTGCACACTTGGTCCCTCGGCTCCTCTTCCAGCAGCAGCTGCAGAGCACAACCGGGTTGGGACCTGGCAGCTGCCAGCACCCAGTGCCACCAGACCCAAGCCCTGCCCAAGGGCTGTCCTCAGAGGGTGCCGGTGCCGGGGGGCCTTGCCACCTTTCCCAGATCTGCTGGGTGTCCCCTCACCTTGATATTCTCTGCCAGCTCATATCTGTGGCAGTAGACATCCAGGCGCTGTGACAAGGTATAGTACCTGTTGCTTTGGCACAGGTTGCAAATGGCCCTCAGGAACTTAACCTTCTGGCCCTCCTCCTGGCAGCCGGGGGACAGAGAGACCAACAGGGAGCGTGAGAGTTGGGGACGCACGGCCAGTGGGACCAGAGCACTGGGGGTGCGGTGCTGTGCAGGAGGCCTGGCAGAAGCAGCTCTGCCCAGCCAGCACACCTCCAGCAGCCCGGCAGCAGAGCCCCTGTCAGCCGACGCCAGCACAGCTGTGTTCAAAATGGCCACGGTTTACCTTCTCTGGGCTGCTGACAAAGGCCTGGATGAAGTCCACGGTTTCCTGTTCCTCTTTGTACACGGGTAACTGGCTGATACCTAATAAAGGAGGAGAGCGGGGAGGGCTGTAGAGAGAGTCCGGTGGCAGGGGAGAGAGCAGAGGAAGGAGCTCAGCCCTCTTTGCAGCCTCGTGCCCGGTCCCCTGGCGCAGTCTTCCCATGTGTGTCAGGGCTGGAGAGTGCAGGGCAGACAGGCTTCTGTGATGCTGGAGCACAGTGCGGCAGGGAAAGCCCCCAGTGCATCGCGCTGAAGAACTGCCTTGCAGATAGGCAGGCAAGGTCCCCATCCCACAGCATCGCTGCCTGCTGCCAGCTCAGCTGCCTCTCTCTGCCCATGCCCCGGAGCAGGAGCGGGGTCCCCTCTGCTCTCTCCGTCCTTGGGAGAGGCTGTGCTGGGGCCAGCTCCCAGTTGCCCGAGTCATTCAGGCAGCATCATGCCCACCACCCATGGGACCCACGATGCCAGCATGCCGGGGAAACGGTGATCCTGGCGTCGAGCAGGGTGCGGTCGCTGGCCCCAGCCCTGCCCAGAGCGTCAGGGCGCCTCACTCACCAGTCAGCAGCGGCTGGACCATGCACAGCTCGTCGGGCTCCGGTGGAGACCTGCTCTCCTGGGGAGCCCCGTCCTCCTCCCAGGCCACCCTGGGGCGGCTGGGGGGTCTCTGCACCATCCTGCGGGATGGAGGGAAGGGGTAGGGCTGGGCAAGGGGGAAGCTTCGGTGAAATGCCTTGGCCTCACCGGGGCTGCCGGGGACGGTGGGGAAAGATGTGGGCTGTGCTCAGGGGCTCCTCACTGGCTCCGTGCTCCTGCCCTGTCCCATCGCCGTCCTGCCGGACACTGCGGGCTGGGAGCTGCAGCTGTGCTGATCACATGTGGTGCAGTGCGGGGGTCCCACTGCGACTGGGCAGGGAGGGCCAGGTCTTCCCCTGGTGGGGGAGCACGGGGCCGGCTCAGCCCTGGGCACCTGGGGGCTCTCAGGGTGCCTCCAGATGCCCTTTGCCCTCAGGACCTCCCTGTTGCCCTCCGGTGTGTCCCAGAGCCCCATGTTCAGACATCCTGGCGTGCCCCCAGGATACCCCTTTCCTTATGGCGCACTGTAGAGCCCCACCTCTCCCCCTCGCTTGCATTAAGTGTGTAAGATTCATTCTTATGCCAGCTGTCCTTCCCCAACCAGCTTCTGCTGCTCTGCAGGTCTCTGGGGAAGCCCTCATCAGCACCGCAGAGCTCCTCAAGTGGAAGGAGCTCAAACACCTGGTGCAGACACAGCAGACATGGAGGACTGGAGAGTGCTTGGTGAGGACAAGTCCCAGGGCCTGGGGACCCTGGCCCACCTGGGCCTGGCAGTGGGATGGAGGGGTCTCGGCACCCCTTGGACCCCTCTGCCTGTGGCTCTCTCTCAAACTCACTCCCACAGAGCTCCTGGCTGGGAGACGGGAATGGCCTGGGGGGGACGGGGAACGAGGGCTGCCGGGAGGAGGGACTGCTCCGGCCAACTGGGGAGGCTCTGTGACATGCCCGTACCCTTGTGCCCTCTCGCTCTCTCTCTCCAGCTGGTGCAGGACAGGAGCAGGGTGGAAGAATACTTGAGCCAGAGCCTGCCGTACCTGGGGGACGCTCAGGCCACCTTGCGAGAGGTGGCCGTGAGGTTCATCGGTGAGCCACAGCCCCCGGGGTCCCTCATTTGGCAGAGCCCCAGCTGCCCCACGCGGGGCCTTGGCCTCCCTCTCCCACCCCTGCCCACGCAGGTGGGCTTGGTGGCCGCCTTGCGCAGTCCCACCCCCCCCCTCGGCTACTGGTCTTCCCTGGGCTCAGCCCTGGCGAGGGGGAGGAGGGCGTGCAGCCCAGGCGGCAGGGCTGGGGCTGTGCTGCTGGGAGCACGCTGGGGAGCGGGAGGTCTGACGACGCTCTGTGCCTAGGGCTTGCTGCACGGACCCCGAGGGACCAAAGCAGGGAGAAGCTGGCTGAGATCTGCAGGGGTGAGTAGGGAGCATGGTCTGGAGGGGACGCCTGGGGGTCTCTGCAGACACGGGGGGGTCATCTCGGCTCTGTTTCTTTCGGTTGCAGCTCTTCAGCCCATGCAAGAAGACAGCAAACCCGCCATCTGTTCCCTGGCACTTCAGACCACCCTCATCCTGAACTCTCCAAGGGTGCAGCAGACATGGGGACGCAGCCTGCGAGCACTGTGCTGCGGGTGCTGCTGAGCCAGGCAGAGGTGCAGCTTTCCTCGGGAAAGCAGCTGTATTTTAATAAAGCTGGAACAACAAGCCCAAACCCACAGTGTCCTCAGGTGTGTCGCGTGCTGAGCAGACAGCATCATCCCTGGCCTGTCCCGCTGCCTGCAGGACAGCTCGCCCCTCGGCACGCCCTGGCCCCAGGCTCGTTTTACAAGTTTATCCCTCCGCGAGTCTTTCTCCAGAAGAAGCCGCGTTTGTTCACCCCCTGGGGAAGTCTTTTCCTTAGGGAGGCAGAGGGCAAAGGGGAAATGGCAGCCCCCGAAGGAATCGGGATTGCCCGGAGAGCTGCCTGATGCCCACGCTTGCCAGCAGCCCTCCAGAAGTTCTCCTTTGCTTCAGTCCCAGAGTCCTTCCCCACGCACAGCAGCCTGGCGTGCGGGGATGCTGCTTTGAGCGACGGCCCCGGGAAGGCCTCGGGTCGCAGCCCCATCTCATGGCCCTGCAGCAACCCTCCTCACGCTTCCACTCCCACAGCTCAGCCGAGACCCAAGAGGAGAAGCAAGAGGTGTGCCGCAGGGGCCTGCAGTCCCCTCCGTCACGCAGCGAGGGTAGGGCGCAGGAAGGGTGCGCCCAGCTCCGGCCATCCTCTGGCTCTCCCGGCATCCCAGCGAGGCCCCAGCATCTGCTGTTGCTGCTTCGCCACTTTTCTGCCCCGTGATGGACTCGGGAGTTTCCAAGCAGAGTCCAGACGTGATAAGGGGGCAACGGCGGGGGGACTAGAGGAAGAACAGAGTGCCTCCGTCACCATGAATGCCTCACAAGTGGTCCTCTGGAGACCAGGGGGCTCTTAAGAAGGCTGGACGAGCAGCAGAAGGCTCTGGGGCATCACAAAGACCTATGGAGAAGTGCCGAGGGGACTGAAGTGGTGTACTGTAGAGCCTAGGGGACCAGGCCCCCAGTCCAGTGGGGCTTCTTAGGGTGCTAGAGGTCCCGCAGAGGGGCCTGGGGGGCAATGAAGGCCTCAGGAGGGATCCTGAGAGGCCTAGAGCGATCCTGAGACAGCTAGAGGGCAAACGGAGGAGTGTGCCCGAGAGCCCTCCACTGGCCCCAGTGAAGGCCAACGGTGGGCTTTTGTGTGCAATGAGGGCCAAGGGCCGGTTCCTGAGGCTCCAAGGGACGGTGCAAGGAGGCTAAGAGAGGGCTGCTGCGGGGACCAGTGGGCAAACTGAGGCTTCTAGAGCACATCAGAAGGCGCGCTGGGGTGCTGAGAGGTTCCGAGGGGGCAACCGTGTCAGGCTGAGGCAAGTCCAAGCCATCCTCCGCTCTTCGCCCCCACAGAGGCCGGAGCGCAGCCCCGCCACAGGCCCAGGGCTCCTCTGCCCCTGTGGTACCACACAGCCATCCCCCCGTGGGCAGCAGGCAGCCGTGGCCAGCCTGAACGCCTGCGTGCATAGCAGCTTTGGCAGTGCCGGTACCGGAGCGCTGAGGTGGCATTCCTGCTCCGCCACTGCAGCACCTGGTGGGCAACAGCCACCATTTCCCCCCTGCTTCTCGCCCTGCTGCCCTGACAAGCTCCGAAGCTGCGGTGAAGGCACCAGGCTCCTCATGGAGCGGAGGGGAGAGATGGCAGTCCTGAGGCACAGAGTGAGGGGCAGAGGCCGTGGTCTCCTGTGGAAGAGCGATGATCCTCCCAACTTCAGCCATGTTCACCGGGAGAGGCCAATGCTCCAAACGACAGCAGCGAGGGGAAGCAGCAGGAATGAGGGCGGGTGAGAAAGAGCATGGCCTTTATTGGGCCTTTCCCCCCCCCCAACTACTGCTCCGCTGTTGCCCCCTGCTCACCTAAGGTTATCCTTTACAGCACCGGTTATGACATCCCCCCATTTTTTCCCCTCCACAATCTTTCTGAAGGAGTAATTGCTTAAGAAGCAGCTTCCTGCTGCTTTCCACATTTTTATGCTTCTATTATAGAGATGAGAGGAGTTAAGAGTCATCCTCCAATAGCCTCAACCTCTTAAAACAACCTGGAGAAACACACCAAACCCCAATTCCATTTCCAAGGGAGAAATACTTAAATCCAGTATGCCCCTGCTACTGCATGCAGAGAAGGATGATGCTAGCACAGCTCATACTGGTTTGACGCTCTTCTAATGATAAGATGGACAACCTGGGAGCAAGAGAGAACAGCAGTTACAGAACAGACTAACACGCCATCTCTGCCTGTGGTCCAAGAGCCAGCAAAAGGGGTAGGCTTGGCTGCTGCGATACCTGTGTTAGGTACATACATGCTATGAAGTGTCAAAATACAGCATTTGCAGCTACAGTCCCTGAACCCCACCTGATGCTGCTCAGCCATGCAGCATTTCATGTTTAACAAGTAGGAACCAAATAAAAGGGCATGACAGAAATTGCTACTGGCAGAAAATGGCAGGATATTACCAATAAACAGATTTAATGTACAGGTGGGTTGAGCCACTCATGATACTCATAGCAATCAGGCTGCAGTAATTAAGAAAACCATGTTCAAATTCCAGCATTAAATTTTGTGTCTGGCCAAAGACGAGTTAAATTTGCTTTCTGGAATAGGTGGGGATTACAAGAGCATTTAAAATCAGTGACCATAGGCAGGTTCAGGTGGTTGTACCTTAGGAGCGCCAGTGATGAGTCTGCGGCCCTGGAAGGCAGACAGAAGCCAGAAGAAAATCCAGGAAAGCACGGACACAGTCATCATCATCTACATAACAAGAAGCATCCATTTGCACAGTTGAACATATAGCTTTTTTTTTTTTTAAGAAAACTAACATGAGTGTAGCTGCATAGTCTTACCTCACTGTCACAAATATGCCTGATAACAGAATCCCTTCAAATTACTTTTTCCTCCATTTATGGTTGAGTATCAAAACAGAACATAGGCCTCAGCAAATCTGTACATCACAGAAACATCAAAAAATGCCTCATACTTCGGTAGTTTGTAAGACTAACTATTAAAATTTAGTACTTAATTCCTGTGTAGTTAAACAGCATTTGGCTGTCTGCCAGGTAACTTTTCTTGGTCCATTCTTTCATATCCAAACAGGAGAAATATTTCAAGTCTGTTAAAGGGACAATCTTAGGAAAAATACTTTTCTTTCTGTTAATTGCTAAGTTGCAACACAATCACCTTAAAAGACACAAGCCAGTCCCTCAGCTTGTAAGCCTCTCCTGTCAACTGCTTTCACATTCCATTTCTTGAGGTTTAATAAATAAAAGGTATTCATGTTTTCTCTTGTTTTGCTTTCAAAGCCAAGTATCAAAACAACGCCAAAAAAAATCACCAACTAATGAGGATGGCAGAAGGGACATTTTGTTTAGTCGAGGTCACTGGCTCCTCGTAGGCTTTGTAAAAGTTATTTCAAAACCTAAACTTCAGGCCCATCTTGATCTGACAGTATCCCTTGAAACAAAAGGAACATTTCATTATTCAATATGATGTGTTAAAATTACTTGACCAGACACATTCACATAATTCATCTATCAGCCACTTACATTACAGTTCATGCATTATTACAGAAATAAGAGACTGATATAAAAGCCATCTGAAGATGCAGTGTCACAGTGAGATAGTGCAATGTGCCTCAGGACACAGAAGCTTTAATCTGTGGGTCCTCAATCAACAACTTTACTAACAAAAAAGAAAAAAAAAAAGACCTTCACCAGTACACTTTCAGAGGGGGAGACTATGGCATGGTTTTCAGCATAGCAAAAACGTGCACAGTGAAACACATCTAATTTCAACTGGTTTGTGAAGTTTTACAATTTAGAAAGAACAAAACCAGGTCATCTTCCTGCCCAAACAAAGCTAAATCTGACTACCAAGAACAAGAGGAAGTTTCTCAAAGGCACAGTCTCGCGAGATAACAGCTGTTACAAAGCAAACAATATGAGTTCGTATTTCTGTGCCACTGAATAATTGAGAGAATATACTAAAGTACTTAAAATACTTCAATTTTCTGTCTCCTTTTTAAGAGTGTGTATATATATATATAATATTTTTTTTTTTTTCTCCTGTGGGCAACCTCTGCTAATTTTACTTGTTTTGTGAGCAGCACATATACAACATACCTATGGCAAAAAAATAACTCAGTATTGAGAAACTAGTAACTTCTTAGAACAAATCATTCCTTGAAGAGATGAGTTGTTTAAGCTGCTAAGTGACTCTGCTGTGAGAAAGGAAGTCTGAGGATCCTGAGAGTACAATTTTGCTGCTGGTTGGTAACCAAATGAAAAAATAGTGCATTGCACCAAAGTCAAACCTAGTAGAATTTAGCTATGCTGCTGCCTTGATACCAGAGGTGTACGCTATAAAAGAACCAGTAAAAAAATCTTGTAAATCACACACTTATATTTAATATATTGAAACAAAATAGTTAAGAATGCAAGAACTGTATACAGATTAAAAAAATATTTTTTAAACCATCTGATCTTAAAAATAGACAATAGTAGTGAAGCTTAAAATACAACCACTCGCATTAAAATGTTTCAAGCAATACCACCTTGGTGTGTCCTGTTCCATCAAATGGCCATTAAGATAACGGATCAGTTGTTAAAAAAGTTGTGTTGGTTGGAGTCACTTTTTCACAATCCAAATCTACAACAGTTTTTCCTTTGATGGAAGAGCCCGAGCATTCCTGGTGCAAACTTTCCCGCCTCTCTGCAAGTTTAGAAGTGGATCGAGCCATCGAGCCACTTTGGCTTCCATTGGTTTGAGAGCAGACATTATTAACTTTAGTAGTTTTATTTTTGTGGTGGTTGTTGTAGACTTTATATTTCATGAGGAGAATGAAGATGAAAACAAGAACCGAAGCCACAATGATACCCCCAATAATGATGATCATGGTTCCTCCAAGAAACTGCGCGTGAAGGGATCGGCACTGTTTGTATTCTTCCTGCGTTGTAAACTGCACGCATCCGATCACTCTGGTTGCGGTCAAAGATGTCAATCCGTCATCATAAACAGCAAGAACACAGAGGTCGTACTCACGTCCTGCAACCAGATCAGTCAAGAAGAAGGATTTACTAGCAGCTGGAATCATCCTGGAAGAGAAAATGAGTACAGTAAACATCCAAGTTTATTGAGCCTAAGAAGAGCTCTTTTGACTATCAATGCCACTGTGAGGAAACTAACAGAGCAGAAGATGAGCATTGCAACTGGACCAAGCAGCAAAAATCTAGCATTCCCTAGGTTTCTCGGTAGAGGTGAAAGATACAGATTTTAGCGATGGCAATATCTTTACCTTGGCTATATCAAACAAACATGGACTAGAGTGCACACGCTCGCCAATGGCTAGAGGAGAAGTCACACTTGATCTATTGTTTTGATCTGCATTATCTTAAATTTCCACAGTTTCAGCATAAAAGGGCATAACATGCTCTATACAGAATGGAATACGGTCAGCCTATCAAAAAACCATAAAGGAACTGAAGCAACATACTTAAGGACTTAAATGGCAGAAAAGGATAAAACTAAACACTGTAAAATGTATTTTAGTAATTTTATATACACAGGAAGCACATTTTGAACATTGAGGGAAAAAGGCAAAATCAAACCTGTGGTATACAGATTAACCTTATTTCCATCTTGTAACAGCTCTGTGATGCTCAGTGTCTCATAATCAGGTGACTGGTAAGAACAACCAGAGCAAAGCGTAAGCACTTGCAACTAAGTGGTATCATCTGTAGCCCGATAACAGCATCTACTGAATTGCTTACCTTGATGCAACCCTACCACTGAGATTGTTCTATGTCAATTCCAAATATTCCCTTACCACAGTGTAGCACTGGTACTAAATTGACGTATGAGAAGGATCCCTAAAGAAGAGTATATGCTATATTACAAATTCCCACAGACCCTAGTCATGAGCATACAAATCACAGTATCTCATTGCAGACCAGCTCTCCAGATGTTTGTCTCAGATTCCTCTCTGGAGTAAAGTAACACTGTTGCAGAGGAATCCCTGAAACTACATGCATTTATAGTGGGTGGACACACGGCCATCTTCTGGCCACAAAGGTGGTGGTGGTGGTGGTGGTGGTGGAGAAGACTAACTGCTTGTCATAGAGTCTTTTCCAAGTAGTCATTCATGGGACTAAGGACTCTACAGTGCTTAGACTGGAAAGAAAGAAGAGCTACACCTTCAAAAAACCATTCTCCAAACACATGGCTGCTACCACTTCATTTTTAACAACTAAATTTCTGTGACTATGAAAAAACAAAACCACTCCCTTGTCGATGTACATGTGCTATCACAGATTCATAGAAACATTAAAAGAGGAGACCCCCAGAGCTCTCTAGCCCAGCTTCCCATGCAGAGCAGTACTATCACAAACAGTAGATCAGGTCAACCACACTTCTGCCTAGCCAACACTTGAAAACCTTCCATGAGCTCTCTAAGCATCACTCCAGCATTAAACTACCCTCCTACTAGATATTTTTCCCCAAATGTCTGATTTGAATTTCCCAAACCATAACTCATAACCATTGCCCCAGCCTTAATTTATAACAGCAGCTTCACAGCCTCCAAGAATGTGACCACGTGCTGGGTTTTAAGGCTAATGAGTTTTTACTGCAGGAAAAAACAGGGTTTGAGAGGAAACTACACAAAGATTCATTTGTCAAACTGAAACACTCAAACAACTCCTAGTGTGTACATAATGAGATATTTAATCCAACATTAATGTAGGAGGAAACGTGCAAAGCTAGCAACTGCTTCAGACCAGCAGAACAAGCCCTTCAAATTCCTCATGGACACTGTTACTCATTCAGAGTGCAGGCAATGCAGAATGAGGTCTCCCAGCTGCAAGCATTAACAACAGACTCCTCCCTTCTCTGCCCTGCAAGCATTACTTTATGGAACAAGCCTTTTGTCATGATTGTTGCTCTGCAGTTATACATCTCTTATACCTGCTGACCATTAAATCCTCAAAGTACATCGTGCTCCTTGCTCTTTCCTGTCTTCCACAAATTTAATTCGGTGATGTCATTATCTAACGTTACACCATGCCAAAGAAAACACCAAGGTTGTGTTTCTCACTGGACTAGGACTCTGGAAAGTAATTCATTGATCCTTTGCTTTTCCAGGTACAATGTTTGGTGGTTTGTAGCTGGTGATTCTCCCACACTCACCACGTGAACGTGGCCCTCGATGCTTAGGTGTGGCTGGTGCTTCGCAGAGCACTACTCGGTTGGCTTGACATTCACCTTCCTAAAACATATACCATTATCAATTACCAGACAAATATCTAATAACTTTTTGGTCTTCTGTTCAGCCACATTTCACAGTGACCAGACACAACAAGAGAACACCATGGCTCAGACTGGACTGCATTCCTCCCTCAGTTCAAACACCAAGTTACACTGAAACTAAGCAGAAGATTCTTGCTTGTCATACAAAGGGATGTGACTGAGAAGATGGAGAATTTAGTTGCTTGCCTTCAAACACTAAAAGGCTTTGAAATCAGTCATGCCTCCCAGAAAAATACTTCTGGCAACTACATCCAACCATGGCACAAAGTCTAAAATCACTTGTCATCATCAAAACCGTCACTGAACCTCAGGGCACAATATGTAAAAAATTGAGGGATGTCATAGATAACCTCTGCAGAAGAAGACACCATTAAAAAGACCAGCTAAGCAACAGGAAAGGAAACACCACACAGGAAGCATCTTTCTAGTCTTTAGGAGTCTGCCCATCTGTGAGAGGGAGGTGTCATTGCAAAAATTATGCAAAGTACAGTTTTCTAGCTTAATGTCCATATTATTTGCCTTATTCAGCAGCCTTTGATGCTCACTTTTGTTCTTTCAAACAACTTTCTGCAGTACCTTATTGTCAGGATTATTCAATGAAGAGTTCTGTATTGAAATTTGACTAATTTCCATGGAAAGCTATGAACAGAATATGCTATATTACAGTGTGCCCAGCTATTGCTGAAATACTTTTATAGTAGCTGTCACCCAAAAGAGGATGTTCTAAATCTTTCTGATCTCCTGTGCAAATCTTCTGTACAAATGTTCAATAAGACCAAATATATATTTGATTTCTATTGGCTTTTCTGGTAATACAAGGCTATTTTCAGCTCCATGAATAAGGAGAACAATGTAGTCTTGATAAGGTTTCTTCACTGGCTAAGCAGTTATTCACAGACACGTCTCCCGGGAAAGGTAGCTATTTTGGCATTTTTAGGAAGTTTCAAATGAGTAAGGACAAAAACTACAAATGAGTAAGGACAGCTCACAACTGAGTAGGCAATCTGCCTCCAGCCATGTCAGTAGTTAACCTCTGCATGTTTTCTCGCTTATGCCTGCAGAGCATTTACTTCTGCAGTATAGTGTTCCCTTTACCATATTTACTTTATTTCAGTAATGCTATAAATGATCAAATAGCAGTTAAATTCAATCAGCTTGACAAATTAGCACAAGCTTGAGTATAGTGGTTGTAACAAAGGCAGGTCTTTAGTGCCAGGCTGTGGTGAATGGCGAGGACTTGTAGGAAAGGCCAGAAAGCATGTAGGTAGATACTGGGAGCAGCGTATCATCTGAAAGCTTTATCATTCTATCAGAACCCACAGAATACAGTTTAGAGAGTGGCGTCTTCAGAACAAACATCTCCATTAGCACTTAGTTTGACCCAATAACAATTTAAGCACCATTGACTACTTTGTAGGTTTGTTATGAAACATACTGGGGATGCCATATGACCCTCGATGGCCCCAAATGACTGGGATATAGAGGCATTGAAATTCTAAGCGGGGGTGGGGGGGTGGGGGGGGTGGTGGTTGGGGTGGAGGGTAAAGCTTATCAACCTCTCAGTGGAATTGTTCCATCTCAAACTAAGAGCTTGCAGCAATCAAAGTCATTTACTTAAATAATTAGTTTGCATGAAAGACATTTCACAATAGTGATACAGAAACCCCAAACCCACGCCTGCCAGGAGATTCTCAAATCTCCGGGATGCAAAAACCTTTTACTTGGCTATTCTTTGGGTGGTTTTTTTTTTTTTTTTTGGTCTTTTTTTTTTTAATTCTTCAAGAAATGTTATTATGTTGTTTCACAATTACTACCCATGAGGTTTTTCTCTAAAAAACCTCTTCATTTACATTAGAGTTTCATCAGGAGCTCGCTTCCCATTACCTATAAAAGCTGCCAAAACTGTGGTTTTTAAACACAATTCCACCAAATATTTTTTTTTTTTTTTTTTTTAGCTGAAAGTACACTACCTTTTCTCTTACATCTCTAGTATCACAGACTCTCCATGTTGGCCCACAAGCACCATCTTTCAAATGGATCAATAGCAGAACAGTGTCAGATTTAAACGAAGAGTGCTAACGTAACTGGTTTAACAGCACTAACATCTATAAACCATAATCCGTGCCAGCATTTCCCCTGCCATCTGTAGTCAGCCAGTAACAAGTAAAGCCCTTTGGTAAAAGCTCAACTGTAAAACCTGCTCACAAAACTTCTGACAAAACATCATTTTGTGAGATTGGAAATATTTCCTAGCAACTTTGTCAACAACGACAAAATAAACTGAGCAGCTCAAAATCGAGATGGAGTCTTTTGTTTGGACTCTAATTGATCAATGATACTGCCCATAGGAAAGTGTAATACTGTGGCCAGAGTGCCTCAATTTAATCACGTTTACTTTGGCCAATCCCCAATCCAACACCACCATTTTGAAGGTTTGAAAACCAGAATTTCTTTTCTGCCAGTTCAACTGTTCAGTTGGGAAGGGAAGGATGGGGATGAAAGGAAGGGATGGGAAATTTGACGTGTGGGAGGGACCCCAGTGACAGGAGGTCTTTTTGAACTGATTCTGTCAACAAACTCCTGAGCACCCAGTTTACTCAGCTGATTAAAGGGATTAAAAAGCAATCAGTATAGAGTCTGTTTTTTTCACAGAAACACCCACTGAGACCCAAATACAATCTATGACATCTGTGGAAGTAAAAACAACAACAACAACAACCACCATCCTAAACCAGCATAAAATCCTAGACCGTTACTGAACCTAGGCTGCTGGCTGCATTTTTCAAAAGAATTATTTTCACATGGTTCATGCTACAGTCTGGAAACGAAATGATTGTGCACCAGAAGATACAGACAGTTATGAAGCATTGACGGCAGGTTTCTTATTTATCAAGCTTTCACAAAAATCATGCCAAAATTTTTGATAGAAGCAATGACAGCAATTGATTCTTATTCATACTATTCTTAAAAACCCCCCATACTTCTGCATCAACAGTACGAAAGGAAACAGGGATGTTTTCCACCTCCAAAAAAAGCACAGCATCTTAAATGTTTGGGAAACAAGACATTGATATTTCATATTTGAAAATAACGCAACAACTACCATCCATCATTTGCACCTGCAGGGTCTTTGATAAACCATAATGCAGCTCCAGCAGCAATCAGGTGGGCAGCCTCATTAACAAAGATCACGGGGCATGGGAAGGAGGGGAATGAAAATGCAGAAGTGACTCTGTGGTCTGAGAAAACCAACTTTGTAAGGGTAATCCTGATTAACTGAGCATGCAGTCAACTATGAGAATGTAAGGTTTTTCCTCAGAAAGGGAAACCTGAAGGAGAGATTTCCAAGGAGAAACTCCCTGAAAACTGCCATGACAACTGCTACATTGCAAGATAAGGAAAAAAAGATACCAAATTTAAAGCCAAAGAGTGACAAGTCATGTGATATTTACAGATGTCAGATGGCTCCTATATTTCTGGACTTCCATTGCTATATCCACCTTTTTGAGGAATGTCTGCTAGCTAGGTGAAGAAATGCAAACATGACCACTTGTCCAAGATTTCCTCCTGACAGCCACCGCTGATGTGCAGGCTTGCGTGGATAACCACGGCAATCCTGACGTACTCCCAAATCACTACAGTTACTGCACACGCATGCAGCAGCTCCACCGGTTGAGAGGCATGTTGCACCCCCTGCAAAACTGAGTCCATCCCTACAGTGCATGTGCAGGGTCCAGTGTGCCAAGGGCATGCAGAAAGGAAACACGAAGTCTTATGGCATGTGCCTGACCAATGAGGAGCTATAAAACCTCTTTCAAACTTCACTCTTTGAAATCTAGCGTGGTCCTGAGGCTTTCCATTGCATTGCACTGAACTAATTTAAGAATTTTTGAGCAGACGTAGCGTGGCTGATTCCAACTGCTTTTCACGCAACAGATGTAATCATTGCTATATTGATCTGGCAATATATCACCTTTTCCCCAAGAGTGACAGCTCTGCCCTTTAAACAACAGTACTTTGTACTCCATCTTAAAAGTGGTCTGCCTCTCAATTTCTAAGTTTTCCTCTCAACAGAGAAAACAAGGACATATTATCAGCAGTTTTATGCAATATATAGTCTCTCAATTATCTATAGAGAAGCATCAGTATTAAATACTCATCTTCTAATTTATAGCATGTAGTTGCAGCTAATTAAAGTTAGATGATCACTAGCTATTAAAGATTAAATTCAATGCTTAGGAGACTGTTGCCTTTGATGTTATGAGATCCAGCTTCTAATTGACTAGGACATCAATCAGATTGTTATGAAGCATTAGTAATCTGCTGCTTATATCAACTGTGGTAAAAATTGAAGTTTAGCCAGCCTAGCTCAGACATACAAAATCACTTTTTTTATCTTTAATTTGCTGGCCATTTGAGGAAGCACTGGCAGACAAAATAGGAGCACCTACAGTTCCCTTCAGGGCATTTTGAGCATCAGTTGCTGCCCCACTTCTCTTTTGCACAGAGAACAAGGCTACAAGAGAGGGGTCACCCAGGGTCCCATGGTGATGAGCCTTTTATCCCATAACCTAACGCAAGGAGTCATCTTCATAAAGATACATATGAACTCTATCACCATACAAAAGAGGAGCATTTTCATCTATACGTACACACAAACATGTGCGCATCATGACAAAGCAGCAATAAAATAGCATGGCTTCTCTCCGAGATTAATTATTGCTTTCTAAAGCTTGTATAATATTTGTCACTACTATTTTAGTATCGAAAGGTCAGTTCTGCTGATATCTCTTCCCCAAGACTAGCACTAGAAACCTGGGCAGGACACTTGAGCAATGACAGTTAAACTAAAATTATAGCATTGTGAAGTCCAAATTGCGCAGGAACTGTAATCAGCATCAAGACTGTAAGCTGTTTAAAGAATACAGATCCATTTATTTCTCAGAGAAGGAAAAGCTGCACAAAGTGGCTATTACAATTCTTGATTCACTCTATACGTGGCTGTACAACAACAGTTTCCGACCTTTCTTCCAAAAACAAACAAGGCTCTTACTTTCAATACTGATGCTTTCCGCAAATTGCTACCTGCACCTTAATTTACCAACTCTGGATTGTTGCTACTCATCTTGCCAGATGCTTCACTCTGATGCAATTTTCTTTCTCCAGAGCTAATGTCTGCCTTCAATTTTGCTAACCCCTGTCCCAGGAGATGGGTCAGTGTGATAGTTTCCATTTCACAGAAAGAGAGGAGTTAAGTGACTCACCTGAGGCAACAGTAACTGGCAGAGCCAGAAGCACAACTCCTATTTTCTTTTCCACATTCACCACTGTGAAAATCGCTGTGTGGCCATATGTTGTGAATCTCCCAAACTGGGAACAACAAGGAGCAATTATGGTGCACTTATGTGCAAGTGTACACAGGCAGCGTAACCATGTGCAGGGCACGTATGTTATTCTCACATACACCAACGGATAGTTTGATTGCAGTGCAAAGGTAAAATTAGGAAGAATATCGTCTCCCTCACCTCCATAGGCTCCTAGCATGGGCACAGATGAACACACACTTACCCACACTTACCTATCCAGAGGGAGAAGGAAAGGGAAAGATGAGGAAAAATAAAGGAGTCAAAGGAGCAACTTTGCAAGATAAAGCAAAGTTGCCATAGCAACTGCTCTTCCCATGGTACAGCTCAACTTGACAGAAGCGACAGGTTTCTGATGCATCCTGAATCGCTTAATACTTTTTCCAGGCAGCAAGCTATTGCCTGCCAGAAATAAATTACACAGTGTCCTCTAGGTAGAAGGAAGCTTTTCACCTTCTGTAAACTCCTTTGGCAGCACTGAAGCACGTCTGCTGCTGGGTACACTACTGCACATCTATTTACATCTTCATATATCAACAGACTGACTCCGTGAAAGAGATGTTTGTATACCTTACCAGAAACATGGAGTCTGAGACCGTCTTGACCATGCAAAGGGTCAGCAAATAATCTGGGGAGCTCCTGTTTCTCCAGTGCACATTAACACGCTCAACTTAAAAAATTCCAACATCTATAGCATGACTTGAAGTAGCAGTTGTTCAGATAAATGCAAATGCAGAATTGCTGCCCAATTACGATTCCTCTCACTTTAGCACAAAACTTCCTTTAAGGATCTATATTTGATGATTACTCACTGTGGGAACGGAATGAGAACGCACAAATTTTCATCTTTGAGATGCCCATTATGCTGCAGTCTATTACATTGTATTATTTGAAATCACTGCTCTGTGATTTGAAGCATCAAGTATTTTATGGTTTTCTTACCAACCTGAGCATTTCAGTTAACAGGAATCTGGCCTGAGAAAGGGGCATGGAAATATAGTATTCTTCCCCATTTCTTCTTTCGGAAAGAGGCTGTTCAGCAGCAGTATTCAAGTCTATAGATTTATTAACAAGCTACCACACTAGTCACCGATTTATTTTTAGAGACTTTGGGAAGTTTAAAACTCATTGAGAATGAATAGTTGCAATTGTATGAAGGCTGCCAAATTGGCTGACCAGCCATTATGGCAAAGGATGAAAAATCCCATTAAACACCTCTCTCAAACTACTGGCCATGCCTGCGATGCACCTACCAGCTCTAGCTGCTTCTCACTTTGCTTGCTTCATTTCACTTTCTAGTGGGAGAATTGAATAAAATCCCTTTAGAAACCCCAGTTACAGCTATCGAGACATCTCTGCTTCACATTTCCCTTCATTTCGCAACTTTGAGCTTCTCTCAAACAGCAATGTCACAAACGTTGTCACAGCTGACAATTAAATGAGGCTTCATCTTCCAGCCGGCTCCCCGCCATCCCTGTCAGATCCCAACAAGGCATCCTCCCACTCCCTCTTAAGAGACCCTTGCTTACCCTGAGACCTCCTGCTTCCTTTCTAGCTCGTAGCCGTGACAACGGGAGGATGGATGGCATCCTTCCTCAAAGAGACTCTGGGGATGGGCGTTTTAACACAAGACTTCTGAAAATCCCAAGTGACTGTAAAGTGAAACGTCTGTTTCAAGGACTTCATGCCATTTTCATACACAGTTCCTTTTTTTTTTTTTTTTTTTTTTTTTTTCCTTAAACAAGAATTTGCTTGCAATGGTAGGTATTTGAAATAGGAATCGCAGCAGAATGACTACTCTGCATTCCTTTCCTTAGGGGACTGCTTACCAAAGCACTAGATTTGAACCCAGACTTTCAGGTATATTACTGAAGCTATTAGATATCATTCTCCTTTCGCTTACTCCACTCCAAACTTTAGTGCAACCAGTGGCATTACATTAGAAATAATCATTATCACTCATTAGAAAAAACATTATCACTCTGTTTAGAGACGTTATCATCCTTACAAAACGCACAACTATGAAACGCTAAATCCAAATCAAATGCTAGCTCCCACTTTCAAGTCATTCTACCCCTCCTTATCCCTTCCACCCCTGGTTAATCCCTATAAACAGAAAGGCATATAATCAGAAAGACAACCAGCCCTGCCTGCATGAGGGAACAGCTATAAACGTAATCTGCATGCTGTCCATGGAGACTTAAATAGTTATTCCCAAGTAAATTTTACTTCAGCGGACAAATGTGAAAATCACACAAATACCTAAAACTTTCCATGCAGTGTCCAATTCATACCAGTGAATTTTATCCCCGTGACACCACAAAAGTGGAGAAAAGGAAACATGCAGCAACTGATACAGGCTGAAGGTTTGGCTTAACATGGTAAGGCCATAGCCATATAGGCAGAACATTGCTTTGGACATCTCACAACTTTGGGCATCTTGATTTCTTCTCTCTTCCCCATATTTTTAAGTAAAATAATTACACTTAATCAGCATAAAAGGTAACTAAAATCTCCATCTCAATTTCCTTAAATGTTAACAACTAAGATATTGCTCATCAGCATCACTTGGTCCATTAAACTGGACTATGAAACTTAATTATGTCTGTAAAGAGTTTAGAGATCCTCAAGAGGCAGCACAGAAGCAAATGTATTATTAGTTTTAATAGTGTAACTCCTCAACAACAGGAGTTTAATGAGCAAAGACTCAGGCAGCCATTGCCTCCTCATCCCCCCATTTACAGTTACTCTTTGCAGGATAGCTCTTATTACACAGAATATGTCAAATTATGCTCTCCTTTTTTCTTACTTCCACTGCCTACTTCACAGAGGTATGAGCATGGGAATGTGAGCAGCATTACCTGTACACTAGTATGTCATCAGCAGAACTGTTATACTGAATCTGGTACATTCGAATCCCAGGAAGGTGATGCTGAGAAGGCCACTGGATAAGAGCAGAAGATGATGTCAGCTCAGCAACCATGACCACCTTCTCTTGCTGAGCCTTTGTTTCATTTGGAAAGCTGGACTTGGCAGATATGAGAATATCTGAGGGGCCAGGCTCCACATCTTTATCGCAGTTGGTGCTGTTAGCAAGGTTAGGGTACGGGGTAACGAGGAGTTCAACTGGAGCCGTTGACTCTCCCGCAGCATTTGATGCTATGCAGGTGAATGTGCCCTTGTCAGTCAAAGAAGTAACCAAAATATCCAGAGTACCATTCTCATAAGAAATCGTCCTAGATGTGTTAGAGACCAGCTTCCCATCAGGTGAAATCCAGCGAACGTAGGGATCTGGATCGCCGACAGCTTTGCACTTCAAAGAGACACTTTGGCCTTCCGTCACTGTTAGTTTTGGGGTTCGATGCGTTATCATTGGGGGTTCGCAGACAAATTCCTCCTCTTTAATAGACCAAAAGTATTTGCCCATGAGTTCTGGTGGAGAGGCGCAGGTTTCTAGATCATCTTCTCTGGTGAGACGTCTCAGCCACACGAGTTCACAGTTGCAGTGCAAAGGATTCCCTCCAAAGCTAAGCACGAGGGATGAGAGTGGAGATCCTTTAGACTTGGCGTACACCGGTATTCTGGAAAACAAAGGGTCAGGAGGGATCTTTTTCAACTTGTTGGAGGTCATGTCTAGACGGGCAAGTTTGTGAAGGTTTGAGAAGATTCCCTCTGGCACAAACTCAATGAGATTATGATCCAAACTGACTGTATTGACATTAGAAAGTTTGGCAATTGTTTCCCAAGGAACATTAACAAGATTGTTGTAGGACAGATCCAGGTCTTCAATTGTTTCAATAAAGTCATCCAACGACCCAGGAGAGATATAGTTTAATTGATTGTTACTGAGTATTAAATGTCTAAGGTTAATTAAACCTTTGAAATGGTCTTCATTGATGTAGGTCAGTCTATTACTATCCAAGTGTAAGGCGTGAAGGCCTTTAAGATCAAAAAATGCATAAGGCATAATTTGACTTATTGTATTCCTTGATAGTGTCAAATGAATTAGATTAGTCATGTTTGCAAAATCTTTTCTCCTAAGTGTAGTGATAAAGTTATCCATTAACCTTAGTTCGGCTGTTCTCCTGTCAATACTGGGGGGCACAAAGAGAAGCCCCGTCTTCGTACAGAGAATTGTGAAGGATGGAGACAGGTTTTGACACATGCATCTTTTGGGACACATCATGGCCTTCACGGCTGTGCTAATAACCAGTAGATAGATAACCAGCCTTTCCATCGTAAGAAAAATAACAGACCTAAAGGGGGAAAAAAAAAGAAAAAAAAAAGAAATCCATGTAAATGTATTTTAATTGGGCATTAGAAATAGGTTTACATTGAAGTTTTCATTACAAGTCCGCCTGTGCAAACTGGAAACACCTTCCAAGACAATAATAAAATTACTGGTAATATTAACTTGGATGTTTTTAGAGATAAGAGCTTCTAGTTCCGTGCTAGTTTGGCTCCACTTTCTTCCTGACAGCAACACTTAGATTGACTGTGAGGCAACAGTCCATCACTACTGCTTCTCCAGGATGCACTAACAGGGTTATCTACCTACTAGCAGCTCTTCCCAACCACCAGTGTTGACAGTTGTACTTTAATAGGTGGAACAAAGCAACATGTGAAGCTGATACTTGGTGAGAGGAATGTGAGGGGTGGGGGGAGCAAATAAATATACAAGATTTTTTAGGTTAATACCATCTACATAACTTTCTCTACACACATCTGACTATTTGCTGGGACTAGAACCTCATTTCAAACTGCGTATCACTTCCTCACTTTGTGATTATGCTCCCCTCACTTTCTTGCCATTAGAGATGTCCAACAACTTTTTTGTCTTACACCTCAAGCTCGTCTATGTCCCTCCTCAGTTTGACCTGTACCGAGCTGTGTGCTTTTTGTAGAAATGCATGTTTTAAGGACAAGGGGTTTTTTTCCCCAGGAGGTGGCAGGGGTCTAAAACTTCTACAGCAAATAAGAAGGAGAAATACATTCAAAGGCACTTCTGAAAAGCAAGGCTGTGTTCAATCACAGAAGCACGTATATATTTTTTTTCTGTGCAGCACAGGTAGCAGCTTTAGAAAAAAAATTTTCGTAATTGCACATGGGTTTGGTCAATGAAATTATCTCTGCGAAATCTCATGTATGCCAAGTTATTTCCCATTGTACTTGAAGTGCTTGCCTCCTATACCAAGGGGAGATTTTCATTTCTACTTTACCTCCAGCTGGCTGGAAAATTGCTAAGTGTAGTGACTCAAGTAACCACAAAGGCGAAAACTCCCAATCTGCAATGAAAAGGACTCAAACTATGTGTTTCGTGCGAGTGCCCTGGTACAACTCAATTCCAAACTCTAGCTGGTGAATCCTACTCCAAAAGAAGGGCAGTGGTCTTTTTGCAAATGAGCCCATGTAGTTCTACTTCATATCTAAGTTCTAGCACACTAGAGATCACAGCTGGTTAAAGTTAGTTCCACGTGACAATTCCTTCATATAGTGGGTAAATGCAGTGTAAAAATAATCAACTACTGCCTTTGAGCACAAGCAATGCAACACAAGACATCGTCCTCAGTTGAGCACAAAGTTGGGGACAACATAATCTGCTGAGTCAGCTATCTGTAAAAGAGACTACCAAAGCTTTTGGTTACAATAACACAATTTGCTGTAAGTCAGCAGATGCTTACAGTATGTTTGTGGATTTGGGTTTTTTTTGTTTGTTTATTTGTTTTTTGTTGGTTTGGTTTGTTTCACTTTAATGATTTCCATGAGCTAGAGCTCCTTTACAGGGCAACAGATCTTTGAGATACAGAATTACAGTATCACAGTTGCAGAGTCTGGAAATCAGTTTGGTTAGATCAAATTTAAAGCTCCACAGAGGGGAAAAGAGTTATTGAAATCAATCCATTGCTTATACAGTATTATTAACTCAATTCAGAGAGCATGAAACTCAGTCTAAACCTCTTAACCATTGCTACATATTCATGAGAGGTTAATCTTCAGTCGTATGCAATTCTGACCAAGTCTCTGCAACTGTAAAGTATTTTGTAAAAAGTAAACAAAAAAGAGACAACCCAATCAACCAAACCCTCTCCAAAACCTCTGAATGGTTAGAGCACAGACACTATGAGAGGCAGAGAGGACAGGGCTTAATCAGCCTGGAGAAGAGAAGGCTTTGGTGGACCCTGTTGTAGGAACCTTCTTGTACCTCTGAGGAGTTTATCAGGAAGATGGAGCCAGGCTCATCACAGTGGTTCATGACGGGAGATCAAAAGACAAGGGGCAGAAATTAATACAATTAAGGTTCAAGCTGGAGATGAGGAAAAAAAATTTTCTGGAAGCAGCTTGTCTGGAAAGGTTGTGGGACCTCCATTTTGGGATGAGGTGACTGGACAAAGCCATGATCCCAGAGCTGACCATGCTTTCAGCAGGAGATGGGACTACAGACCCTCAGACTTCTTCCCACCTGTGTTATCTTGTGACCTAATAACCATGAGTACCTCCACATTTTTCACATTTCAGCTGTAGCTCTACAAACTGTAGCCTCTGCCTGTCTGATTTTTAGTGCTGGTTTTAAATTCCATTTCCAAATGTTGCTTTTTATATTTAAGGGTGTCAGTTCTATGCAGAAAATGATACATTTTCTGTTAAGAACAACAGAGTTAGGAAAACAAATACTACAGTAGAGTTTGCACAAAGTGAGTTCACTTTATACTTACAATTTTTTTCTAATAAGCATCCTCTTAGTAATGTCTTGCTTCCTGATAATTTTTTTCTCAACAGCTTTTATAATATTTAATGTAGTCCACTACAAACTTTATCTTCCAAGTATTTGCTTTTTTAAGAAACTCATTTCCACTGTCACTCTGTCCTGTGCTCTGAACCCTTCTTGCCTCTAATGGCTCCACCTTTTCACTTCTGCTAGGTACAAATGATTAATGGATGCACAACTATCCAAAACCAGGCTGCTGTGCAATATTGTAATTCCCTTGTTTTGTCATTAGCAAATATTAATGCAACATTAATGGATTAACTGCCATCTGGGCTGTAAGAAACCTGGACAAAACCACCACACTTAAACCATTATTCCGTTAAAAAAATAAATGTTACTAATGTGAAACCATGGCACTAAAATTAATGATTTTAAAACCAACAATGAACATAGTACAACTACTCTTACAAACTATATAACCATCGCAAAGAAAGGGTGACTTGTAAAGAAAAACTGCATATAAGTGAATTACTGCTGTTGTTCTGGATTGTTGGTAAAAGCAGGTTTGGCACTATCACCTAAGAACCGCATCAGCAACATACCTGACTGCATGGTAATACAGTAGTATTTTTAAAGACAGTTTAATCCACACCACCTCAACAGAAGGCAGTAAAAGAAATTAATTTCATACTTATAAGACTACCCACGGATGTAGGACATGCAGGAAAAAAAATTTCTCTGAACTGTTGCTTATTGACTCATTTCCTCAATTACCATCTGCACAGTTGCAGCTTAAAGTTCATGCAAAAAAAAAGAAATCAGTTGAGGTAGTCATTTAATTGCAAAGTAATAAAGACCTATAGAATAGAATACTTCCAGTTGGGAGGGACCTGCAACAGGGGGTCATGTTCTAAATATGTGCAGTGACAGGTTTTTTTTCTGTTTTCCTACAGCAAAACATTACTAGGTGACCACTACCTATCATTTGTAGTCGAAATGGCATTTAAAGGAAGGGATATTTAATTCCAGCAATTCACAGCTATTGGCCTATTAACTTTGTTCTGTTGGAAGGAATTCAGGTTGCCTCTGCTGTAAATATAACATTTTCAACAGCTTTAAATTGGTAGCATGGTATAGAGATTTCTTACACCCTGAAAAACACACACTGTGTGAATAATGATGCGTAAAGCCACTGTTTTACCAGCTTTAAGGAAGAAACTCCATCTTCCAAAGAATGGTCCTTTGTCAAGTGCCTTTACTGGGGAATGGCACTTTTCTCCAACACAAAGCATACTTATTTCAGTAAAATCTGTTTCCTTTTCTTGTGCCTAGCTATTCATTTTACTGGAATTATTAGCAACATATATTCAAGTACCTGGTTTCCAGCCTATACTTGTTTACGCTGCATCTATTTGGCATTCATCTGCATCTTTCCCTGGAGTTTAAGGGGTGTAGCTATGTCTGTTTTTTTGGTTCATTCTCCACTGAATGGGGTTCCTGACTCACATGTTGAACATCATTGCCAACTATTCTACGCCCAGATGTATGCCATGTCTAATACCGTCATCACCTCCGCCTTTGCCTGTTCAAAGACACGTCTTCCTGCTATTTTTGAGCATGCACTAAAGGCTTGCTAAATCTGTTATTCTCTTATCTACACCATTTAATTGCTCGGCACTGGCCTCACACAGTACCCTGAATACAAAAGCTGCAGCTGCATCAGCTTCTGATCGTACTCAGGTCTGTCCGAGAGAGACCTTGGCTCCCTATGGCACAGAAATTTTGATATAGAGAGGGAGGCAAATAGAGACTAGGTATTAGAAACAGCTATTTCATACCTTGCACCCTCATCACAGAGAAACACAGTCCGAGATATTTCATCCACTCAAGCATTGCTTTTCCAACAAACAAAATTAAATCTGATACAGGAGAGGCTAGCCACTGCTGAGTCTGGCCAAGATGAGCAGACTGTGCTCTGACATATTTCAAACGCAGATTGTTTGACTGTCAGACTGCTGTGACGACCTGGTTGCTGCACAAGACAGGGGCTCGCCATCACCATCCTTAGAAGAAAAAAACAAAAACTTTTTCTTGAGGGAGGCTTTATCATTATCCTTTTCTGATCCAGAGTTAACCACTATGCTGGAAAAAAAGTCTTTTTAATTTACCAACAATTAATAATGTGCTTAATTTAGTGTTGCTTGCCTTACCCGTAGGTGAGCAAGAAACACTTCCAGTAAGTGTTTAAGAAGTATCTTGTTAATTTTCCTTCTTTTTTTTTTTTTTATTCTTTTCCAAGACCACTGGAAGTAAATTTCCAGACACACTTGGGCACAGAGCAGATTAGCCACAAATCTGACAGCCAGCATTTGTCCAACCCCAAATTACTATAATTAATATTAATACCATAATTAATATTAATACTAGGATTTTTGGGGTAATTTTTTTTTTAAATCTAGTTCACAGCATAAAAGGAAAACCAAACCATCTAATGTTAAAAATAACAAAATATAGAATATTTATTCTTTTTCCTGGCATTATTCTTCAGACACATCAACTATGCAGGTGAACCCATTTGCCTTTTCCTTTTTCACCAGAAGGTGGCACAAATAATATCCACCTGTGCACAGTTATTGCCTGCCACTCCTCAGGTGGATGGCACTGGGGAAGTGTATTTATAATGCACAAAAATCACATTTCCAATCCCCACTATAGAGGTGCAGAATAAGAAAAGCAGAAGTAAAAGCATAGCAATAATTTTCATCTCCACGTTCATTTTTGCCTTCATTTTACCTACTTCAGTCATCTGTCAAGTGTGTTAGCGAACCTGAAAATAATCTTTTTGGTTTGTTTATTTTGTGGTTGTTGGTTTTGTCATCCCATTGCCTCCCCCCCCCCCAAAAAAAAAACCCAAAACCCACAACAACTAGTTTCTGTCCCATTTCCTAAACTTTAGTGCATACCATATAATGAGGAAGGTATAGAACGAATTACCAACAAAAGTTTAAGTGCTTTATGGCTTTATTGTGTGAGTATCTGCACTCCCTCTGTCTCTGTCTCTCCTTTCTATAAGGGCCAGAGAGCTCATGATAAGCTGTGCTGATCTTCCCCACCCTGCCCCCGAAAATCCTGAACTGGAGCCATTAAATCTGTGGTTGAGGTAGCCAGGGCACCAGTGTAAATTAGGAGAAATAGCTCCTGTGGGTTTTGATGAACGGTCCAAGGTCTCCTGAAGATGTACTTGATGAAAAGCAGAGAGTGAATTATGTATTGATGTTTTATTTAAGGGTAGAGCAGCTTCTGGTGCAGAGAGTCTGGAGGTAATGCTACTTCAGAGTTGCCATGCTGATAAACGAGCTATTCTTAGCCACGCTCTATCTCTTTCACAGAGGCTACACTCAAACACAGCCAATATTAGCAATTAGAAGCATTCATTCTTTATTGGAAGATCTATTATGAATTGCAACACATCCCACCGCCCAGTCCTAGCACATTGTACCTAGCAAAGTGTTTCAGTACACGTAAAATCGTATTGGTTTTTATCTCCCTGGCTTCACCACCTGCTGCTTGTACTGGGGAATTTGGTGGACAAACAGTTCCACCTTCAGCTAATCTGAATGTCACGCTGCAGGTGATGCTCTGTTAGCAAGGGCAGCACCTCCCTGGGGACCGCTGAAAATCTGGGAGAATCACAGAGAGTTTTCCTATTATTCCCACTTGTGCAAGGACTGTTTGAGATTATCTGACTCTTAACAGCCCCTATTTGACAACAAAACTCTTGGAAATACATAAAGCACATTGTTCTGATGGACAGTGAATTTCAGATGAACATGCATTTTTTTTGGACATTGATTCTTTCAATTCTTAAGATAAACAGACAAGCATAATTAATGTTAAACAACTGAGACAACTGCTCAAAAATATTCCTTCGAGGGAAGGACATAATGATCATAGCAGAAAAATGCTGTACAGTTTAGATCACACCTTCTTACTCAGGAAAGGCAAATTAGATCCCTGATGGAACAGGTCTGGGTCTGGTGGATTAATGCCAGTAAAATCATGAAAAGTTTGTAGCTCCATATCAGAAACAGCAAGTCAGAACTTCCCCACCAGGAGATGGAAAAGTTGAAGCCTTTTATCAAAGCAAAAATACTGCTCTTTGAGTGTCTGGAAATTTAGGAAAAGAGGCATGATAGAAGCAGAGGACTGTGTAAAACACCATGCACCAACCACCAAAGAAAATTGGAGCTCCAGCTTTAAGACTCTCTCAACTCCTCAAAGAGGTTGTTGGAGTTTTTATTTTAGGATAGTCTGGAAGAAATTTGGTGACATATTTTACAAGACAATAAAAACCACAAATGGCTCTTTATGACACTGAAAGGGGAAACTTTTGCTGCTTAAACCAAAATCATCTTATTAGAAGGGCCTGGGTAGACCTTTTGTGGATAGTTTCTAGATATACTTTAACCACTGTAACATAAAATGCCATAAAATATCCCTCTCTGGGTAAAGAGGACAGGAAGATGAGTCAAGGGTCTTAAGTCTCCATAGCGTATAACTTCATTCTGATATGGACAGTTAATATTTGGAATAGGGTTAATTGCCCCTCACTCATTTAACATCAAGTATTTGGATACACAATGAACTATCCCTGTGCATTCTGCAGTCTTGCCTAATCCGGTTGCTCCGGCATGGTCCTAATTTCTAAGGTGAATTTAGTTTCCTGTCGTCACAACAAACTGTGATGCCTTCTAAAAGTTTTCTGAACAACAAGGAAGGAAGAAAAAAAGGAAGGAAGAAAAAGAAGGAAGGAAGAAAAAAGGAAGGAAGAAAAATGAAGGAAGAAAAAAGGAAGGAAAAGGAAGAAAGGCAGAAAAAAGGAAGAAAGGTAGAAAAAAAGGAAAAGAAAAAGAAAAAAAGAAAAGAAAAAAAAAGAGAGGAAAAAAAGGTATGCAGTCTTGCATGCTGTCCTGGTGTCCACTGGGGTGCTTAGCTGCTGGCTGGGGTTAAACCCCGACACATGCCTATGTAAAACCCTTGACATGAAGCTTTGTTAGTGCAATTGCTGTTACCACTGAGGGAGAAGGGATTGCCCAAAGCTCCATGAGTCTCTGTGTAGAAGCCAGCGATCTAAGGCATCGATGCTAAAAATAGCAAAAAGGGGCCAATTACGAATGGCATGCTGCCGAAGTGCCGCAGTGCTGGGAGCTGCGGCATCCCGATAAACGTACCTGCGAAAGACGGCGCATCTCCCTGCAGGCTTCAGAGCCAGATACCGCTGCTTTGCATAAAAGACAAGCGACAGGGTTGTCTGACTTCCACTGAAGCGATGCTCACACGGCAGCTGCATGAAATACAACAAACTCAACTTTGTGGCAGCCCTCAGACAAAGGACTTTGAGACAAAACTCTTAGCACTGAATTTGCATTTCCTACTTGTGGCCAACAGATTGAGGGACGGGATTCTGCTCCTCTACTCCGCTCTGATGAGATCCCAGCTCTGGGGTCCTTGGTACAGGAAAAACATGGACCTGCTTGAGCGGGTCCAGAGGAGGGCCACAAAGATGATCCGAGGGCTGGAACACCTCTCTTGTGAGGGCAAGCTGAGAGACTTGGGGTTGTTCAGCCTGGAGAAGAGAAGGCTCGGGGGAGACCTCATTGCCGCCTTTCAATACTTAAAGGGGGCTTAGAAGAAAGATGGAGACAAATTTTTTAGTAGGGTTTGTTGCAATAGGACAAGGAGCAATAGTTTTAAATTAAGAGGGTAGATTCAGACTAGATATAAGGAATAAATCTTTTATGATGAGGGTGGTGAGACACTGAAACAGGTTGCCCAGATCGGTGGTCAATGCCCCCTCCCTGGGAACACTCAAGGTCTATGATCATTCTATGATGATTCTATAATTCTACTTACGCTGGTGTAACGTAGAGGTGATAGCCACTTTCTTCCAGCACAAGGCAGCTTTCAAGAGCGGTGTGCAACCATTGCAAGGGCTTATAATACCTCATAACCACTTCAGCCAAACCTGCATGAAACTCCCCTGAGATCACACCTGTCACCTTCCACATTTAGGTTTACAAACAGCACACACAATGCAAATTGTGCTGCTCTCTATGATCTGACACAGAGGGATCTCTACACACTACCAAAGTCTGATATTAGTGCATTTTTTCAGTGAAAGCTCTCACACAATTATCAGCAAGGACAATTCACTGTGTGTTTACTATATTAGCTATTGTAGTGTTTCCAAAAGAATTAACAAATTTATTTATGATTTTTCCCTTTATGAAATTATCCACTCCATTCCAAACAATGATTACAGAACACAAGCAAGTTCTGGTATTTCTTTCGACTAATTCAGTGCAACTAGCTGTTTATCTTGACAGGCTGCAGAAATAGGCTGGCAGTTCTCATGCAGTTCAACAAGGGGAAGAAGTGCAAAGTCCCGCACCTGGGGAGGATCAACCCCCTGCACCAGTCTATGACAAAAGAACCTAGGGAGAACTTTGTATGAAGAATTAAAACCAAGTATTCTACAGCTCACTGCAAAAGCTTTTCTGACTCCAGTCTTGGCTGCAAGAAGAAATTGTTCCAGCACTTAAGTTTCGTGGCACCTCTTGGATGATCTTGACTTATTGGTCAAGAGTGCTGGAACAGCATTTTATTACTGCATAGCAACCCCAAAGGAATTACAGTATTGCCATTAAAGCACTACACACTTTTCATAAATATTCATGAAGTTCAACAAGGCCAAGTGCAAGGTCGTGCACATGGGTCAGGACAATCCCAAGCACAAATACAGGCTGGGCAGAGAATGGATTGAGAGCAGCCCTGAGAAGGATTTGGGGGTGTTGGTTGACAAGAAGCTCAGCATGACCTGGCAATGTGCGCTCGCAGTCCAGAAAGCCAACTGTATCCTTGGCTGCATCAAAATAAGAGTGACCAGCAGGTTGCAGGAGGTGATTCTGTCCCTCTACTCCACTCTCATGAGACCTCCACCTGAAGTGTTCAACTGTAGGGCCCCCAGTGTAAGAAAGATGTGGACCTGTGCGAGTGGGTCCAGAAGAGGGCCATGAATGTGATCAGAGGGCTGGAGCACCTCTCCTATGAAGACAGTTGGGGCTGGGGTCTGAAAGAGCTGAGGTTGTTCAGCCTGGAGAAGAGAAGGCTCCGGGAAGACCTTATAGCAGCCTTTCAGTACCTAAACGGGGCCTACGAGAAAGCTAGAGAGGGGCTTTTTACAAGGTCATGTAGTGATAGGACAAGGGGTAATGGCTTTAAACTGAAAAAGAGTAGATTTAGATGAGATGTAAGGAAGAAGTTCTTCCCTGTGAGGGTGGTGAGGCACTGGCACAGGTTGCCCAGAGAGGTTGTGGATGCCCCATCCCTAGAAGTGTTGAAGGCCAGGTTGGATGGGGCTTTGAGCAACTTGGTCGAGTGGAAGGTGTCCCTGCCCATGTCAGCGGAGGTGGAACTAGACGATCTTTAAGGTCGCTTCCAACCCAAACTGTTCTATGATTCTGTGGGAGGAGATATATTGAGTCAGCTCTATTATGCTGTTAAAAAGACTCACAGATTCTCTTAAAGCAGTCTTAATGAAAGAGTGGAAACAAGCAGTGGCAGGAGGTCAAGTGAATGTCAGACATGAGTAAGGGGAAAACAAATTAGAAATTTATTACTCAGTCTTTGAATACAAGACAGTTCTTCAAACCACAAGAACTCACCCACTTTCTCTGCAACACAAATGGAAAAAAGCGTTTACTGTTCACCGAACCATGCTCAAAGGACTGACTTATTAATTGTGGGATTTCGATAGCGCTTAGTCCTTCTGCAAGCTATTTAAAAGACCAATTTCATCACACTAAGTCCTCTATCAATTATTATTCCTTTCCAGCGATGATTAATGAACTCTCACATTTGACATGTATTTGTATACCTTAGAGAGAGGTGTTTGCTGTTGGCAACAGGCAGTAGGAAGGGACAATGCAGCCCTTTCCCAATGCCTTGAGGAGCAGAATCCTTGTTGCTACTAGCTGGGGATCCACCTGCAATGGCAACCCCTAATTGCATGGCTGTTACATGAGCTTTCCTAGCAGGACTGTGAAAATTCTTCTGAGTTCAAAGCTGGAAGGCAGATGTTTGGGAAGTACCTGGAAAACTGCAGTCTTCTCTGCAGAGAAGAATACAGAGTTCTGCACAATTATTTACTAACTTTATGAATTAATAAAACCTCTTGCATAGGAAAGAGCTTTGGCATCGTGAGTGGAAGTGGCAGTGCTGTGCCTGTGCACTGGGTCTTTGTTACAAGGCTGTAAAATGAAATCTTGGGTGTGCAGCTATGGTTGTACAACAATACATGCACAGTCCCCAGTAGGAAACTGCTCTAGGATAAAGCAGATGAAATACCAGCAGTTGGGCTTTACTTGCTTACTACTTGTATAAACATTCATATTGCAAATAACATCGGACCATTGAAACGCAAGCTAAACAAACACCACCAGAACGTACCACACACACTACAGCAATTTGTCCCCGCATAATATTACTTTCTGAAACCACTTCTGCAGCCTTTCCCATTCTTGCAATCATTACAGACCATTAATTCACACTAACCAGACCACAGTCATTATGCAACTTGATATTATTTGGAAATATATTCAGCTGCAACGTTAAGCAAACTGCATGGAACGAGCTGTAGAAGATTGATGCCCTAAACCATACTACGACAGACTGAGCAGGGAACACAAAAAATATTGACCTTACTTGCAGGCTTCTTCAGTGGCATTAAAAATCCTGAAGAATCATAGAATCATTTAGGTTGGAAAAGATCTTTAAGATCATCGAGTCCAACCATAAACCTAATACTGCCAATTCCACCACTAAACCACGTCCCTAAGCACCAGTCATGTTTTGCACCACAGATACTATAAACTGCTATTGCTGCTGGAAAGAGAAGAACATCTACTTCTCCCAGTGCCATCCGCTGCCTCTACTTAGAGACCATTTCCCAGCCTCCTCTTAAAATGTCAGCACGGTGCCTGTCCCACGTGAATTGTGACCTCAAACCAAACAGCACTGTCTGCAGGCCAAGCCTGCACGGGAACCCACCGAGATGAACATAAGGACCGGCTGCAGGAGATGCTGTGGATGACTCAGGTTGGAGCGTTCTTTGCTTTGAGTCACTGTTGAATCAATGTCGGATTGTGATACTACATGTCACGGTGCTGCCTTCTTAAAAAGAAATCATTATGCCTCAGCTCTTCTCTCTTGCATTACTGAAAGAGGGAAAAGTGGGATTTCTATGAAGGGAAACAACAAGTAATGAAGTGTCCACCTACTACTATTAGGCATTTGCTATGAGATGATGTTCAACACTAAGTGTTAAAACTCTACTGTTTCCACTCTTTAACTAGCCCCAAATGTTTTACAATTGATGACAGCTAATGACACTTATAACAAGGCTGGCAGACAATAATTTCATTACAAATCCCATGCCACCACTGTTCCCACCATTCAAAGTCTAACAAGCATAAAATTGCATGCTCAGTATGTATGCAGGCAGGTATGTCATTACTCTTGACAAAGAAATGATAGTATTTGTAGAAAGTATGTTAACAAAAGAATAATATTCATATGAAAATCACCTTTGGTTCAATATGAAGAAAGTGAGTTGCATAGAAAAATATGTCTTTTTTCTACAGAAATATTCCATTCTTCTCAAACTTCCCTTCTTCCCAGTAGTTGTTAACACATTGAAGACTAGTCACTTAGCAATGGATTTCAGCGCAACCATCGTGAAGCTAATCACTCTCCTCCTTTCTAACTGTACTAGGGAGCTGAGATCAACTTAACATAATGATTTCCCTCCCCCCCCCCCCCCCCCCCGCTTTATGCAATTCCTTTCACCTTTACACAGTGCAAGATAAATCAAGTTACCCCTCTGTGGGTGCCCAAAATGTAGTCCCTAATAACAAGGAGGCTGCTTTAAACTGTTTCAGCAAGACTTTAAATAAATGTCTTTGCTCAAAAGGGAAGAAAGTACTCTACACTTAAACTGCAGTCCTGCCCATTTGCATTTGAGAATTAATTGGAACATCCTGATTGGTTTAATATTAATGCATTTGAACAACTCATTCGTTGCTGGCACTGACAGAGGTATACTTGAGACAAATCAGTCTACTGGGATGGAAAGACTCTTCTGTAATGCAGTAAAGCATGCTTTATCAGCTGATCTCTGCAATGCATCACTGAAAGCCATTTTGTTAGCCACTGGGAAGTCTCTCTTGTTGAAAAGTGGTGGTGATACTTACTCACTCTCCTTCTCAATTGCTGTTTCATCTCTGAAGAGCATGCAACTGCCTTTATCTCTTGACAGCTCTGAGGATTTCTAAGGCAGCAGCACCTAAAGAGAACAACTATTCCGGGCTGCAAAGGGTATCAGATGAAAGCTAAGCATGTTCCTCTGAAATGTGATGCACACCTCACTTTGGGACAGGGCTTAGGCATGACCAGTCCAGAGATAAACAAAGATTTTGACTATAAGCAGAGGACCGTTTGGTTTGTACCACTTGACACCTTCCTTTTCTGTTTAAGAAAAAAACACATCATAATTTCTTTATCAAAGCAGCATCCCAAATTCCAACACATTTGGGGGGCCCCACAAGCTCTACTGCCATCATGAAGAGACAATGCACCATCTGCAGATAGCACGGTAAATGAGGCAGGACGAAGAACGACCAACAAAATGCAATCAACACATGATAGGGCTCTGCTTTGCAACACAAGTGCAACATTCGGGGTTCTTTTTCAGTGTTTCCCCATCATCTCTACCTTCTGCCCTGCTGCTGGGACTTAAATCCACAGAAGAGCTGGGAGGAAGAAAAAAACGCCAGTCTCGGTCACGTGCTGCACAAAGTAACAAAACCATATCACAAAGCCAAGCATTCTTGCCCAGCATGCATCAGTTTCCAAAGAGACTTATAAAGACCTTGGCATCAAGATTAATGACTTTTTTTTTTTTTTAATTGCAGTTGTTCAGAACAATTTTGCAAAGTTTACTATGTGTTCCTTTCCTCTTGGCTCACAATTTCTTCTATTAGCTTGAAGCAGGATCTGTCTCTACCACCTGCCCTGATTAACGCAGAAAAATCAGGAAGCCATAGGTGCCAAAAATCAGAAGTTTGTAAGAAAATACTTCTTGCTGAGCGCACTTGTCAGGGGATGCCACCTCGGTCAGCATAGCAATAAGAAACAAGTCCACTGTAAACATATATATACAGCAGTTATAAAGACTGGCACTTTACTGTGCCTTGCCCAAAGGTCCAAAATCACACGTTAAAAAGTGCAAGGTATTCCTGAGCCTTTGTGATAATTGCCAGCTCATCTATTTTCTCCTTGATTGCCAAATGGTTTAGCTTTACAGCCCCAAAATGCAGAGGGTCAGTGAATAGCTTCTAGCAATTGCCCTGGCATTACCAAAATGCAACTTCTTTGGTTCTCCTACAACCCAGCAGTCCTGCTCTTCCCTTCACCTCAGACCAGCCTAATATCAAGAAGCCTTTTAGGATTGTTGCATTTAAGTGCATCTCACCATATAACTGCACTGTGCAAGGAAGCAATGGAGTATTTCCCTTTATTAATGTAAAGCTATAGAGACTGTTCATAATCCCGTGTGCTGCTTATTAATCAGCCCATGCTACACATGGAACTTACTCAACAGGATCTACCATTATTCTTAATTTGCCTTAATAACTGGGATGGTGTTCAAGAAGCATATTTGTCCTGCAGATAGAAAATTCTTGTAGCAAGGCAAAGATATGCTGAGAAGCAATTTGATCCAAACGGATCTTGCTGGTTATATATTCAAAGATGACATATTAGTTAAAAAAATTCATCAAGGCAATTAACACACACTTCAGACATCTGTACAAACCACAACTCTTCAAGAAGGTTGTTAATGTACTACCACCTGGTGGTGTGCATGAGTTTTATTCCAGCTTAAACTGTATTTGTCGCTGGCCAGAACATGTTGAAAAGCTGATACGCTGCCTTTGAAGGACAAAAAGGATGCCAAAAGTTAATCTAGACTGACATTTTTATTCAAAACACAAAAGATACAGCAGACTGGGGAAATAAAAGAAACTAGCATGTTAAGTGCCTCTTTGACCTTTGTAGATAAAGGATTCAGAAGCATTTGGGGGACAAAAAAAAAAAAAGAAAAAGAAATATCAAGCTCCTCAAAGGTTTTAGCAAACTGAGCATCAAAAGTTACCACCATTCCCTTCAGAAATAAATGTTAAATATTTAATTAGAAAATAATCTGCCAAGCAATGCTTAAAAGGCTACTCTTTTCCTTTTTCAAATATGAATGCCATGCAAGTGACCCTTCTACCACAAAAGAGACAATACTTCTGTATCAATTAATTCCTGACCACTAAGCGTCCCTCAGACACAACACTGAGTCCAGCTCTGAAGAGCAGACTTAAGAGGTTTTTGTTTGGTGGGGTTTTTTTGTTGTTCGGGGGGGTTAGGAGATTTGGGGGGGGGGGGGGGGGGGGCGGGTTGTTGGTTTTTTTTGCGGGTTTTTTGCAGTCTTCCTACACAGGAAGACTCAAGTGCTCTGGCAAGACAGATGGATAGACATTTGGCAAGATCTGCAGCCTTCAACAGAAAGGGAACAAGTCTCTATAATTGTATAAGCATCTGCTATAAAGGAGACAAAACCCAATAATGGCTAGAAAAGCGACTCACTCTTGGCCCCTAGAGAGCACCTCATTTGTGAAATGCTCATAATCCTCCAAAAAGGACTGAAGTGAAGACTGATGGATGTAAAAGTTGAGATTGACAGATGGTAAGTTTGTTTTTGTCCTGCAGATAGGATAAGATGACAATGGAGTCCTACAACAACATAAAAAAACAGAGGGGGAAAAATAAAATAATAATAAAAAAGAAAAAAAAACCCTGAAATTCAATCTAAGCCTCCAGGTTTTGCCTGTTAATAGAATTAAAAATGACAGAGGAGGAGAGGATTTAAAAAAAAAAAGCAAAACAAAGCCCGCACTTTAGGTTTTGGAGGGATTTTTTGGTTGTGGTTTTGTTTGTTTGTCTTTTAAACTATTTTGAATTGGATTATAAAACTACATAACGTCTTATTGCTGCTGATATGCATAATATGCACCACAGGAGCTGTCAGCAAAGGCAAACTATTTACGAGGGCCAATTAACTCTGGTTTTGTAGCTTATCTTGATTTCTGCAGCAAAGAATGGCAGCCTCTTCACCATGAGGTAGTTTGTCTTTATGATCCAAGCAATAATAAACAGAGGCTTCCATTTCAGAACAGGGCTAAGAAATACCAACTGAAACACTCTTGCTCTAACACAGAGATCTTGACCCTTAGCAGGAGCACGGTGTGGATTCCAGCAGTTGATTAATCACACACCATCTACAGTGGTTGTTTCTGGAGAGCTCTGGTGTAGCTAAAAGGAGTTTGGTCCCGTCCCCCCACCCCCCCCGGGAGAAATTCCTTAAATGACAGTGCTTGGAGACAAAGTATTTTTAGAAATGAGAGATGTATTGCTGAATATCTCCACTGAATGTTTAATCAGTGCTCAGTGAGCCTGGCTGAATAGAGTTTAGAAATGTTTGTATCCAAATATGGTTTTATTTATTTATTTATTTTTAAACACGTCATATTTCTTCTCTTCATCTGAGGTCAAGCCTGTGACTAGAAAAAGAGGTGGAGGGTGCCTCTTACTTAACATCACCAGGTTATATTATGCCCCACATGGTTGTTCTAGAAATTAGCTGTAGGTACACATTCAAGCTGTTTATGTTGTGCATAAATAAGTACATCTACGTAATCTCCTTTAAACACCTTATTCCAGTTAAATTGGAACAGATAGGAAACACCACCAAAAAAATCCACAACATTAAAAAAAATAATAATACACAGTGATTTCCAACACTAAGAACTTACCTAATTCAAGAGGAAAATGAGCTGGTGTTTCAGGGCAAGAGCAAGCACCACTATAAACCTCAAATAAGGGGCTCACCAATCACATTTTCCCCAAAGACTCTACTGTACATGAATTAATATTAAAAATGGAAGACTATTTAGAATTGTCCAGCACACTAAGACTAACTGAGCACCAGAAAGCTCTATTTTTTCATCCAGCATCTGGCAAGCAAAAGGGAGTCCAGCTTCACAGGCATCACTATTTAGCACAATTCCCAAACAAATGGCATTTGTTAGGAAATGTGTTTTTTCTTTCCATATAACACACAGCACGTATGTCATACCTCTCAGCTGTTAAGTACGCTGCTGTACGGCTCTCATGGTATTTGTAAATTCTCTCCCTTTCCCCATAAATATTTTATTTAACTGACAAGGTCTCATTTTATGCATGGGAAGGATCAACTACACCTGAACCTTTCCTGACAGGTGTTGGTTTTAATTTTCAAATCCTCATCCATCATAGGAAACCTCTCCGCACTGCTCTTGACACCATCATGTACCTGATGGCAGCACACCAGATCTTTCCACCCACTGAATTAAGACAAGCGAGACCCTTTGCTCAGTCCCTCTGCCTTCTCCAGGGAGATGTTCAACCTCTCTTGGCTATATTCGGTGTGGAGATGAGCAGGATGTCACTACAGGAAGGACATGGACCTGCTCGAGCGGGTCCAGAGGAGGGCCACAAAGATGATCGGAAGGCTGGAGCACCTCTCCTATGAGGACAAGCTGAGAGACTTGGGGTTGTTCAGCCTGGAGAAGAGAAGGCTCGCGGGAGACCTTATTGCCACCTTTCAATACTTAAAGGGGGCTTAAAAGAAAGATGGGGACAGACATTTTAGTAGGGCTTGTTGCAATAGGACAAGGGGCAGTGGTTTTAAATTAAGAGGGTAGATTCGGACTAGATATAAGGAATAAATCTTTTACGATGAGGGTGGTGAGACACTGAAACAGGTTGTCCAGGTCGGTGGTCAATGCCCCCTCCCTGGGAACACTCAAGGTCAGGCTGGACAGGGCTCTGAGCAACCTGACCTAGTTGAAGATGTCCCTGTCCATGGCAGGAAGGTTGGACTGGATGGTCTTTGAAGGTTCCGTCAACGCAAACCTTTCTATGACTCTATGGATGGGGCTTGGACCAACCTGATCTAGTTGAAGATGTCCCTGCTCATTGCAGGAGGGTTGGACTAGACAACCTTTAAAGGTCCCTTCCAACCCAAACTATTCTACAATTGACGATTCTATGATTCCAATGCCAAATATTAAGGTTTCTCCTATTCCATGGAAGCAGGCGTTAAAGCACAACGCTTTGCAGAGGTTTTTCTGGAGCACAGAATAACTGCCATATTTACACCACCACTTTGTTAGTCCTCACACTGGAAAGCATAAAAGGGAAAACCCCACACAACACAAACCCCTTTCCTGCGGAAATGTTTTAGCACTTCGGAGACTGGCTATTAAAATCCCACTTCATTGTAACATTCCTCCCCTAATTAAAACAGCTTCTGCAAGCTGAGGAATACAAGGGTATGGCTGAACTTAACCGTGGCTGTCTCTGGGATTTTTTGACCTTCCAGAAGCCAAGGATTGCTCTTGAAAGCTGAAAGGTTTCCAAATGTTACTACTTAAAACGTAAAGAATATTGTTGTTTCTGATGCTGCCTTTAAATGTTAGGCCAGAGAATTGCAGCATCAGTATTACCAGTAATTAAATGCTTTGCAAAGTGCTACAAGATGTTCCACTTTGTGAAAAGCATTAGGGAAATCCAAGTTGCTCGCTGCTGTGAGATAACAATCAGAAAGCTCCAGCCCCTTTTTACTGTGTTCGTGTAAAACTTTGTTGTGCTATTCCAGATAGCTCTAGTTTAGCAGACATTAGAAATTAAAGCATTTCCAACACTGTACTTACCTTAGTGACCTCAAAACTTTAAGCTTTTTCACAGGTTTCTAAGCAATTTTCCTAAATATTCTCAAGAGTTTCGGCTTATGAAAAAACAACTGCCGAACTAATCTTAAATGCTCTACGGTCTTGGAGGCTACCTTCCTTCCCTAAAACCCCTCCTAATCCTCTCTGCAGAGCAGAAATATGAAATACATTACAAGTGACAAACAAATGCACAATTGCTGAGATTAAACTGCAGAAAGAACCAGGAACTGAAGCAATGCACACTCCCAAGGGGTCAGAAGAGTAGCAGCAGCAGCAAGTTAAAAAAGCAAAGTGCAGTGAATTGCAAGGTGCTCATTTGGGAATAAGCCTAATGAACACTTCGCTATCTTTTTCTCTCATTTAATTCATTTCTCCTTGATCCATCTTGCTTTGAAATGAAAGTCCAAAGAACGATACAGTACTTCTGCAACAACTGCCATTGTGAAACTTGTAGATATATTTTATTCTCCAAGGGAATATGTGACCTGCAGGTACCATATCTGACCAGAATCACTAAGCATACATAAACTTTTCCTCTTTCATTAATGCTCTGTGGGATGCTCCAAATTCTGTAGGATTGCAGATTTTTAACAGGATGCTTCAGAGACAGGACTGATGTAGTCATTTTTCTGGTGGTTTATGGAAACAATCTACACAATTAAGTCCATTCTGGTGAATTAATTATCCCAAACTGGAGTCAGCTATTAATAATAAACTGAATTATTCATGATTCAATTTCTTTGCAGTATCTAACACATACACACTCCCAGGTATTGACGAGTGTGCAGGAGAAGCATGTAAACCATTTGCATAAAAAGCCCCCAGAAATGCAAGTAAAAACAGAAGATAGGAAAGAGTCCCAATATCAACCCCACCTTTCAGTCATTGGATGCATAAACTTTTCCTGGTAGTTCAGCCACAGGTTGCAGTAGTTGACCTCAGCCTTTTTTCTATCCACCCTCAGTATCCTGGAGCATTTTCCTTGAAGAATTACAATATCCATATCCAAGATGAGGCACACAGGACTATATATAACACAGCCTTATGTTGTTGCTGACCAAGTGCCCTTGCAACTATGCCCATTTGCTCACTGCTAAGTGGCATTTCCTATGGAGACCTGCATACACTGGACAAGATTTGCCCAACAAATCTGGCAGAGAACACAGAAGGGGTTTTAGAGTTATTTTCTGAATCATAAAACCTACTAATAACTTCCCAAAATCCTACAGTGCCAAACTAAGCAATACTGTGAGCACAAAAAAACAGTTATTAAAACACAAAATACCAATCTAATTACATGATGGCAAACAAAATAGGTGTAGATGACCTTAACACAGTATTAGTCTAGGGGACTATTCATACTGGCTGTAGTGGCTATTGCCTTTTCTAATTGCAGCTCTTCATCCATTCCAGTTGCTACTTGGGTCAATGCCCTGTTCTCCAAAAATTGCTTTCCTGCTCTAAAGTAAAGTTTGCTTTCATATGAACTTAATTCTGAAACATCCATCTCTGGAAACTGAAGAAATGGTAGTTCAAAAACAATGGAAGCTCAACCACCTTTTTTTTCAAGGGTGATTTTACTGTGATTTTAATTTGTGCAGATGACCAAATACAAGAACATAGCTCTAAGACCTTAACAAAATATAAAAAGGCCCCTATCCTGATGGAAAAGCAGGGGGGGATTAAGCTGTTCTTCCTTCAAAGTGACCATCGAGTTGATTGTCACAGCTGTACCACTCTGTGCTGCTTTTTGGGAGTCTCCTGCACTTTCACTAATGGTTCATTTCAGTATGGAGTCCTCAAGGTAATGGATTCTCCAGTCAGATTCACAACATAGCATCATGGACATCACGAAGTGGCCATCCATCCTGAAATTAAGTTACGTTCTCTTCCAGAATTGCGCTTTATCAGAAGCATTAGGAGTGACAATATCACATCAGAGGCAGCAGCTGCCAGGATTGAATACCAAATGGTACAGCAACCTAGAAAGGGCAGCCAATCTCAACATAATCTTTTCTTCTAAAGCTCCTCTTCTAAACCTGCCAAAAATTGTTAAGAGACTGTTTTTCTCCAGAAATTAAACATTGTAGACAGAGTAACAGAGGCTCAAACATCTAGACTAGATACAAGGAAGAAGGGTGGGGTTTTTTTTACGATGAGGGTGGTAAAAGAAAGACTGGAACAGGTTGCTCAGAGAGGTTCTGGATGCCTCATCCCTGGAAACATTCAAGGTCAGGTTGGACAGGGCTCTGGGCAACCTGACCTAGTTGAAGATGTCCCTGCTCATTGCAGGGGGATGGGACTAGATGACCTTTAAAGGTCCCTTCCAACCCAAACTATTTATGATTCTGTGATCCACTGCATAAAACAAGGTAATATACCCCAGGTGTGCAAGGAGAGAGCTAAGGAAATAAAATTAACGTAGATCTACTATGCCGTGCACCCCAGAGCTCATAAACCAGCTCCAAGTGCCAGGCTATTAATAGGTCCCACTCCCATGGGCAGGAATTACATTATTTATCCTGCCTGTAAAAAAAACCACATTAGATTAGATATCTCAAACTAAGCAGTACATGGACATTTCTGTCAAGACTCCATCAACTTGCGCACACAAGAGTCTCTCTGGCTCAAAATTCATTCTTCCACCAGGTATTGTGCAGCAGCGGTACATTGTGTTCAACAGCAAAACTGGACCAAAAATCCCCCAAATCCAGGAGTACTGGCCCAGTTAAAATGCTGTACCTATTTAACAGAAATTAAATCATACTTGAGATTTCTGCAAAGTTGGTTTCTAATGAAGCAGTGGCCCTCGAGCTGGGAATTTCCTCATTTAGCTGCAATTCTATGCAAACGAGCCTGTCCCTGCTCCTTCCCCTTGAGGGATAAGCACTCAGCACAGGTGAGCAGCTGTAGTCATACCTGGACCTGATGGTGGGAACAGTGACTCATATTTTGGAGTATATTCACAGCATGCAACAGTTTCCCTATTTCTTTCCCACCTTTCCAGTTTTTCCTTCCCACTTCCCTTGAAGCTATTCAAAAAACCAGAACTCACCCCTCTGCTTTATTTTCTTTCACATCATGTGTAGGGCAACATAAAAAAAGCCCTAAGAGTTATAAACTGTGAAGTTACTGGTTGGATTAATAATTTGATGCTTGCTGAGTGCTGCTTTTAAAATCAATACTAAGAGAGATCCCAAGCAATGAGATTTCAGTGCTTGTGGCAGGCAACAAAACCTTCACCTTGCCACCAGCAGACAGAGCCATTTACCATATTACAACACAGCAAGACAGATACACTTTTATTTATGGACCCTGGAAGTTGTTCTCCTACTGCCTCATCTCATTCTGCATATAACTTTGGCAATTTATTAAGTGATTTTATTAGTTTTATGCTACTAAGAGAAATAAAGAGTTCTCCAGGAGAACATAACTGTGCCAGAAACATTAAGATAAACTCCAATACTTCATCATTATGGGATAGAGGTGGTGGAAATCTTGGTTCTAGTCAACTACAATCTATTCATAAACGGCGAGGTTGTCCAAAAGCAGGAAGCAATGGGCAAATATCATCCCAACCCCTAAGGGTTGCAGAGTCAGGTCCTGCGGGTCTTTCAGGGTTTGGCAGAATACATGACTTGGTCGTTTCTGTTTTCTTGGGGAGGTGTCCAGACAACCTGTCATGGTTTAACCCCAGCCAGCAACTAAGCACCATGCAGCCGCTCACTCACTCCCGCCCATCCAGTGGGATGGGGAGAAAATTGGGAAAAAGACGTAAAACTTGTGGGTTGAGATAAGAACGGTTTAATAGAACAGAAAAGAAGAAACTAATAATGATAATGATAACACTAATAAAATGACAACAGTAGTAATAAAAGCATTGGAATGTACATATGATGCGCAGGGCAATAGCTCACCACCCGCCAACCAACACCCAGCTAGTCCCCAAGCAGCGATTCCCCGCCCCCATTCCCCAGTTCCTATAGTAGATGGGACGTCCCATGGTATGGAATACACCGTTGGCCAGTTTGGGTCAGCTGCCCCGGCTGTGTCCTGTGCCAACTTCTTGTGCCCCTCCAGCTTTCTCACTGGCTGGGCATGAGAAGCTGAAAAATCTTTGACTATAGTCTAAACACGACTGAGCAACAACTGAAAACATCAGTGTTATCAACATTCTTCTCAAACTGAACTCAAAAACATAGCACTGTACCAGCTACTAGGAAGACAGTTAACTCTATCCCAGCTGAAACCAGGACACAACCGAAACAGTACTGGGATGAAAAGAGGAAATTTCCATCCTAAAAAAACTGCCGACAGTCTCCTGCAATGGTCTAGCATTGGGGATTTTTTGCCCTTTATCTCTTGCTTTGGTTTAGAGTTCTACCAGTAATGCGAGTTCAATTCAAGGTTAATTAGTGTTAAGATGCCACTGCAGGGGATCATTACCATAGATGCATTAAGAGTCACAATTTAGAACTTACTTTTGGCCATATTGCAGCTCCTCGACACTGAACAGCTGGTATATATTTTTTAATTGCAATATAACTTTGACATTTCACCATTAAGCGGACACAGAAGGAGTTATCATGAGTCAACAGCTGGGTGGCAACAGAAATCACTAGTACAGGAAAGTGAAGAAGTGCTGGGGAAATTTGAAACCTCATAAAAACCCAAACTTGTTAGTCTCAAAACTCCTGACAAATTTGAACAGGGTGAAATTTCAGCTAAGGCCTTTTTGAAGTCTGATAGACAGTTTAATTGCCTTGATAAGGAAGCCAATAACTGTAGTGGGTAGACTGAGTTGGGAACAGTAAGTTGGGAACAACTGAGCAGCAGTAAAATTTAAAGCCCAAGATTCAGAAGAACAAACAAGACTAGGACAATATGGAAGGACACCTTAAGCAGACCAACTCCTCCACATCTATGTTGGGCAACAAAACTAATGTGAGTTTTGATCATGACAAGTGTCCTGGTTTCAGCTGGGGTAGAGTTAACCGTCTTCCTAGTTGCTGGTACAGTGCTGTGTTTTGAGTTCAGTATGCGAAGAAAGTTGACACTGCTGATGTTTTCAGTTGTTGCTCAGTAGCGTTTAGACTAAAGTCAACAATTTTTCAGCTTCTCATGCCCAGCCAGTGAGAAAGCTGTAGGGGCACAAGAATTTGGCACAGGACACAGCCAGGGCACCTGACCCAAACTGGCCAACCAGCTATTCCATACCATGGGATGTCACATGTAGTATAGAAACTGGGGGCAGTGGGGGCAGGGGGATCACCGCTCGGGGACTAATTGGGCGTCGATCAGCAAGTGGTGAGCAATTGCACTGTGCATCATTTGTACATTCCAATTCTTTTATCATTACCGTTGTCATTTTATTAGTGTTATCATTATCATTAGTAGTTTCTTCTTTTCTGTTCTATTAAACCGTTCTTATCTCAACCCACGAGTTTTACTTCTTTTCCCGATTTTCTCCCACTGCGGGGGGGGGGGGGAGGGAGGTGAGTGAGCGGCTGCATGGTGCTTAGTTTCTGGCTGGAGTTAAACCACGACAGCAAGGATGAAGGTGCTGGAGCATGACCATGCCATTGCATCTCAATAGCTCGTGGAGAGGGGAGCATATCGCACCCCGGCTGAGCTCACTGAAACTTCACCTTACTACCAGCAGTAGTTCAAATGTTATATTTGTTGATCATTTTCAAACCTACAGAGCTTGTAATAAATCACCTTGGCTTCACAGTTTGAAAGATGCAGCTCATTAAGTCAGCAGGAAATAATGCAGTGTGCAGCATTTCCCAACCTGCTTGTGAACAAGATAAGCAGACGCAAAAAATGCAAGTCACCTTCTAGAAAATGATGGTTATCTCTAAGATCACATTCAGGGGGAAAGAGTTATCCTCTGATCAAGAAAATGGAGTTTATCCTTAGGGCTCCCAGCTCACAGGCAAATCATCTGCATGTTCTCTGTGCTAATTCTCCAAAGATGTCTACCACTTGTATCTGTTTAGGCAGGATTCACAAGATGCATGGGTTATAAGCACTGTCACTAGGCTTGTCATGGCTCTGTAGATCCAAAGGACCTGGACCCCAATTCTGTTAGAAGGATTAAAATGAAGCACGAAGAGCTTGAGCAAAATATACTGGGTTTGAGGTCCACAGTGAGATGAGATTACAGAGGAATTAAGTAGTACTAAAGGTGATTTCCTTTCCAAAAGTCATACTCAAATCCAGAAATACTTTGCACTAATGCATCATCCTTTGTGAGCACCATAAAAGATTTAAGACAGTCAAAGTAAACCAACAGAATTAGGGGGGCTTTCAAACCAAAATAACAATTTCCTTCCAAAACTCTTCTTTCAGAGAGGCAGCAACCCAAGCTCACACAGAGAAGTCAGAAATCGTGGAGAAAGTCTGAAATAGCATTAATGGTCAGCACCTAACAAAGCTTCCCGTAAATGTTGCACACACTCAAGACTTAATGCTCCTTTGTTGCACAATCTTTAGACCTACAGCCTTTATCTGTTGAAGCCCTGCTAAAACATTTCTCAAAGCCAACTGATTTCATGTTCTTTGCTTGTCTTCTACTTTAGTAGGCGATAATCCCCCAGGTTTTAAAACATAGAGGAAAACATCTGCCTGTCAAACTAGATGGTCCTGAGAAGTAAGGATAAAATTAGGGAACAGCTAAAGAAATAAGAATCCAAACTTTTAATATTAGGAACCCAAGTTTTTCACAGCTAGCACGTTTGTTAAGGATCTCTTATTGTCCCCATTGCCTTCACACCCCAAGGTAAAATTTTCTGGATGCGACCTGTAGAAATTTGCACTGTGATTAATTAGAGATCTCCAACTATACAACTGCTTAGGTGCTCAAGTCCTGCATGTGGTGCAGGTATTTATTCCCCTTCTTTGCTCAGATGGAAGAATGCCTGGGTTAATCTTCTGTGCTGCAATAGCCTTGTTTTATCTTTGATGCCTGTCTCTTCTGTGCCTTTTGTGTATATGCAAGCACAACCTTGCGGCACTATCAAAATAAGTAATAGTAGTGTAGCTTGTTAAGGGAGTGACTTGTACTAAATTAGTCTGAAGGCTCATGTCTCAATGAGGAAAAATAAAGTAGCTGCAATTCCAAGATCAAGCAAGATCAGACCTTTTCATTACATCTTTACACTCTCAAATTCAGCTCTTGGAAAAACAGGGGCTATTTCACCAAGTACTCTGTCTTAAGGGAAAAAAACCCTTTGTTTGAAGTTTTCATGGATAGAACAGTTTATCTTCTGAATTGTTTCTGGCAGAGAACCCATTCCTGGTATTATGCTGAGTACAAACAGAACAATAGAGAGACAAAATCCCAACATGAATTTAAGGACCTGCACACTTAGACTTAATAAATGGCTGCACTGCTCCAGTAAATCTAGGTTATTGCTGTAGTTTTAATTGTAGCAAGTATCTCCTAAACATCATTTATCTTCTAACAGTATCTTTCACAAAAAAAATGCACATGGCACAATAATAATAAAAACAACTCCCTGTGGTTAAAAGGGAGGGAGATGACAGCTCAGGCCTAACAAACTAAGCTCAACTCTGCAAGCTACAGATGTTTAAAAAGCCTGCGGAGGAGCATTCATCTGAAATGCAAAAGCAACTGCAACCACCATCTAATTAACTGCAGGCCTAGCAAAAACAAGACAAGAAGTCGTCCACTCTTGAGATCCCTGGTGGACCCTAGTTTAAGGCTGACCTAGCTAAAATCTCCAAAGTGAAGTCATTCAAGATTGCACAAAGCTCCTCTCTTGCATGGAGACTACTGTAAGTTCATGTGAGATATGTTCATCTGATTCGTGTTAATAGAAACAATGCTAAGGCCGCATAATAAAATGTGACCCTCACTGTCTATGTAATCTTTAACCATTTCGTCGATCCTTGTATAACTGCAGGCCAGGAGGAGACAGATGATATGTACATAGCTCGTTCTCTTTTTGCCAAGCCAAAACCGATTTTGTTGTTAACTATCCTGGAGGAGAACTGAGGCATTTGGATGTGTGCTGGGCCTCAGGGATTGCAGTGCTGGGGATCACGATGGGCCATTTGTGGTATGCATCTGCTGAGGGGGAGGTGTCTGTTGTGAACTTGTTTGGGTTCTGGTGACCGCAGCTGGTGCTGTGCAAGGTGTCGGCTGTCACACAGCATGTCTGCTGCCTGGTCAGAGACAAGTTTCTAAGCACCCACACAACCAGGAGATGGAGAAGAACACGCCTAGTATGAATATGTAACGGACATTAGACTATAAAAGAAGCTGTCTTGTTTTTCATGGCACGCGTTGTGGTAGAGCAGGAGCTCCCCGTGTGCCCAGTGCTGTTTGCTTGCCTTTATTCATTTAATAAATTGTTAACTTTGTTTGGAATCCTGCTTGGGACTAAATTCATTTACAACAGTTCAGATGGTTTGCTTGGAAGCAGAGAGCCTGCTACACATGCAACCCGCATTGCTATCAAGCCTCCAAAATGCAAAAGCCAGACGTTGTCTGGGAAAGAGATACCAGTGCAGCTCTGGTCCATTTGGGTGGAGCGTTACTCGGAGCATGCAACCAATGCTGGATCGCAAACATGCTGCAATGTCACGCAAGCCATGTTTTTCTTGCAGTGACAAAGAAATCGTCGTCCCTCTGTTATGCAATGCTTACGCATCCTCAGTTGTGAGAGTGTCACATTAAATATCATACTGCCAAGGGCAAGATGAACTATCTAAACACTGTAATAGATTAATGATCCTGGAAGCAGAGTGTAGTTCAAAGGCCAAAGTGGGACAGATAGACACTATCTCATCATTCTGTTTAGAGAAGTAGCCAAGCCACACCTTTGACCAAGACAAAGAAAATGTGTACTAAGCAGGGAGGTCACAATTTGCAATTCGGGGTGTATAATTACTGCAGCTGAAGAGGGTGAGGATATAAGCACATGAAGAGGGCAAAGCAACAGTCCTGGAGCGTACGAAGGGTGCTACAGCTGAAGGATGCTCATGAAATGGGAAGCGAGAGGCATGAAGCTGTAGGGCAGTATATGCTGAATGAGCACAGCAAACCCACACCTGACTGCTCCGCACAGAACCCACACTGAGCAGGTGAGCCCATGCCCCAGGCAACCCCTGCCAGAAAGCACTGGGTGCTGTTCTGCTATTTTTCTGTAGTGCAAAATGACCCCTCAGCTCACAGCTGGGTGCTAATTTGGGATGGCAAGTGCTGCTTTAACACATGAAAAGCACTATCCAGGCTGCACTCCTATGAAATTACAGTGGAGAGGCCTCATTAAGAGCCCTTTAGCAAGTTCTCCCACTCTCACATAAATTATTATATCACCTTGAGAAGCGTTAATGAAACCCTTGAAGTAAAATTCTTCTGTTCTCCCAGGCAGAGAAAACAGTGCATCAGGTAAAGCCAAATCCTTTCTCTCTATCATTTAAGGACATGTCAGTTTACCAAACAGCCTGTAACAATGATGAATGAGAGCCATTTAAGTTCTTGACCATCACCCTCATGGTACTGAACGAAGCCTGCACTGGGGTGGCAAGGTAAAACCAAGGTCTCCTCCAAGCCCACGTACTTGTGACAAGTGCTACCCGCTGGGGTTGAACAGGCTGTCTCAAAATGGAGACACTGCACAGTTTTGTTAAACATCATAAATCTGGCAAGTTTGCAAGCTTCCTCTGAATAAACATGATGACAAACTGGTGCATCATCTGTCTGTCTCTCAACACATCATTGTAGCACATCATGGTTTATCCTTGTTCTGCAGACCCTCCACCCCCCTCCCCAAATCTCTGAAGCTGGTTTAAAACCAGCACATCTTAAGCAAAAAATGAATCAGAAGACAATTCAGGAGGCTGCCAAGGATACTACATGTGCACCAAGGCAAGTTTGGGCTCTCTGTGTATGTGTCAGCATCAGCAATCATGGCATCACTCCATGTGAAATGGAGGGGAGGAGTTCTGGGGCATGGGAAAAGCCACTGCACTAGAGAAAAGAAGAAAACCCATACCTATGAAAATGAATACTTCCATATGACATTCATTCTGGAGCCTGCTAGGAGATATTGTTCCAGCTAGAAGGACAATGGTCCTTCTAGGAAGGTCTTCTTTCTAAGAAGGTCCTCTCAGCCTGAATTCCCAGCAAACCCACTGAAGGCATCTTTCTTTGGCAATTCTATCCCCATTCAGTCCCAAAACACTTGCTTTTCTCATCTTACTTCACCATCTGTGTGGGTGAGTAATGTCCCATTATTGAATACAGTTTCTAGCACACAGAACAATACCTTCTTTTTCTGGTTTATTTAGTCCGTGTCCCCCTCCCCCCGCCAACCAAAGCTGGATTTTAGATTATCTAATATGCTGAATATTGTCTCTATAAATTTCATATTTTTACAGTGTAGGGAAATGTGGAATGAATTAAATGCACATCATGAAGCACAATCCAAAAGGAAAGTAAAAAAAAAAAATAATACAAACCCCAAAAAGCTGCTGGGGAATCACTGCTCAATTTGTGACTTACAGCAACGTTTTACTTTTCATTCTGGAAAAGGAAAGGGAAGAGCACGCCACACAGAGGTGCCATAATCCAAACCACACTGCCTTTACAAGAACACAAGCTATTTAATCTGAATTACATTCCTAGTAGATTATTTAAACTGCACTTAATCCTCGTGTGACCTCTTTTAATCCCAGCTGCAAATCAGGATTAGCCAACTCCACTCATCGACAATGAATGAATGTATTTTAATTCTGAACAAAATCATCCACTTGGGGATTTATTTTGCTTTAACTCCCTCAAAGTTAAAGCCAATTAGTTAATGCCACAAAGCTGTTGGCTTACAGACAAAAAAAAAAAAAAGAAAAAAAGACCAAGGAAAACATCTAACCTTTATGGGAATCACTGTGATTTGCCTAGCTGTGAAAGCTGACATTGTAAAGCAGGATAAGTTTGCATCAAGAGAAGCAGCTCTGCCTTCCTGCCTCTGCTTTGCATACACTGCTTGTGTCAAAGCTACCAATATTCCAAATTCCTGGCGCATTAACCCAGATGAGACCTTTATTCCCACCTACCCCATTAAAATCCCAAATGTTTCCATTCATAATCCTGCATGCATATTGACATAATTCAGTCATTCCCAAACCATTGGAGAACACTCTGAAAAATTGTATCATGTTTTGGTAAGTGACTGCGCACACAGAGAGAGATCCCATAAAGAGTAAGACAGGACATGCTTGCTAGTGTCATCATTCAGCCAGGAAGCAAGAAAGGCTAGAAGAGCTGACGTCCACATGCTACAGAGAGCACGCATCCCCTGACTCGGCCACCTGAGCATCTTGGTGTTGGATGGCTCTTCTGCCAAAGCTACGTGTGGCACCGAGCCATCGTGCTGGCAGGACAGCAGTCAGGAAAGCTGGCTTGGACATCTACGGAGGCAAAAGCTGCCCTCTTGCTCTGCGCATCTCAACAGAAGACCACAAAAGGGACAACATCCCAAACTCTTGGCCAGGTTCATGGAAAACCACCAGGTCCCCAAGTCCCCTACTAGGCTTGAGATGTTCTCATAGCCCAAGTTCCAGCTCCACCTTCCCCACAGTGTTTGTGAAACTCATCAGTCCTTATACATCCTTTATTTTAAAATCTTCCCCAAGGCAAGGATTTGCATCGTGGGGATGAGAGTCATCCTCTCAGCCACCCTCTCCTTTGGCAACATCCTCTTCAGGGAGCTGACAAGCATTGCACTGTCCCTAGCTGGATGAGCTGACACAGCTGGCAGGTATCAGGCAACTATACAATTACCATTAACTCCTTCAACTATTTCCTTTTGCTTTTCCAGGAAGTCCAAGACATGCTTTTACTCTACATTTTCTGCAGTCATATCTCAAATACTTGCATATCTCAAATACATTTTGCTGTACCACTGGAAGACATCAGTGGTTTTTTGTCTCCCTTTCGAGGAAGGGAAAGGAGCATGCTTGCAATCAAAATCCAGCTTGTGCCAAGCTTCATTAGTCTCTGCAACTAATGACAGTCTTTTTGGGTCCTAGCTAGTGATTTATTTCCCCCACTACAACCTTAGAATTTGTATTGCTTGAAAGGTTAATGAACACCTTGACAGAAGAATCCTAGTGCTTAATTTTTGCAGCAATAGCCACACCAATGCCATTAGAAAACATGTTGGAAAGCAGGAAACAAAAAGTGTGAAAATTTTAAAAGGGAAAAAAATAGGAAAAAAATTTTAATCCCTCAAATTCCCTCAGACATTGAGGGATGCAGATGCAAGCTAGAACCATCCAGTATAAACATATATTCTGCAAGCTTTTAATAATAATATAATAAACATATAAAACCCCCTGCTTTGACAGTCTCTTTTTCAGAAGGATTTGATAAATTGGTGTTTTATAGGCACAATTTTAAAGGTTCATTTTAACACCATCTAGAAGGTAGCAACTATTGTATTACATGGCAGTCACTGGTGAATCAGCTTTTGTAAAAACCTTTGCAAACAGCTGAAAAGAAAGAAAATGAGATAGAGTAATAATGACTATTATATACACGAGAAAGCAACTTTAAAAGATGCAGCATATATCAGGAAAGGCATTACCATCCTCTTGTTAAATTCAAATATGCTTTGAGATGCAGAAAAGTCTTTTTTCCAAAACCACCCACACAAAGGCAAATAGCTCCTGATAGAGCGTATGTCACAGAGAAAATGTAAATGTAAAAGCAGACCTGGAAGTCTAGGCATGATCTTATCTTTCAGAGCGTTTTAGGGGAGGATTATATTCCAGTGAGTAAAAAGTAATGAAGACTGTGACACTGAGATTTACCATACTAGAGCAGAAGCTTCTTGACACCCCAGGGTTGCCGCATCTGACTGAATTAGCTGCATTTCAACATCCAGAATCCTCTTGAACTGACCTTACTCTCAAAGTGGCAATCTTCCTGTACCAAGCCAAAAAAAAAAAGGAAAAAAAGAAAGAAAAAGAAAAAAATTGTGCTGCTTTTCCAGCAGGTTAAGACTTGTGCATGGAAAGCTTCCTCTGCGGCATTCGTAGGGCTGCACAACAGCACAGTATGGTCCCCATCAAATTTATTTGGTCCTAGCACTGCCTTGTTGCTTTAGTCTTTCTGTACACTCCTGTATAATTGTTAACTCTGATTTTCTGCTAAGCATCAGTAGCCTGTGGTGGTGTGCTCCCCTTGCCTCCCCAGCCTGACCTGTATTTCCCACGACCCTGCTTAAATGATAACCACCAGTAGCAATCCTAACAGATGCATCAGGCTGTGTGGATTTGGGGGAGACAAATAACAGCACAATAGCCAAGGGCTAAATTGAACTATGCGCCCACCTAACCACAGTGCTGGTCAACGTCCTCCTCAGGCCAAATTTGGAAGAAACTAACTTCTGTAGTCAATATGTAAATATAAGTCAATTATCTTACTCCATAACTGGTGGACAGCCCAGGGCCTGTTGAGCTCTCCTGCACTGCAGTAGGCTGCACGCTGGGCTCTCTCCTTGAGTAGGGACACCTCTCAAGGTCACTCCACAAGGCTGAGAAAGTCCTTGCTGCAACAGATTCTCAGTAAGTGTTTAATAGCATGCTGAACTTTGAAATCCTAACTAAGTGATATATATAATAAGGATTGATTGTGCACATATAATTCTTTAGACATAAACCGTTGACTAAGTGGGGATCCAGCCACACCTAAACTCCCCTCTGAGAAGGAGTTTGGAACACAAGGGGATCCTTTCTGAACCTCACGACTCAACGGGAGGGTCTCCCTGACAGCTTTGTCTGGCCCTGTCCTCTATGCAGTAAATATACTCAAGCGTACCTTGCCATTGAATCTTGTTAAACCACTGTTGCATTTACTGTCAAACTTTGTTAAATCACTGTTTCATATCAATAAAGGTATTGCTACTTCTCTCTTACTAGAGAAGTGTGTCACTCCATCTGCGACATAGCCCTTCCTGGATCCCCACCGCTGGCTTTGCCAAGCAACACAGCATCTTCCACTTTTCCTGCTTTCGGCAAATCTTACTAGCAAACCTAGAGAGCTGAAGCAGCTTTCCCCACAGCTACTGGAAACCCAAGGAAGCAACAAACCATGCAGAAGCTTCCCCAAGCCTTGAGCCCACCAGACTAGGCAAAGAGAAGCCATTTCCAAGCCCACACCTCCACTGCTGGCGCTCAAAGATGGCTGGTTCACTCCAAAGAGCTGTGAATTAACTCCTCCTACACGAGCTTTACCTGAAGACAGTCAACCCCAGAGAGAAAAATCTGATTTCTGCGTAATTAATAGACTCTAACCCATCACTCATGGCACCTGTGGGCTGTCTAAATTCTGTAGCTGCGGAATTACCTGCAGGCATCTCTCCAATACCATGGTGTGAAAGGCTGGAGGCTGAAAACATTTAAGTGCGTTTTTGATAAATGCTCTGGCCTCTTCCTCAGGTCCTAATACTTCTGGGCTTTAGTGTTATCAGCTTAATAGTGTTTGGATTTATTTCTCAGAGCGGCAAGATGGGGGAGAAAGGTACATCAGCATGCTTGCAACCTGTCGGTCCAGATAAGCGTCTCCTGTTCCTTCTCTGTGCTTCCACTACCAAACACGGATACTTTTCAAAGCATTCCTGCAAAACATCAGAAAGCCCTGCTATCCTCAGGTCTGTTATGTAGGATTGACACCCCATGCTTTCCAGGGGAGGGGTATATTCCTTCTGAGAATACTCTGCCATCAAGTGTATTCCCTCTGGAGATGTCCTTGCAGACTCCAGGGACAGAGGAAATTTCCTGCTAAACACAGACAAAACCATCCATCCAATAAGCACAAAGCACCAACAAGACCCACAGCTCTCATCAGGCCAACATATATTCATATAAAATAAATCATTTTCCAGCTACATACTGTATAACCACAGGAAAAGAGACTTTAACTATCCACATCTCCATCTGCCCTTCTCCACAACACCCACACAAGTTATTTGCATATTTATTGCATATTTATATAGCACACCTCAGTGGTATGCTCCATGTGCCACCAACATACATGTCCTTTTGGTCTCCAAGTCTACATGTCCTTGTGTGCAAGACCAGACCCAGACCGTGCCTTGCACCAACCCCCTGCAAAAAAGCCACAACAAACAGACACTGCAGAAGAAATATCACCAGGTTTCCTCTAGAGTGCAAAAATATGTAGGGTATCTAGCTGTAAACTGACCACATCTGCTGATGCCTATTGTTTCCTCCCATGGTGTGCGCTGTCAAAGCCATACAATCTGTTAGCTGTATATTTAATTGGGTCTTTGACTGCATGGTCCAAGAGCCGCTTACCTTTTGATATCTAATTTTGCTAAGAAACAAAACATTACAGTGTTTCATTTGCTATAGCCATCTTTATAGACAGCAGAATAAACAGGCAAAATCATTTCAAGACCATGCTCTGCTTCCATGGAATGGTATGAAGGCAACCACAAGAGCCTTCCCTACAAATTTGGCATCATTCCCTTCGTTTAACCTCGTACCAGTGATGGAAGTCATTCCCATACACCTTCAAACACTTCCAGTCCAGCATCACCACTCATTTGGCCCATGCACTTGCCCTGGTACACCCATGAACCATGCCAGGCAGTGAAGCAGGGATGGTCCAAGGTCTCCAGATGAACATATGAAGCTTTGCAGATCCACTTTGACACTCTGTAGGTGACATGTTTGTCTAGCACCAGGGCAAATGTAGAAGCCACCCAGGTCCCAAACAATTTTGCAAGGTCTTATATATCCATCTGCAGCAACCTCACATAGTCACTGCTCAGACACCATCATACCAATGCGTTCAAAAAATCTTCCCTCTCCTCTTACCATCAACTCAGAAACAGCAGGCCAAATAATTCCCCTTCAGCCAGCACTTGCTGGGGCACAGACACTCTTTCCAAAGAACACAGAGACTTTTTCCAAAGAACACAGAGACATCCAAGCAGCATTAGTTCCTTGCAAACAGGGGGAGGGAGGTCTGAGTGGTAATAGAATAGAAACATTAAGTTTGGAAAAGACTTCTAAGATCGAGTCCAACCGCCAACCCAACACCACCATGCCCATAGGATCTCTTGCAAGACCTCATATTATCAGAGGCAGGGAATGCTTCTTCATCAGCACAGCTCCAGCATCCACAGGATTAGAGAAGTCCAAACAGGTCTCTGAGCAAGCGGGAAAGTATCTAGTTCAGACAGAGAGCTGCTCACACTATAATTCACTGAAGTGCAGCTGCATTATCACAGCTCTGCACCAAAGGTTAATTATTTCTGGGTCCGTCAGGGCTGATTCACCTCCAGTGGCATGTTAACACAGCCAAACCTGGCTTCGGAAATAAATCTGAGGTTTTTGCAGCATGCTGTATTGCACAGAAGAACCATACCTGGAGTGGCTTTACCAGTTTCAGGGAGCGTGTGAACTGTTAAAGCCAATCTTAGCGCATTCCTCCTTAAAAGAAAGGATACGTGCCCGGACATAGACAGCTTCCAAGACCTTCCAGGGAAAGAAGCAGCCTACCCTCTGGTTGCCAGAGCTGCAAAGTTAAGCAGCTTATGTAGGACAGCTGCAGATATAGCTAAAAAAACCCCCACCAAAACAAAACAAAACCACAAACACAAAAAAACCCACTAAAAACCAGCTCCAAAAGCCACCACACACACAACCACAACCTCACAAAGAAGGGGGAAAAAAAAAAAACAAACAAAAAAAAAAAAACAAAAAAAAAAGACACTGTTTCTCTCCCCCACCCCCCCAAAAAAACCAAACTCCAAACCCCCAAGCATGACAAGGACTGTAGTTTTCACTCTTCACAGACTGGACTGATCTACATTTTAAAGTAAAAACTTCAAATAGATCAAGCCACTGATTCTGATTCCCAACAGGCTCTTTTCGTCCACGCCGAGCATCCAGCTCCCACTACTCCCACCCTCCTCTAAATAAAACACCAATTCTGAATTCTTCTCTCCATCCTCAAGGCCACTCATTGTCATCTCTAGCTCATTTTTAGGGATTTTTATTTTGCTTCAAAATAATAACCAAGGTGTCTTGCTAAGAAACACATAACATACTGGCAGAGAAAGGTACCACTTCAGTGGTGTGTGTGTATATATATATGTAATATATATAACATCTGTGGCATAAAAGCAGATTTCACTGCTAATTAAGTGAAGGAGGAGGAATAGGACCCCTAAATGCCATTTGAACAATTCACAGTACCTCTGTTTTCTGCATCCTCCACTTTTCCACCCATCTCAGCCAAATACTTGTCTGAAATCTGTAAGTTTGCCAAAGAACTCCCAGTCAGTGCTCATAACTCTGCTAATTCATAAGGTGTGGGTGCTAGACTGGAAGTTCAGGGGAAAAAAATTATGAAATTAGCCAACAGGAGTGAGTTCAAAAACTGCAGACAGCCCAGCACTATTATGAAAATATTCGTAGAAGAGGCATTTTATTTCAGAGAAAAGCAAGTGAGCAAGCTAAGTGTCGAGTCTTGGTTAAGTTAATGCAGGATAACCACCCAGTTTAATTTGGTTTTGCCATCCTGGGTCCTTTAATAGCGCTACTGATTTCCACTGCTTGGGTATGATTAGTCAGGGGGTTGGGGAACCCCCTCTTTTTTCTCAGATGGAACATAATTTGCAATTCAGATCTTAGTTACGGTGACTCAAGGAAGAACATTTTCATTTAAAAAAGAGCAGAACTGGAGGAAACAGACAAATTCAAGGCTTCAAAATGAGAATTAATTAAGCCTCCACAAGTGCCACAAGCTACCGCTTGAGGAGATCCTTCAGGTACCTTGAAATAAGAGTGGCATCACAGAGAACCAAAGCCTTGCCAAGTCTTTTCCTTCTATTTTTTCTTTGTATTTTATCTTTTATTTCCTTAATACAAGTAATTTTGGGGCAACCCATCCAGCGTAGCAACCCTCTGACCTAGGCAGATGTCCAGAAAAAAAAAAAGGCAAAATTCAACGAATAACACATTGCTGACATCAGTCAACTGAAAATATTTCAGGGGTAAAACTTGACCTAAAGACACACACTCAGGCCTGTGCTGTGGTAACCCCAGTGTTTGATGAAGCATTAAGATGAGTATCTTGGAACAGCCTGAACGGCTCCAAATATTCACACACGGTAGGACAGTGCTGCTACACACCACACTCCACTCGTGGCCATCTGTAAGCATGAAAACAGGCAGTTTTGGAAGGTTGAATTCGAAAAGGTAAAGCAAGTAAAAGCCAGAAGATAAAGAAGTTGCAAGAAAAGGCAACAGCTTTCCCAGCATTGCACAGCAGCTGCAGACAAAGGTCCCTCTCCTACACATCCCAGCCAACAACGGGTCAAGACCAGGGTCAAACAACTTCCTTCAATGCAAGGCAGAAGCAGCCAAAATCTCCTTTTTCTTCGCATTAATTCTATGAACAAGGCCAATTCATTCTGGCACAGGAATCCCGACACAAAAAATGCTGCGCTGTTACTCATTCTCATGCAAATATCCCTTGGAAATACAAAACCAGGGGGAACCCATGTACATACACAACCAGCCTGAGGGCATCCTGCTATTCAACAGAATTCAAAGGATTAAGGAGATGTGTTTTAGAAGGAAGTACTGGCCCTAAAAAAAAATAAAAATCTTACAATTTAGTTGCTCATTGGCACTCTGGCAGCTCAGCCTGATAAGAAATCATGCACAAATTCAACCTCTGTATGCATCTACCTGACATTCACCTTAAATCAGGATTATTTAGCCACCCTAAACCACACCTTTCATGTGAAACTAAGAACACACACTTTGGGCTTAATATAACACAGAAAGCCAGCACTAAGCAGGCACAAATACAGACAATTTAATACCGATGACCTGGTTTAGCATTGCTTATGCATATTGCATTTCATGACAGAAAAATAAGAACAGAAGAAAAACATGCCATCACAGCAAAATCAGTAGCTCTATAAGAATGCCCGAGTGCCACACAGTAGCACTATTCTAGGATTTCTCTCTGTTGCTGATGGCATAAATAATACTGGGGAATTCAGTGAAAGGGATCTGCTCTCAGGTGAATTTAAGAGTCTGTAATTTCAGACAGAGAAATGGCTTCTAATTACAGTGAGAGAAGGAAGGGCTGTGAAAAAAAAAAAAAAAGCTGAATAATCTGGCTTCTTTTGTAAGTGCTAAGAGGCTCCATTCACATCTGAAGGCTGCCACATGCCTGGTCAGTTTGAAAAGACAAGTCCAAACAACGTTTCCACCTTATCCTCTACATGCTTAAAACATATTTCATGGGGAGGCAGGAGTGAGCTATGGTCTTCTGGGTTACCTAGTCATTTTATACAGCAGCTATTGAAGACTAAAAGCATTTGTAACCCACTTTGCATGAAGAATGCATGAATCTTGGTGTTTCACACCTCATGCAAGCTCCTATTAGCACCAAAAAAAACCCAACCCCTCCCAAAACCCCAAATCACCGAAAAAAAAAAAAAAAAAAGAACCCAAACAACTTCCTTTTAAATTCAAGCTCTGGTTTAATGAATCATTAGAAGCTACAAAATTAATCAGCCTCTGGTGGATGGAACAGCCATCCTCAAGACAGCATTATTCCTGATCCCTTTGATGGGTAGCATGGAGCTCTACATATCACCGTTCATCCTACCCATCTCATTTTTCAGATTAAAAAAAGAAAAAAAAAAAAAAAGGAAATTACATTGCTCTGAGAACCCTTGTCTAATAAAAAAAGAAAAAAAATGTCCCTGACAAGCCATCGGGGGAACAAGAACCACTCAAAGTGCTCTTGCTGTTTCAAGTGTCTTCAGCATGAAGGGAACCCATGCTCTTTTCACATTGAAAAGAAGAGGTTTTGCACATATTTTTGCCTCAGAAGCAGCTGAGCAGGACAGACGGCAGCTCCAAGCATGGCTATTTCCAAATTTGTGAAAACGTCATCCAGGGAACTTGTGCCAGGAACTGTGCTTCGTTCCAGCTGGAAACAAAGAGCAATTCCGTACCTCAAGTCTCTTGCAGTTGTTAAGTAGAGGGAGTAGAAAGAAATAGGTTCAATTCTAGCAACCAGTCTAAATAGATCAGTGTTTTTAAACCACAAAGAAAAGGAAATATGTGGTTGTTCGACCCCGCTGTTTTTCACAGCAGAGAAATGCCTGTGAGCCCACCGCAGAGGGAGCCTGCTGCTCTTCAGCTTCTGAACTTTGCAGCTCCCGAAGGATGCTCAACTGCTTTGCAACCATCTCAGACCTCCTGCCAAGTGGCAGTCGCCTTTCCTTGCAGGGTCTTCTCCAGGATAACAGCCTTCGTTACTTCCAGGCACAACAGGGCAGTGGATCCAAGGCTCACAGAGGATTACCAGCTGGTGCCAAATGCAATTTTCTCAACCCTTTTTTTCAGGTCTAACCAATATACAGGGCAGTGCTCATGCTCATAACAAGTATAGTTTTAAGTATGCCTGCACACAGTATTTTGCCGACAGATTTTGGCTCACGGTCCCCGTGTTCCACATCTAAAGGACATGAACCAGCTTCCCAGCAGGAACCACCAGCTGTGGTTGAGGCAGTCCTAGCCCCAGCCAGAGCCATGTTTGGGGACAACAGTTTGTCACACCAGGTTGAGTTTATATGGTCATGTAGTTACACGACCTCCTGTCCAGACTTGGCTTGCAACCAGCACGGATGGGCAAATGCACTGCAAAAGCAATGTTTCCCATCATTATTTATTATGCAGAAATGTAAAGGCCTCACACAGAGCACACTGAGAAAACACTACCGTTTTAACAGCTGTTACATCCCACGAACCCACAGTATAATTTAGGTTGGAGTGGGACCTCCAAAGGTCATCTAGTCCAACCCCCAAGTCATGCTTCTCTCTGGCTTCAGTCATGACCTCAAGCGATAGGCTAAGTCCAAACTGTTTTCAGAGACAGTCAAATGAGAAAAAAACCCTTTCTGAACATAAAGGTCATTTGGCAAAATAATCTAAGCAAGCCAGCAACACAAAATAGAGAGACTTCAGCACGAACATGGAAGGTCTTCTTCGAATATGAAAGCCAGGCTGCACCTTCCAGCTCAACCTTGCATATATAAAGTCAAACCAGAAGTTACATCACCATTTTACTGTGATACACAGATGTATTCCAGGCACTATGAACAGAACACCACCAATTCCCAGAGAAATATTGCTCCTTGATGCATTCTGAGACATGCATTTCTGCACCTACATACATTTCATTTACTGTTTGTCCACCATGGTGAGCAGATTTGCCTGTGCTTGAAATCAAGTTGCTGACTTTGCTAAACCAGATCCTGGAAGATCTTTTCCAATCAATACACATTATTTTCATCACAGCTGGGGCTCCCAGCATTCATCCCAGAAAACAGGCAAGCACATACACCTCCAAAATACAAAACATCCGTCTAAGAGTTGATTCCACCTCACATCAGATACCAAAAAAACCCACCAAAAAAACCATCAGTGACATGAGCACAGCTGCTGTTAACTCTTTTAGTATAGCAATTGAAAAACTTTTCTTATAAGCTGGCTGTCTCCCTCCCACCTCCCATCCCTTCCACTCCCCGACGCAACTCCAGAACTTTCCAGTTCATGAAGTTCAAAGGCAAGCGGAGGTTGACATTACTTGTACCCTTTAAAGACCAGCACAGCAAGAAATAGCAAACTCATGATGTACACAAATACCACAAGCTGCTCTGAAATTGCTGAGATTTTAAGTACTAAGGAGAGTCATGAAGTCACGTACAATTATTTTGATAAACTTAAAGATAAGAATCATACAAAGGTACCACAAAATGTTTCTTTTGAATACCATATGAAGCATACAATTGTAAGCACCTTAAACAATAACAAGCTGTGACCATCAGGCAAGACTAAAGTTTAACAAAAACTTCCCACTTTACATTACAAAAGCCTGGCTGAAACTAGTTGGGTGTCACAGAGCATCCATACGAATATTAATAATTCAGCTTTGAATATGAAAAGTGAAAGCATAAACAGCAGTGAAAGGAGGACATATTTGGTCTTTGCAGATTGCAGTCAGTGCATATGACAGGGCTCAGCAGAGGTTCAGTGATCCTTGAAATCTGTCTGGAAGTGTGATTGTTACTGATTAGAAAAGAATACGCGCATATTTCAAAGACAGTCTGCTTCATGGTGAACTCCTGTCACTTTGGGGCTAAGTGTTGCCAGTTTTCCCAGACTAATTGCTCTTCCAGAAAAGTACAAAGAGCTTAGTGTTGGATCAGAGAAGTGGAGATTCTCTTTGTTACAAAAAAATTTAAACTAAAAAAAAAAAGTGCAGGTTCTCTTTTGAGATTACAAAGAATTTTCCTTTGGCCAGTATTTCCTACTGCAACAAAACTCTTATTATTCAATCCATAGAAATGTTTTCTCTGTTACATTAGTGAAAAATCTTTCATGCAGATGACAACAATTTTTTCCCCCATTTTCTAAAAGAAGTTCAGTGAGAAACGTCTGCTGTGAAGACATGCCCTCTGCTCTAGGCAGCCTACAAGCAGGCTGGCAAACAACACTTGCCAGGGGGCAGAGGGGGAACCCCAAATCCCAGTTTTTGACTGGTGAGTGGCCTATCTGTGAACCCCAAGGAGAGGCATTCATCTTGAAATGATCTGCCAGAAGCCTCATTTTTTTATTCCCTCTAAGGGACAACCAACACCTGAACCCTTCCCAGGACAGTGGTCAACTGCAACAGCAGAAGCAACAAGTGGGAATCCAGTTGCAACAAGGTGGAGCTCAACCAGCAAATAAAATACTACTTGGCCCCCACCAAGTTCACCTTCATTTCAGCCATGACCTAAAACTCTTCTGTGGTGGGGACCAGGGATTGGTTGAGGCATGCACACATGCTCTTGTATCTGCAGATGGCAGTAGGAAGGATTTAGCTTTTGTCCATCCATTCTCTACATCATCCAAAGACTCTGACCAAACAAGGACCCCACCTGGAAAGGCACCTGCATCATCCTCATTTGAGTGTTCATTGTCTCCTTGCAATGTCCCAACCTGGGGTACACAGAAAGTACTGGGAAACAAAATTGATATCTATATCCAGTCATTTAATACCCAATTAATTCAAGCAAATTATATGTTGTTTTTTTTAATAAAGGAGGGAGTAACCTGATCAGCCTGATTATACTGATGGGCCAAGAAGTTGTCACCATGGCATTTCATTGACAGTCTGTAGAAAAACCCACTCCAAACACCCACCACCAGAACAGATGAGTAGAGCTGGTTGAAAAAGATGAGAACAGCCTGAAGTTCCCTGCCTGGTTTTTGAACCTCCTAATGAAAAAGAAGCTTTTGCCAGAAAGACAAAAAAAGTCCTGGGAAATTTTCATTAAGATCTGTTTTTTGGGGGAGGGGACACGGAGGCGGGACCAAACCAAAAAACCAACACAACAGAAGTCTGCAATTTCTTCCCTTCCCCCATGCCAGGAACTTCAGCTATTAAGGTCCTTTTTCTCAGAGTGGTAGAGAAGGGCTGATTTGGAACAAAGCTCCCTCCAGACAAACTCTCCCCTCCAAAGGAGGGATATGGGTGGGTACAATCACTTCCCCTTCAAAGCTGAATTTCAGACATCCAAAACCAACACCCGTTTTGGAGAGAAACCAAAACCTTCCATCACCAAAAAGGCCAAGACCAGGTGAGACTTGTGACATGAGAATGGTCCGTGCTTATTTGGGAGCATGTTTCTCAGAATGAACCCACCCCATTCATGTCACTACCAGGAACAGCAGAACCTGCTCTACCCAAGCAGAAAGTTTTGCTCTTGAGGCCAACAAGAGAGTTAAGACACTGCTTCTGCCTTGCCTGCCATGAGCCAACACCAATGAAGCTTCAGGCTGTAAACTTGCTAATTTAGCCTTCAAACAAGCTGCCATGCCAAGTTTCTGGCAGCCATAGCACAGCACCCCTGGAGACCTTTGTCTTGCAGCCATCCAAGCACTTTGTCAGGTCTACAGGAGTATCTGATGCCAAAGGACATGCTGGAATCTCTCCCTTGCTCTACAGATCAGGATTGTGGATCTCTTTCTCTTTAGATTTCTCTTTAGCAATCCTCCACCCTCATCAGCGGCAATGAGCTTAGTGCAAGAATTGCTTGGTGGAGTTTTCTGGCAGCAGGGGAGAGGAGATGAGCATAATCATCCTTTTTCTAACCTAAGGGTTTTCCCCCCGACAAACCCATATTACACACCTCATTTGGAGCAAGAACAAGAACTCCACCGTGCACAACCACCAGCTCTGACCTGCAAACTGGAAGTGCAAACATTGCAAGACAACCCGCTGGCGGGAATGCCTTCCTAATGATGCCCATAACTCACCGTTAAGCTCACACCCGCCAGCTCCAAGTAGGACATTACCTCCCGTGGCAACAAGGGGCATCTTAAACACACCACTTATTTCCCATGGAACATTTTGAACAAAAGCATTGACAACCCCAACTACAGGAGGGTGGGATTTTTTTTCCGGCGATTCCTTCCTCCACTACAAGTATTAGGTTATAGTAATAATGCAATCCACTTCTAAAAACATCCTGACAGCTCTGAAAACAGCACAGATCTACCAGCCCTAGGAGGATCAGCGCAAAGCCCAAGTAGGGGTTGAGATATTCCTCCCTCAAGGAAAAGTGTGGGTCCAGCATGAGGCAGCTCCATTCCCACAAGCACATCACCAAAACCAGGCGCAGAATGGGCCCTCTCGCGGTAAACGTGGTGAGCAAGCACTGCACTGGAGAAAAATCCTCCAGCGTCAGACAAGCCAGTAGGTAGCAAGAGAGAAAATGCTGCACTGCCTGCGGCGATGCTGGCAATCTCAGAGTTGCCCAGGTTACCAACCTGGAAAATCATACAGAAGATTAAGAACATATAATTTCTTCCTAAATTATGTAAAGGGGGGAACTGAGTGGGGAATGGCCAGTTGCCTGTGAATTATGATCATCCAGGCACATAAAAAAATTGAGCTTTAAGTACAACCACTATCCACTGCTGCTTTTTTGTTAAGACTATAGAAGGTATTTTTAAGGTTTAAAAATAGATTAAATACCCTATGTGGTTCATAGCAAGAGTTTTCACTCACAGCTGCAGAATGAAAAAAAAAAAAAAAAAAAAAATCAGCTACAATAGGAGATTCTGGGGCTTTTTTAGAACAAAATCTTCCTTTGCTAAAAACACAACCCCATTCTCAAACTGATTTTCTGGGTAACGAGACCCCAGTTCCTATGCTGCTCTGCTCCCCAGCATGCCATCAGAGGAGATTTCCTCCTGTTTGAGCAAACTCAGTCCAGCTCCATGGTCTATGCAGTCTTTTCACCGTTTTGATTGCAGAGAATCACCTTAGCCGGTCTCAATGACAGCGCTATCACCCCTGACACGAACACTACACGCTTCCCCGTAACTGTAGTGTCAGTCACTCCACGCCAGAGAGCAAACGAGCCTAAAGGGTTGTTTCGCTCCAATGTTAACACCGGTTGTGATCGCAAGCTCGCTGTGGCCTTTTACACCCCTCTGCAACATGCCATCCTCGGGCTGTACCACCGCGTAAAGGACACGCTGCACTCAAGACCCTGCAAAAAAAATAGGATTGCAAAGCAAGCAGGCGTACCTTGCCATCCAAGTACCAAAGAAAAGGAACAAAAATGCATGAAAAGCAAGATGAAAGCATCGGTAACCATCATCTGAACTGCCCACTAGGAACCCTTCTGCCCTGTAAAAATCCACTCCAGCCACTTCTGCTTCAAATTCAGTGGCTCAAGCTGCATTCTGACAGACCCAACGCGTGCCTCTCAATGGTAAGGGTGGATCCTACCTCTCTCTTCGGGGTGAAGCGTTAAAACCGAGCACAGCAGCAGAAGGCATATCTGACAATGACACTGCAATTTATCAAGAACTGGGAGGGGGAGAAAGAAAAAAAAAAAAAAAAATCATGAAAGCATCGCTCTGGCTAGTCCCAGGGTATTTATTCTTACCCTACACGATGCCGAGTCTTAAAAGCCAGAAAGTCCGGAGGATGAACATTTCGGGGGGGCACGGGGGGGGGAAGCACCCCATCTCCCCCAGTGATGCTCTGGTGAGGCGGCGGATAAAGGATGGAGAGGAACCGCAACCCCCCCCCCCCGCACCCCTAAACCGCACCCCCCGACCCCCGCAGCTCACCTCTTCCCCCGGCGAGCCTAGAGGGGCGGCGGACCCCGCATCGCTCCGGTCGTCCCCCCCCCATCCATGGCCGGTTACCCTCCAGCTCCGCCGTTCACCCGGCGGAGCAACCCGCACCGGCGGAGCCGGGCAGAGCCGCTGCCGCAGGGGCCGCCCCGCCCCGGCTCCGCGCAGCGGAGGAGGAGGAGGATGATGATGATGATGAAGATGAGGAGGAGGAGGAAGAAGAAGCGCGCCCCGCCCTACGGCCGCAGCCCCGGTGCGGCTGACTGGGGTAGGGGAGACGTGGTATTCCCGTCCCCCCCACCAAGAGCATCCCGGTCCCGGTGGTCCGGTATCGGGGTAGGGTGGAGCAGCATCCCCCGGGAGCATCCCAGTGAGGGGTAACCGGCTGCAAGCTGGGGAATTAGGATCAGACGTTAATTGGTTGTTAATTACAAAGTGCTGGCAGTTGCAGATATTTAAAAAAAAAAAAAAAAAAAAAAAAAAAAAAAAAAAGAAAAGAAAGAAAAGGTAAAAGCGGGGTAAAGTGCCTTCATCTGGTACTGGGGATATCTACGTGAGGTTAGTGGGACTTGGGGTTGGTTGTTTGGGGTCTGGTTTGTTGTTCTGGGGGGGGGGTTTCCCCCCCTCCCCCCCCCCCCCCCCCCCAAGTAAGAAGCGATAGAATGTGAGGAAACAGCTTCAAGTGGCAACTGGGGAGGGTTCAGTTGGATATTAGGAAATATTCCTTCATGGAAAGGCTTGTCGAGCACTGGGACAGGCTGCCCAGGGAAGTGGTGGAGTCACCGTCCCTAGAGGGATTTAAAAGATGGGTAGACATGGCGCTTGGGGACATGGTCCTGTGGTGGACTTGGCTGTGTGAGGTTAAAGCTTCACCTCAATGATCTTAAAGGTCTTTTCTGACCCAAATGGTTTTATGATTCTCTTCTGGTTCTGAGCTGCAGAGCATCTCAGGGGCTTCAAGGGGCTGGGTTGGTTTGGGTCTTGGACCACACCTTATATTTGGTCAGACTGGGCTTGGTGGAATATTTTGGTTTGGGTCATATTTTATGTAACTTGAAGGACACAAAAGTGGAGCAGTGATGTTGTTGCTCTGCCTGTACAGTTGGCTGTGTTAGCAGTGGTCTGCTGAGCAGACCCCTGGTGCACAGGGTCCCTGTGCTTTTGCTCTGCTGTAGAAGTGGCCTCTCATAGTGAGAAACTGGGTCCTGTTCTCACGGGTGTAAAACGTAGGCGTAGGTAGTGAATTCCGTGGAAGCAAGGGAAAAAAAATAAACCAACAACAACAAAAAACCCTGCAAAATCCTCCCCTTGTTGCACTGGAGGAATCTTTAGTCAAAGCAATTATGAACTCTCTAAATCCTTACTTCACCCCATGGGATTTTTAAGTGTAATGGATGTAAAGACCATGTTTTGAGGGATTTCCTTTGTTTTAAGACAACACCTCATCTGTTAATATGGATAATGGCTTACCACAAAGCAGACTCCTCTACTAAATAACTTCATTACAAGAATCCAAACAGATTTCAGCCTGCCCTGTGGAAGGTTTGGGGAATGAGAAGAGCTGCTATATCACTACTCTCCCGTGACTCATGCCTTGATAATACCAAGTATAAAAAAATATCTGGAGATGTGATTCATGCTCCTGAGGAGGCCAGAATAGGGCAGGCTATAATATTTACAGCGAGTAGCATCTTCCCCTTCATGATGAGAGGTAGCTGTGTGCTTGCATGTCAACGTTTTCCACGTAGAGATGCTAATGACTCTAATCTGTATATGCATGATGTTAATAACTGCATGGGGAATGCATCTTCGGGCTGAGATGAGAAGTCCCCAGGCATGCATGGAAGAAAACTGGGTCTGTGTCCTCTTCTGTTTGGAGAATACTTATTGTATCTGATTAAGTTGTGGCTGCAAATCATATTTGAATATTCCAGCATGTAAAGCAGGAAGGGGCTTGTGCCTCCATCTCCTCCTTCCTGCAGGGACCTTCCACTGATCATCTCCATCCAGTGTTTGACAGTGGGTTTTAAGATACTTTATGGATTATTTTAGCAGTTCTCTAATGAATTCCTAAGTTTTAGGAAGGAATTTGCCAGTAGGGAGGTGAGGATGCATTAGGTGAGTGAAGAAGTTGAAGTTGTTGGGTTTTGTTTCCAGTCTCTTGCTAAATTTTCCATCCAGTAAGAGACAATTGGGTTACCAGACTTTTGCAGCCTGTCAATTTTTTTTTTATTATTTTTTTTTTTAAACAACTATGGCATTAGGACTGTATTCTGCCTTCTCTGGGAATAGCCCACTGCTCTGCAGAATTATTCCTGTGTTAATGAGTAGTAAGGAGTGTTCTCTTTCTCTTTTCCTGTATCTCCCTCTGACACTCAAAGAGCTTTTACTGCTTCATCTCCAGCTGTCTTGGGGATTTTTTTTAGTGCACCTAGGTATGAATATTTTTGCCCCTGTGTGCCAGGATCGATGATAGAGTAGTGAACTTACTGTGAAAGTGATCGTTTACTGGGCATCCTTTAAAGAGGCTCCTCAGCCACTTCTCTCTGCATCTTCTTGCTCCCAGGATGGGAATTTTATTGGGGGGAGGGGATCGCATGCTCCCAAGGCTGAGATGGCTTTTACGACTCTGCCCCTGATCACCCCATGGGACTTCAGGCCAGGGGTGCTTGGTCTTGGTTTCAATTGGGTACAAATGTCAGGTCTGAGGCAGTTTCTCCCCAGATTTTTTTCAAGGAGGGCTGTGCATGGTAATACAGCAAATCTGTGACTAGAAATTTTTATTCATTGCTAATACACAGCTTTAACCACAGGTATGGGGCAACAACAGCTTGGCTGTGACCACGGTTCTTAGTTGCCCTTCCTTTTTAAGTACTTTGCTCTAGTTTTTAAATGTTTTGCTAAATTAGCAGTGTATCTGCCATGTTGGGGCATCTCATCATTAGGAGTAACTGCTGTGGAGGACCTCATATGTAATTAAAGCCAGAGCAATTTCCATTGGCTCGATCACTCTCTGTGGGATCTGACAAACTAAATGATGTCAGCTGGGATAACAAATACAAATGCTGAGGAAAATGAGTGTGCTACATGTTGAGGAGCCGCAAAAATAATTAATCTCTCTGGGGGGGGTGGGGAAGAGAAGTTAATAAGAAGGGACTAGTTTCCAGTCTTGATGCTTTGGACCTGCTCTTTGGGTCCATGATAGGTGCAGCAGAAAGGAAAGAAGGGACAAAGCATGTAGAGTTTGGTAATCCCTTCTCTCTAAGACACTACCTCCAGGTATTTTGTCTCAATGAAGTGGACTGTTTCTCAGATGGAAATTTAGATTATGATGGCAAGTGTGGAAGTGAAGATGGAAGGCGTAACTGGAAGGGGTTGTGGGGCAGCCACAATTATTTGGACCCTATGACTCTTCTTCCTGACCTATTCTGGAAGCTGAAGGTCGCCGGTGTGTTTATGGTTGATCTGTGACAGTCCTTGCTCATGCGCTCTGTGCTTTGTTGGGTGAGGAGCAGCATGAGTTGGTGACTGCCCAAACTGGCGCTTCCCAGGGGGGATACTTGGGAGGTGTTCTGAGCTTCCCAGCATTGCAGTACCCATGATTAGCTCTGGTCCTGTTCTCTGCCCTGCAGAAGAAGCTCCTAATTCTCATACTTCTTATACTGAAACAGTATTTTGGAGAGAAATTGAGCCCTATTTTCATCAGAATAGACTTTTCTGACCTGTAGATGTGTCTACATGCATCTGTGTGTGTTTCTGACCTGCGCGGGGAGGGGCATCATTAAATGCTGCGTGGAGACAAAATGTTGCTGAAGAGCAGTTACTTTCAAGTAAGAAAATTAAGGATTCCATAGTATATAAAGTTACATGAGTAGTTATATGAGCTGGTGTGATCCTACATTGCTGTTTGAAGGGGTCACATGCCAGAAGAAAATTCATTTTATGCTAATAACAAAGCTGATGGGGGGGGGGATTGTGTTTTCCACCCCCAAAATAACAAGAAAATGTTATCTGGGGGAGCCTAATCACTGGCACTTGCATTTGATGTCACATTCTCTTACCTATATTCAAGGGTGTTTATTGCAGGCTTGATAAAAAAAAATTCCAGATATCTCACTGCAAATAAGAGTTCCTGGTGCTCCAGATTTGCCTTTTGCGAACACTGGTCTTCCTTGGGAAATGGCTGGTAGCAAAAAACAAACAAAAAAAGAATGTTGAGGTCTTCCTACATCAGCATTTCTCTCTTTTGTCCTTGTTTTTAAGATCACGAGATGCTTAATGCTGTGGGTACCAGCTCTACCCTCGACTTCTTTCCTGTTCCTGCCAAGCAAACCCCAGGAGGTTTGTGCTTATATTAGATGTTGCTTCCAGGTGCTAAAACTGATGAAAGGCCTGCATTATTGCTGTGTGCAGAGAAGTCTCTGAAAACCTAAGGATATATCCCATGCTGCGATATGGAGAGCACACAACCGCTTCTTGGGGCAGATCTGAACGGGCATCTGGAAGATCTATGCATGTGATATCCTTGGTTGCAGGAATGGAAACATCAACTGGTTTCACTTCCTTTTGGTACCTGAATTGGGGGTGACCAGCCTCTCTCCAGGGCCAGCTCATGGCTGTCTTTAGCTCATCCTGCCATGGTGCTGTGCTTGAATTGGAGGTACAGGCTGATGATGGACCCATGCTGCTAATGAAAGCTGGACCAGAAAGCTGCGGAGACATGTTGCTGAATTGCCATGGGACCAACCCGTGTGTCCCATGGAGTGAGGGATCAGCACGTCAATGTGAGCCTGGTGCCTGAGGTTCCAGCAGGATCCAAGAGCTTGGTGCAGTCCTGGTGTAGAGCTCATCTCCAAAAGTGAAGTGCAGGACCCTGATGATCTTCATACTCGGCTCTAGGCTGATGCTATGATGAATGGATTCTATCCATCAGGAATCTGTGCTAGACGAGAGCTAAAGTATCAGTAATAAATTGTCTATAATGCAATTGTATAAATAAATGACATAACTACCCACCTCTATGTTTTATGAATGCCTTGGTGAACACGGTTTATCAGAGCAATTTGGTTTTTGGGTTCTTTAGTGTGTGCAGCAAGTTTCCGCCCCATTCAGGGTCTTGGGCTCTCTTGATTCAAAGAGCTAATCTCCGAATAAGGATATTTCTAGGGCGGTGTATATGGCATTGCATGGCAAGAAAGGGCATCCACTAATCTGATTCTGGAATAATATGGGAAGGTGTTATGTTATTACCATGAGGTGCTTGCAACTGCTTTTACCAGCCTGCCAATCGCTCACTAGGAACTTCAGCAGCAATTGCTGTTTGGCCACGGTGTAACCACATGAATTTGGAGATGAAAGCGAGCGCGTGTCAAATCCAGGGCCTTGGCAGCAGGCAGCACAAACATCTGTGTGATAAGCCTCCAGGTAGGAAAAATGCCAAGGGAAGAAAACAGAAGCAACTCCTAGACACAATGGAGCATGGATGTAAAAATACAACTTATGAATTGCACAGACAAATCGCTATCCAAGTATGGTTTATAGCTCCTGGTTATGGGTTTTTGTTGTTTGGGTTTTTTTTATTTTATTTTTAGAAATCTTTGATTACTGCAGGCTGAGGAGCAACCCCTCTTAGCTGCCGCTGATGACCTTTTCTATAAAATATACAGCCAGCCCCTCTGTTGAATCTGAACCAGCTTTTTGTGGTAGCAGATTGACTTTGAAGCTGATGGTAGCAAAGGTAAACCGTAGCTTTGAGGTGCTCAGGTTGCTTTCGGAATCAGGCTTTGCCCCTCGTATTGCCTATCCACGGTTATTTCAGCCCAGCTGACCTGTTTTGGAGCTGGTGTAGTCAGGATTTGGCTTTCCAGCTGCTGTCTGATGGGAGTGCTGCCAGCTATTTCCCCTCTACAGTTGTATGTTGTCCTAGAATAAGATCAAGAAAATACATATCTGTTAATGTCTGTAGGCTGGAGGCATTTGAAAATTGGGAAGAACCGTGTTTCTTAGAGCTGCAATCTGAATTTATTTGCATCACTGATGACTTCAAAATTAGAAGCGGTTATTGGCATCTGGCTTTCTGGAGGAGAGCAGAGACTGCAGAATTGCAATTGCGACTCCTATATATTAATGGATTTGGGGCTTGTCGTCTGCGGAGAAGGTAGGGGTTTTTGCTGCATAGGGGAAAGGCAGCACAGAGTTTTCAAATGCCTTATTCAGTCCAAAATATTCCATTGGCATCAGCACAGGAAAGGTATCCAACATAAACCTTAAATACTTGTCAGCTTGGTTCTTGCCTGTGGAAAACTGCAAATTAGGCCCTTTGGTTTAATAAACAATCCTTTAATGGAGGAACAACTAGGCAAGGTATTCTTGCTGTAACACTCGAAACAAAATAGACACCCTGCTGTAGAGACTTCGGGAGGTAAAAGCACATCAGCATTCTTGCTACAAAAGAGTCCAGAATACCTGCAATAAAAACAACAGGGTTTTTCTTGGTTTGTTTTGGGGTTTGGTTTTTTTTGGGGGGGGGGGAGGGGGCAAGAGGTTGGTTTGGTTTGGGTTTTTTTTTTCCCCCAAGGCTTTTGAGTGGGTGTAAGTGGCTTCCATTTTTCAGATGTCTCATTTCAATACCCGATGGCATCCTACCCTCAGAGGCACAACTCTGAAGCACAGCAGTGGAAGTAACTTCGTGCCTTTAATCCTTGAGGCTGAACGTGAGCTGGTTTAAACTCTGTTCTGCATCCATAAAAATAAAGCAAAAAGGGACTTACATGGCCAGTTTTAGGGGCAATACACCTTCCCCTGCTGTGTAAGGGGATGTGTGCTTTCACAGCCGAGTTGACGAAGCACCATCGGCACCTCATCACTTCTTCTGATGCCTGTCTAGACCAAACAGCCAGGTCTGAATAACAGGTTTAACTCGGCCCCTCGGCACCCACTCTCCATCAAGCATGAACTGTCATTGTGATAACCAATTGTCTGGTAACTCTTTGAAGCTCAGCAAAGAAGAGTTAGCGAGTCTTTTCAGTGAAATACTGTATTTCAGCACTTGTTGCCATGCCTTCAGGGCTGTCTCCTTGAGCTAATAACAGACTGAGAGTGGCTTTTTGGAAATGCATTGTGACACCTCCTTCTAGAGATGGCTGGATATCATATCTGTGTTCCTGCACGCTATGAATCATCGCAGATCAGAGCACCGTTCTCTGCTTAGGCTCCAGCAGACTTTAAATGTTACAGGCTTGCATGCCAGAGTCTGAGGGTTTTTCTAAAGCACCTACCCACGTCCTAATCTTGTCATCTGCCCCTTATCTCAATTCCCTTTGTTTCTGGTTAATCCTTTCTTACCTTGAGTCCTGGGATCTTTATGCTATATTACCAAGACAGAATGATATTGCACAAATGGATTGCCAAGCATTCCATATTCCTCTCTTTCCTTTGGTGGCTCTTTATGAATATAAGGAGGTCAAGAAATAACCTTTAGGTCCTCACAAGTGTCTCCTTTCTAATCACATCCATGTCTCCCGGCCTCAGTAAAGCCTCTCTGCTTTCAGGTGAGGAGGAGGCAGGGGTTGGTGTGGTGCTGGTTCAAGAGATCACTTCCACGCTAAGTTTTTCTTTTAAGTGAGGGCACGTCTTTGCTTTTAGAAATATTGACTGTTTTCAGCTCAGTCGAATAATTCAATTGCTCTGTTGGTCTAGAGGAGTATCTTCTGTAGCCAGTGATTTTTCTTCATTCCTGTTTTCCAAGAAGACATCAGAAAAGGTTCTTTGTACATTGGAAGAAATAACCAGGTGACCATTGAAACCATCATAAGATGACATTGTACCTTCTGTGGAGGATCTTGGGTTATTTTGCAATGAGCTAATGAAGATTTGCTGCCAAAGCTGAGGTCAGGATTATCCATACTGAGAAGTAAACGTTACCAGAGAACACCTTCCCTTGTTCACCACCTCTTGAGCCTGTTCTTTTCCTCTACAATGAGGCATTCCTGCTGGAACTGACTTTTGATGTGGACTGGTCTCCAGACCCAACTTGATGACTGCTTTGAGTTTCCAGTCAATTCTGAAGGTCCCAAAGAGCTGCTGAAGCAATGCCTTCCTGAAATGGTGCTAGCTCCTCAGGTTGCACGGCGGTATTTTCTTCCAAAAGACTTCTCTGCTTGTTGAGCATCGCTGTCAGAGGTCTCCTCAGCAAATGAAATGGCTAAAAAGAGTAGACATGTTTGCTCCAAGTTAGCGATATGGCTAGGTAGACACAAACACTTCTTGGGAGGCAGCTCTTGCATCTGAGAACTGGCCCCTGGCTCTGCCAGATGGGAGTATGTAAGAGTGATGATGCAAGGTTGCTAAGGCAGTCCAACCACTTCAGATCACCTGCTAGCCTTGCTGCTAGCACTCTCTCCAACCTGTTTCACACTATTAGGTGCTCTTTTTTTTTATTATTCTTTGTCTTTATTTTTCTTCTTAGTTTCTCTCATACTGAGGTTTGTTATATATCTTTCATTCTTTTGATTTGAACAAGGTATTTTCTATTGCGTTTTTTGATATTTTGCAGTATAAGGTTATTGCAAGAAAACTACCAGAATTCATCTTAGACTTAAAAATAAATAAATAAATAAAAATTTTCAACTTTCAAGACATTACAAGTTAATGCCATCCTGCTGCACGCAGCCTCTGCTCGGAGCACGGAGGCTGCATTGCGGACTTCAGCGTATCTTTGCCTCAATAGCGGCTATCCCTTTGTGAAGTGCCATAGGCGTACCACATTGCAGTTGGTTACCATGTCAACCTCTGAATGATCCTTTTTTCTTTTTTTTTTTTTTTTTTTTATTGAAAGGAGAGAAGGTAGGTACATGAAGTCCATTGATCTCATCTGCCACCACTCTTTCGTTGCATTGAGCCTGCTTCTTCCTGGGGATGCTCAGATGTTAATGGAGGATTGCTTCTATATCCAACCTTTGAGCTGTATTACTTCTCTGCTGTGTTTCTTCGTAGGGAAGTGCAGTAGTCACCAGAAGGGAAAGCAATGGCATATGAAGAACAAATTGGTGAAATCGCTATATGCGTGCGTGATCCTCTTTGTCTGTGTCTCTTCTAAAGAAGCTGTTGCTGGTAGTGATGTAGTAAATAGGGTCTAGGATGGACCTAAGGCTTTAAAAACAGTCTCATGTGGGTTAGAATAGACTTGGGTTGGTTTGCCAGGGATTTATGTAGAGCTGTTAGTGACAGTGGAGTCTCTTGAGAAGACCCACTGCTTTTACCTTCAAGTTGTCTTGCTGGGATGCTCCATTTTTTCTTTCACCTGAAAGCATTTGAACTGTGTGCCAGCAGTGCTGCAGGCTTTTTTTTTTTTACTAGGTCTTGGGTGTTTCCTCTTCACTGTGGCTCTTTGTGTATTGCTGGGACAGGGTGGGGAAAGACCTGCTGGGGAAAGATTACGCTTTGGTTTTGTTCCAGAAATCAGATTAGGTCTCTTATACTCATCTGAGTGATATCTGAGGTAGATGAGTACCACTTAGAGCAATGGACTGAGCATTCAGTCTATGATGTCTCCATATCAGAACTCATTTGAAAGGTCTGGTTTCTTTGCCCATATCACTTGATTACGAAGGCTTTTACTGTGTAACCAACACCAAGATAATGGAAAATATGCCACGAAGACAGGAGGAGCAGAAAGTGCCTGACTTCCTTTGTTAGCATTATTGAATTCAGTTGAATTAATCTCCCTCAATTTAATTTGTTGAGCAGTATGTGCAAGCACAACTAAACATACTATGTTTGGTTTTTTATCGTGACCGTGTGACCCAAAGTGTTTAATACTGCAGAAGCAAAACAAACAGAAGAAGGAATGCAGATATTAGAGGTGGAGAAGACCTGGGTAAGTCTGCTAATGAAATATTCTCTTCAGTTGTGTTCTGGCCTTGTTCTAGCTACCCGTGAGAAGATGTGTCTCCACCCAAGGAGACACTGCTCATGGGAACAGGGGTAAATACCCTTTATCTGTTTGAAGGGTAAATACCCTGTACCTTTTTCCACACTTCATCTTGCTGCAGTTCTTGGTTTCAGCATGATTGTAGAAATAATAATTGGTGCTTCAAGGCTTGTCCAGTCTAGCCTATTCAAAACACTTGAAATCCAAATACTGGAGACAAAAGAACCCCCCCAGCTTAAACCATTTTTAAAAATTTTGCCTACTATCCACAAATTGAGTTCATTTTCCTTATGCATTTGCTCAGACATGATCTGTCACATCTTCGTGCTCATGTACCAATGCCTGTGTAGTTTGTAGGTAACAAAGCAAACATCTGCAATCACATTGACATGGATTTCTTGTTTCACAGCTGGAACTTTGCTAGTTAACTCTCATCTAAACTCATGGAATAATTCAATAGCAGAGTTGACTGAACTTTTTCCTATTAAATTCCAAATGTGCCCAACCCAGCCACTTCCACCTGCATGGGCAGCACCAAGATTAATCTTGTATTATTGCTTATAGCCCAGCATACAGCAATGAAGTCTGTACGTGATGAATAACGCTACTCCATGCAACGGGACTAAGTTCTCTGACCTTTTGTTGTTGAAACGCAATAACAAGTTGTGGGTTGACCCTGGCCAGCAGTTAAGGTTTTGGGCACTTTTTCCATCAAGTTGAGATTTTAATTCCCTTGAAAGCCAGCTGCAAGGCTATTTGCTGCCTGTGCTGCTACATGCTGCCTGCTCCGGTTGACTCAACGAACTACTCGTCTGAATTTTTGAAGACCTGTCCTTCATAATAAAATCATACCTGGTGACTTAAGATTCTCTTTAATAGGAACTGAATCAGCACAAGATTGTGCTGTTTGTCGTTCTTTGCTAACAGCTGTTCCTTAATGTTCATCTAGGCTGCTGCTGACTATGAGTACGCTCCAAAATACCTGAGCTGTACCACTATTAACAGGTTTATTTTCCCCAGGCTGTAATGAAGAAAGACAGTAGTATTTTTACTAGCAATGTTTATGTCCCTAACATTAATATTTAGATTTTCTAACCCCATTAAATCCTTCTCCAAACCTGAACATGTATTGGAGGTGACTTTGGACAGGTGTTCAACATGGTAAGCCGTGAAAATGCCTGACATCACTCCATGCTGTGGTGGTCTCAGAGGAGCCGGTAGAAGTTAGTTCATCATGGCTGGCAGCAAGATTTTTATTTCAAAGGGAGCAGGTGAAGCAGCAAACATGATGTTTGGGAGTTCTGTTCTGCTGCAATGAAATATCTGAGAAGTGGAAACTCATCTAATGCTTCTCCCTGGAGACTGCAATGCAGGTGGTTGAGGCCAAGTCTTGAAGCATCAGGCTCTGCTCTATGTGTACGAATAAACAGGGATTTTAGTAATACACTGGCGTTGCCTGCCTCTGTCACCTCTGCAGAGTGTCCTATTGCAAACAACATCGGTCAAGATACAAGCACCCTATTCCCCCACTGATCTGAGTCACTGCTTTAAAGCTGGTGGAAGAAATAGCATGGGCTCCTGCATGGGTGGTGCCATTTTTACTGAGTCTCATGGTTTTTATTTGCCATATCATGGAGTTTGTCTTGATTATCAGATGTGCTGCTCAAAATAAATTCAGTTGTGCATTGGAATTTTTCTCTAATGCTGCCCTGAAGCGGTCAGAAAGGATTTACAGGCTCATGCGTCAACCCTAGAGCAGGCGAAATTGTCTTTAAATGGGATTTTGAAGTGATAATCTTCCCTCTCAATGGAAGCTGTTTTAATTTTTCTTTCAGAAAGCAAGGTTGGGGGCCTGGTGGTGGCATATTGTGGCTTCAGTATTTAAGTAACACTCAGGGAAAGTAATTGCAAACACTGCTTGTGCCAGCGATTCCAATCAAGTAAGCATTTAAGGTATTAACTGCTGCATGCATTGTGCTACTGTTCACATTCTTAAGAGTCATATGCCGGAATAATTGGAGGAATTGCTAATTCGGTCCTTGTTATTATTTTCCAACAGGACAGAACTCGCTTTAGGACTGCAGAATGGACAGACATACTCCAGCAAGCAGCTGAATATTTCTGAATGAAATTACCCATGATCAGGAGATGGGGACTGTTCCTGGACAAAAGAAATAAAATTCTGATGTGAAAAATTCTGTGTGATATTGAAAAGCTTGGAAGAGGTAGGCTTGCAATTATTGTCTTAATCAGTGATGGGGGCTAGAAGAGAACCTGGACATAAAGATAACCAACTGGCTTGTGCTCAGAAAAGGTGCTGGACTACAGTTTCAGGTTGGGTTTTTTGTTATTATTTCAAAGATCAGTTTGTTTTCCTTACTGGCAAGTTCTGTTGAGTGAAATTGTGGGGCCATTTGTTAAACTTACTTGTTTTTTCTTTTCTACTAAATCTGTAGTTCCACTAACTTCCTTACCTGGATGCTTCCCTTTTATTTTATTTTAATTTTTGTCACTTAGTTGTATGTTGTCTCTTTCCCACTTTTCTTGCTGCCTCGATCATCACCTTCAAGTACCACATTTAACAAAGTGCTGAAAGAATGAGTTTCATTATTGAAACAGCTCAAAAACTTGACATGAATGGAAGTGGTGGATACTTAGGAGGGGTTGAAATAATGTTCAACTAGTTAAATTTCAGGATTCTGTAACACAATATCATTTAATAATATGGTCTGTCAGTTTGCTGTACAGGAGTGAAAAAACCCCCAGAGCTTCCTTCCATGAAATACAAAATGGCTTGCTTTGGAGGTGGGTTTTTTTCCCCCCAACATGAACTTAACCCCTCAAAAACAGTGACTTCGGGAGCAAACTTGAATTCCTTTGAAAATTGGAGGTGGTGGTTGCTCTGGTGTGGAAAAGCGAGGTTTAAGGCTTTAGGGTTTCCCATGAGTATGTGCTGGGCATCCTCACCTCTTACCGCTCTTCACTCTCTCTTTCATCCAAACTATCAAAGAAAACCTGCAGCTGGGGAGAAAGCAAATCATTAGTTTTCATATTATGCAGGTCCCAAAGCCATGCAGTGACTGGTCTAAGGGAGGTCTTGGAAAATGGCTTTCCTGGGGCTGCAGCTGAAAAGAAACTGTGATGATTGGTAGAAAATGAGGAAAAACCTGTACAACTGTTGATAAGGAGAAAAGCTAGCAGTGCCAATGGTGCTTTAAGGAAATCTTTTCTCCCATTAGTGATCTTGTTATCCATCTGCTTGGGAATGGGCATAATAGCATTAACCGTTACTTTCTTCAATAAAACTATAGAGCCTTGAGTGGGAGTGAGAGCTTGCTGCCAGGGAAGGGTCAGATACCGTCCTGCAGCCAACACAGCTTTCTAAAGTCTTGTGAGTTCAAGCAAGAGCAAATGGAGACAAGCCACCTCCATCCCTTGCCTTCTACTGATGCTCAGCAACACCAAAATTTGCCACGTTAAGGTCGAAGTGAGCTGGGGATGGTCATGGACGCCAGTCTTTAAGTCCTTCAAGACCATCTTGGGACAATCGCAGTCAGGATGATGGTTACATCTCACTTGGCTGCAGCAGCAGCAACATGAGCTCTATTAATTCATTTCATGGAATATTCACATTAACAAGGTGTAAAACCCTTGAATGTGGACCTAAAGTGTGTTTGTTTTTTTTTCAGTGATAGAGATATTCATAGTTCAGTTCCTGTTCAGTTTAGTTACTCACCTGCAGTCTGGAAGTGAGAGAAACTGTTTCGTGTTCCTGATAAAACTAGATTTTTGTGGCAGATTATTCAGTCAGCAGGACTGGGAACCCTAACTTGCACATAAAATGCTGGTTGTAGTTGCATCAGCTGCAGAAGGGAAGCCCGAGGGATGTCCTGAGAAACTGGGAGGGGAGTAATTTACTGGAGGAAATTGTGCATTTTTCTTGAGTTTCTGGTGAGCGTAGGGATGCACAACTCTCTGGATGTGAAGTTGACTTTATATTGCTCTCACCTTTAAAAAGAGCAACACACAATGGTTTAGCTACTTTTTATGCTGTCAGAATGACGTAAAAAGGGTATAACTAACCCAAATTAGACTTCTTGCTCCCATTGCATCTAGATTTGGGTTTGCTCTGCTTTTTCACCAGTATTCATCAGCAGGGTCCTTAAATGAAGGAGGACCAGGCTTACATAAACGTATGCACAACTTGACCTCAAACAGTCTTTATGCCTTGCTTTTCAGCAGATTAGTGTGTAAGTATAGTTAACTCAAGGACTAGTAATGGGTCACGCGTTTCCTAGAAGAGGCTATTTGTTGTAGGTTGACTCTGAAAGCAACTTGATTAACGAAATAGTTTAATGGGGGAGAGAGAGAGAGAAATGCAGAGCAAAAATTCTTTCCCCCTTTTTACTTAATTATGAGCATTAGTTGAAGGAGCAATGGAAAATAGAGTTGCAAAGCTTTCCTTTCATGCGACTGTCTGATGCCCTAGAGATATTTTTCTTGCTCTTTTATCATTATAGTTAGGATCATCTTGTATTTTTAGACTAATAGCTGCAGCTTAAGTAATTTGTATAATAGTTGGTAATAGCAGCTTATGCAAAGCAGGGAGCTTTGTGTATACCTTGTGAAGGAAGAATGTACTGACCACCCTTGTGAAGACAAAATTAAATTAATGTCTCCAAAATAACACATGTAGGAGAAGGGAATCCAGACAGCTAGATGGTCTGTGGCTTGACTACAGATCTACAATATTCCTATACATGTGGGAAGAAGGGAAAGTCTTGCTCTGTTTTGGAAGAGGTGCATAACTACGTTGGGGAAGAGGCTTCCTTTTCAAGTCTGCAAGGGTGAATGTTTTTGATGGTGAGAACAACTCATGGTGAAGATCCAGTTTAGTCCCCTACTGCAAAAAATGTCATTAGTGCATAAAGAAACTCTTGAGTTATGGTAATGGTGGCATCTGCTATTGTAGGATCACCTTAGGCATAAAAGCCCACGAAACATATTCACAGGGTTTGATAGTGGACATTGGTCCAGGTGTGGCTCATGATGGAGACTGTTCACCCTGGGCTTTGAGTGACTGACACATGCTCCCCATCTTGCAGAGTAGGTTCTGCAGGTTACTGGCCTCAAGCACAGATTTGTTGCTTTGACTGAGGTGTTTGGCTAACACGTTTGGCTCTCAGGTGTCCTCCTGGCATCAAATATTATAGGACTGCTCTGGGGAAGCATTGAAGTAGCATGGAGCAGTCCAGGGATTTTGGGCTTGCTTGTTGATATGTGTTCTTCAGGGTGGCTTTCCCAAGCTTATCTCATGAGTCATCAAAAGTGGGATGAATATCTGTATCAATTCCCACCCCCCTACTTTTTTTTCTTTTCCTTGAATTAGAGAGCAACATCACTAAATTTTCCTGGACTGCAGAATATCTCATTGATATGTCAGTCCTATGGCTGGATTATATCCGGGCTACAAGGTCCTTTCTTTGATGTTAATGAAGGAGAAAACCTGGGGCGGGGGAGGTACCTTCTGCAGCAATGAAAAAATAATATTTTTCTTTCCCTGAGTACACAAAAGAGAGAATGCTTCAACCTCAGTATCAGATGTTAACCTTTGAACCTGAAAATGCAGGAGGAATGTACTTTTATTCAAGCAGTTTAGAAAAAAATAAAAACATCCACATGACCAGAACAGTGTTCATAATGTTGGTCCTTGAAATTTAGACCATGAAAACCTGCAGAGCTGCAACTGTTTGCACTAATTCTGTGGCAGGAATCGTAATTTAAAATCAGTGAACAATGTGCACGTATGCAGTTTGGAGGTAGTATGTAAAAGCCATCAATCAAATAAGGGGAAAAATAATATATCCAATATTGAGGTCAGGATGGAAAGAAATCTATTTACTGCCCTTTTCCTGGCTTTTAATTTTTACACCATTTTTGGGGAAGCTGGCATATATTCTCTTGGTGTCCTGTGCAATTGCAGGATAGAAATTTAAATACAGATAACTTTGAATTGGGTGTATCTACATACAAAGCTCAAACCAGCATCCCAATGAAATCTAAGGTTTAAAATAAAATTTGCTTAAAATTAAAAGTACAATGAACCTATAACAAGACCCAGAACACTGAAGTTCTCCCTGGTTTGAATCATAGTTTTTATGCGTTGCATGGGAAGTAATAAATACTTTTGCTGAGTTAGCAGGTTTGCTGAGTGATGCGATACAACAGTAAGCCTTTTATTTTCCCAGATTAATTATGGTCTGCATAGAACCAGGATGATTAAAAGAAATAATGAGTAGTGTGTGAGGTTTGTTTTTCATTTTTAAGATGGTAAAAGTGAAGTTTCCCTCTAAAAGAGATGACTCTAAAAGAAAATTTATGGCACTTGCATAGGCCATAGCTTTAGGAAGAGATTCCTGATAAATGAAGTATACACAAACCATTTTTTAAAATCTGTCTCTTCTGACTCAATTTGTATGCAGGAGGCGTTCACTCTGATGCTGAAGGTTATTCTATTTTTAACACCCTTCCCCTGCACTTTTTTTTTTTTTTAATAAGGAGAGGTAAGTTCTGTAAACTACAAAACATTTTTCTTCCAAATATCAATTAAAAGAAAGGCTTTTTTAAAACAAACAAACAAACCACAAACAACCTTACAGGAGCAATACATTTTCTAGACAAGGCTGTATTTCTTGACATACATTATTTTGACAGCACTTACAACCCTTTTCTGAATGCTTACTCTGTCTATCATCTATTTCCAAAAAGCTGGCTCCTTGTAAGGGTTTTACTTAGTGTTTCCATCTTATTGCTTGATAACTCATCCAAGATAACTACAGTGAGGAGGAGGAAGGTAGCTCTTGCTGGGAGAGCATGGGCAATAACCCCTTGCACCTAGTTTTCGCTGCTGATGCAAGTTTTAATGCCGCTCTTGCCAAGGGGGAGAGATGCTCTGCCTCGAGAGGGTGGAGTAAGGGACTCTGCTTGATGGTTTATGGAGAACACGTCGATGCCAAAAACCTTTTCACGTTGTTCGCAGCAGCGGAACGTAAAGGGAATGAAAACTAGGGCAGGCATAGCAAGTGCATATCCCATCTCCTGCGAGTTGCTTGCTCAAAAAATGTGGGTTGGCTTCTGAGCAGCTTTGAGACGCTGGCGTGAGTGTGTGTGAGCAGAATCTGTATTTTCCTAGTTTTTTTTCTTTCGTCTGTGTCTTTCAGAGACTAGATGGTCTAGTCTAGTTTGGGAAGAGACTGTACTGACAGCCTGGATCTTAATCCTGCTTGACAGTACAGCCCAAAGGAATGAAGTAGTCAAACTAATGTAAAACTCCTGTCAATAATCAGAACAATTATTTTTTGTTGTTGTTGTTTTGCACTGTTTCTGTAAAAACTAGGCTTTCCATAAAAGCAACGTTAAGCATCCCAAACCTCATCCCTGCTACACCCACCCGCTTTCACAGAATATCTTTTCATTTCAGTATATTGCTGGGTTTTGGTGGGTTTTTTTTGCTGAGTGCCACTTGCATATGGAGAAGCATCCTATGATCTGTCAAAATGCCCTGTCCTGAACTGAACTGCAGCGGGGGGGTGCGGGGGGGTGGTCAAGAAGAGCGTTTTTTGTAAACTAATCTGCTTTCTCACATGCACAGAAAATGCCCACTTAGTGCATCCTCCCAGCACACCACTGCAGGGCAAAGCCCCTTTTGTTTGCATTACATAAACCTAAAAGAAATTTAGTTTCAGTAGGAACTGAAAATACAAAAACAAATCTTATTTTTTTTTTTTTAAAAAAGACACACTTCAAAGAGGCAGCTTCACAGGAATAACACAGCAATTGCTTATTACTTAGGTTAATTAGGTAGTTACATCAACCAAGCATGACTTATGTAGCTGTCTTGCTTTATTTCTGGTAGCTGGTTAGTGTGCCTATCCTAGGGTTTAAGTAAAGTTAGATTTACAACTAAGGTTAAAAGTGCTATTTGGGAAGGGGTTTCCATATTGTGTTTTCCTGATATAACCAGCTTGATTATTCTAATTAGCTTTTCATACAGAGGGATTGAACAGCTTGCTGTGGGAGACAGGTAGGACAGTCATCAGGTTTGGCCAAGGTCCTGCATATAATACCAAACTTGCTTTTGAAAATGAATACCCAACAAACCCAGGTGCTTCCACGTCAAGACTCAAGGGATGACATGTCCTACTTTTAACAGCTACCAATTTTTACCTAATTCACTTAAACTTTATAATAGGGCTTGAAGTCATATGTTTGTACATGTTGGGTTGATGGTCTCTCTGGTAGTGGTCAATATTGAAAGACCTTCTCATGGTCCTCTGCTTTCGTCCTCATCCTCCAAACCCAAATTAAAACAGAAAAGGTGTATGAGTGAAGTCAGTGAGGAATTTGTATGATGTTCTTTACTTAAAGTGAATTGGGCTGTTGCTGAATTTGCAAGTGGAAGGGACTTTGAACTATTTATCTCTCTTTTTCCCCCTTCCTCCCCCTTCTGCCTTTTGCAAAATACATTTTTAATTTCATTTCTGAACTTGCACTGTCAATATTTAAAAGCTTAGGGCTCTTCCTCATTAAATAGTGATACTGACTTTTTTTTTTTGTTGCATATTCTTCCAAAACACTAACAAAAGGTTAGATTGCTTGGATAGCAGGATCTATTATTTTGCAAGGGAACCTATTGAACTTTTCTGAAGATTTTCCACCTTCCTGACATTTTCACTGCCTAAACTAATTCTTACCTCCACTGTATTTCCTTTATATTATTACTCAGCTTAACTTTGTATGCTGGACTCTATGCCTTTTCCATGCTCCACTGCATTACAAATTATTTTAAAGGCTTAGAGATCCTTTGCAAAGGGTTTGGGGTTGAACAGCACATGGTAGCTGTGAATAATTACAACTTTTCCCCATGTGACAGGAGTTTAATAAATATGTTTTCTTATCAAAGCACTTTTTTTAAAAGTAAAAACATCAAATAAACTAGCAGGAAATCTGATTTAACTTTTCATCACATATATAATCTCTGGCATAATTACCAGAGTTGAGATTGCCCACAAGCCAAAAAATCAGCTGTGCCATAAATATTCATGCCAAGTGGAAATAGCAAGAATTTAGGGCCAAGTGTCAATTTTCATTGACTTTGGGAAATGATTGTAGATGCGGCAGGTTAGCTGCCCGTGGTGCTGCTACGTGGCATTGGTGGTGGCCATCTTGGTAGAAGACACTGCAACCGGTAATAGTTTTTGAATGGAAAAAAAAGGCTGCAAAACTTGATCAAAATGAGAGATTTCGAAGAGAGCTTCAGCTCTGTAGGATAAAATAGTTTTCTGCAAATAAATGATGGCTTAAATGATAGATGAAAGCTCATTGGGCTGTTTGTATCCCACTGTCTTCTTGCCCTTAGCTGGTTTTCATCAAAATATTTGACTTCTGAGCTTTCATCTGTTTAATATTTGGTATTGTAGCATCGTAATATAGTTTGGATTCCTGTGCAAACAATGACCAGAAAAGTCATCCTGAACAATTTTAGCCTGTTTATGGCATAAAAACCTTTGGTCTATCTGCTACCTGGGAAATAAGAAATTTTACAGACCGAGAAATAAAATTACGGTCTGTATTAAATAACGGTTTTGCTTCAGTCTTTTTTCCCAGGAAGACCATCTTTGCGTAGCTGAATTAAGTCCAGGACATTTGCAAACAGCAAATACGGAGCTGAAAATCCATATTTTCATACTCCTAAATAAATTGTTTTCAGGATGTTGTGGTATTAAAAGGAAATGAATTTCCAATTCAGGGGTAAAACATGGATATGGATATTAATTTCTTATTCAAAAGCTCTTACCATGTAAGGTTATGGTGGCTTATTGCTTAAATAGCTTAATAGATATTGTTAAAGGCAACAGGCACCATCATATGAAAAAGAGAAGTGTCTTAAGGATATACTTCAAGCCTGAACCATTAGTTACAGAGGACTTTGCACGTGTTTTGTTCTGCATGCTGTGCTGTATCTAAGCATCTGCAAAATATTCATGGTGTAAATGGAAATTGGCTGCTGGGTCTTCAGTTGAAGACTGAATGTGAGTTCATGTCCGTTTCCAAGTTTGTGTTAAAATGTGATTGTTTGTAGATAACTTCAATGGGATTTAATTAAGTGTACTTAAAGGACAAGGAAAGACCATATGGTCCCACTTATAAGCTGATTTAACTTTTCCCAAGGATAATTAAAACCAAATGATGTATCTGCCATATTAACAACTGCAAATATCAAGAGTTCTCCCTCCTAGCTTACTTGTCACTAACTTTATGAGCTAAATTCTCCTTTGGGATTTAAGAGTAGGTAATACTGTGTTACTACCCTTGGTCAGCCTTTCAGATTGTCCTGCCTGGTTTTCAGTCAGAACTCCTGGTTTTTTTTTGAAGGTAAAAAAATTGTTCATCATTTGTGTTGTGTGCAGAGTGAGTTCCCACCTGAACTACACTTCTGGGTAAGGGCTTTGCTTCATGTTATGCAGTATTTCTTTGCATTTGAATGGTATCTGATGTAACTGTTTTTATTAAATGGATCTTCATAGCATACTTGCTCTTTAAAAGCAGAGGTTTACGTTTTCTAAGCCCACTTAAATTTTTACTGGATCCAGTACCAACAGTCAGCACGATAAGGAGAGGATGCTAGGTCACAGTTTCTGTTCCCTTGATTGTTAAATGACAGCTAGTTGCCTCTTCAAAAAATAAACTGGAGTACAGCATCTCTTCCAGAAATATCTAGTCTTGGTATCAAGACACAAGTGGCAAATCCTCTACCTCCCACAGTAGTTTTCTTCAAAGCTCAATCCTACTTATCGTTAAGAGCATGAGCTTTGGTACTAATCTGAATTGCCGACTGCAGCTTCTAGCCATTGATTTGCAATACAGCTCCTTCCTCTGGTTTTAAAGATCCTTTAATACCTGGTATTTCTCCTCTTTAAGATATGACGCACTGTAATCAAGTCGTCTCTGGGTTGTCTGAGTGATAAATGGTGCAGGTGACATTTTTTGTGTCCAAGTGCAAAAGGCTTTTTGTAAGCCTGGTATATAGACGTGGCTTTATTCTGCCTCTTCAACCCTTTTCTCCGTGTGCCAAAAGTGGGATGCTCTGCCTTGGTGCTGGTTTCGCTTACGCAGAGGTGTGTTGTAGAGGAGAACCTAAAAAAAATCATAAAAAAAAAAATCCTGGAGCTCTGATAATGCACTAAATCTACCTAAAAAAGGGTCAGTAGGCTTATCCCAAGAGAAATGGTTTGACCCGTGCCTTTTGCAAGCCAGGGGTTTTCAGCCCTAAAAGTACTGATCTTCTCAGGACCATATGTTATGGGGGAGTAGAGGAAGCATCGCTAGAGCTGGCACACTTTTTTTGTCAAACTTCAGGCTGAGCACAGCTGCAGAAGCATCCTCTGCTGAGCAGCAAATACACATGCTCACTGCCAAAGCCAGATGACCTCCTTATTCCTGCAGGGAGACATGGTCACGTCACTTCTCAATCTCCCTTGACGTTTGGTCCTCACCAACTGAAATGTGTGGGAAGTGGGATAACTGAGAGCATTTTTTAGACGTGGCAGGAGCTTGGGCAGTTATCTTAATCCACTGTGGCAGGCTAAGGAAGGCTCTGCAGCTGGTCTTCAAATGGCAGAGCTCTGCTGCAGCCCTATCCAGGCAAGAGAAACTCTCCTGTTTGCCTCCTTCCGCAGCTTCACTTGTCACCTTGGGTTATAAAGCGGGGGAGTACAACTTTTCTAGCTCCCGAGACCCTACTGGGAAGTCAGGACTCAGCTTTTGAAGAAGTGCTTATCTCCTTTTTTAATTTTTTTTTTTTTTTAGTAGTATTGCCCTGGAGGAAATCCTGCCTGCTCGTTGCAACAGCTGTCAGTCACTGAGGTCCAATTCTACTGTTGCTGTCTCTTTGGATCCACCCCCGTGTTGCTTTAATACAAGTTCTTCCTTGTGTAATATCTTGCAGCATTTTTGGCTGGTGACCCCTATTTTCAGCTGGTGTCCCCTATTTTCAACTATTTTCAACTAGTTACAACTATAGTCATAACTTCCTCTGAAGAAACATGGGAGAAAAGCCACTGAATAAAGGATTTTCAATGATGAAGCATGAAATAGGAACACAGCATCTGGAATTATTGATCAATATGCCAGTGTGGAGACCAAAAATTAAAGGTGAGGGGCAACGGGGTCTTGTTTGCTTTTGTGAGGGCAGCAAGCTTGGAGGCAGCGTGAGAGCTAGAGCACATTTGTGGATGGCGATGGAGAAGCATGTTATGGTTGCACTGTTTGAACAGCAATTTTGGGGTTTTGAGTCTGCATGTGTCCATCAATAAATATTTGAGAACTTGAGAGGATTTAGAAAACGGTGTGTCTGTCTTCTTCTTATCCTCCTTGGGTTTGTTGTGTGGCATCGGTTTTTACCAATAAGGCTTTTGTAGCTCACCAAAGGATCAAGTTCTCTTAAGTAAATACTGGTATGAACTTAGCGGGGGGGGGTCAACTTTTAAGTATTTATCTGACGTTTTGATTTTGCACATGGGGAAGAGCAGTAGGAAGGTTTCCTCTGCGTCTCGTCATGACATGATGGTGCCTGCCCGGAAGCACTTGCGATCAGGATTCAAATAACATTCAGTGATATTTCTTTTCTTTTTCTCTTGCAGTTCCAGGAAGAGAGAAAAAATGCAGGGGAAAAAAAGTGAGTACAACTGTGTTGTGACTCTATAAGCTTTTCTGGAGATGTGCTGGCACAGTGCAATGCCAGTACAAAGGAGACTTGCTGTCCTTTTGTCTTGTTTATTATTTAATCTTTTGGTCTGCTGGTGGGAAGAATGTCATAGTCACAGTGCTCTTGCTGTGCCGTGAGATGAGAGCCCCTCTCTGCCCTCTCCAGCAGGATTTAAGTTTTCAAATGCTCCTTTAAATCCTAAACAGCCTCTTCTTCTTTTATCAGTTCTTTCTTCCAGCTGGAGGGAGATGGTTTATTAAAAGGAAGAAACAAATTGTATTTCACTGTAAAGTCACCTACCATTTGCAAAAAAAAAAAGAAAAAGAAAAAAAAAAATTTAAAAAAATGAAGGAATCCAGCACTGCTGGGGTGTAGCTCTTTGTTAATTGAAATGTCTCAAGGATATCCTTCAAGTTCTTTATCCCTTCCCAGCCTTCTCACCTTCCTGTCCCTAGCTCTGAATAGATATCCTGCCCATTTAGTATGCTTTTTTTTTTTTAAAGAGGTATATAAAAGTGCAAAAGGCTATAAAATCTTTCTATAAAATACCCAGATGGAAGGAAAATGTAAAGAAACAGATGGCACTTTTATAATGTAGCATTTTATGGAGCTATAGAGTTTTCACTAAAACATTTCTACGGTAAGGAGAGGTTTTGTAGATAGCCACCCATCATATACTTTAGTAATGAGATGTTTGTTTTGAAGAGTTATTTTACATTAAAAAAAATAAATAAATCCTTTTTTGTAAAGAGAAGGACTTGACACTAGACCGACATGAGATGCATTCACTGTGCGAAGCGGCCATGGCCCCAGTGCTACCTCTTCTGAAACACTAGCTGGCTCCTGCTGTTGTTGCTCAGAGGCCCGTTGCATGATTCATCTGCTCCCTGCCAGACTGAAACAAGCTTCGGGGACAATTTTCCTTGGTGATGAAAGGATTTTTCCCTCTTCTTGGAGGAGGGACTTATAGGCAGGAGCTGAGGAGGAAAGCTGCCCGGGATGTTTTGTTGCAGGGCAGTGGCCTCAGCTGCTGAACAAATGTAGATGAGGTGACCACAAGGAAGGAGAAAAGGAAAAAAAAGAAAAATGAGCAGCGTACGTATGGAGCAGCGTGGATATATTTCGGGGGGTAACATCATGATGATCCCCACCTTGACCTGTTAGGGGTCATAGGACCACACTCGGTGGCTTTATATTGAGCCAGCAACTTCTGCTTGGTGTAGCCTATTTGTGAGCAACAGCTTTACTTAATTTTTTGGGGGTAGCAGCTAGAGACTTAGTCACACTCTTAATTAAAAAATTTCAGGAAAAGGCTAGAAGTCTGAAACATGAACGACAGCACAGACAAGTTGTTACTGCTGCTCCTGCTAACTAGCAGTATGTCTTTCACAGATGTCTCTTGGTGTGTCTTGCTCCCTTTTCCCCCTCCTGCATCCTTCATTTTATTTACTGGTTCTCAGCTTTTTGTTGTTCCAGCCAAAATATTTTAGGTATAAACTGGAGATGATGTCTAATGATGGAATCATAGAATGGTTTAGGTTGGACGAGACCTTTAAAGGTCATCTAGTCCAACCCACCTGCAGTGAGCAGGGACATTTTCAACTAGATCAGGTTGCCCAGAGCCCCGTCCAACTTGACCTTGAATGTTTCCAGGGATGGGTTTTGGTCTTCCTACTTTAAGCGTTTTGGCCAAAGCCCCCTGATCTGTGGCAAAGCTGAAAGGAGGTATAGATCACCATGTCTTGTCCCTGAGGGTCAACAGTACCAGTTGCTGGGACATGAGGATGTAACGGGCACCAGAGAGCTCGTGGCTCTGTTTGATGCTTGTTCCATTGCAGAGCTGCTATAGAAGCTGAGATTTCCATCAGCTTGACCAACAGCCATCTCCAGGGTTGTGCTTGCACAAATTGGACAAATTTGGACATCATCTGATGTCACCCTTGGATGGGATTCATGAAAAAGATTGCTTCTGCTAGTTTGGCTTTTGGTCCTGAGCTTGTAAAAGTGACTTGAATGACAGAAAGTTTAAATGTATGGGGCTTGATTTTTGTTATTTTTAGTGCAAAGCTGGAATTGCCTGCTTATCTTAGAAGAGCAAGAGCAGAACTAAGCTTTCAGGTCCTGTTTTTTAATAAAAATCTTTGATAAACTTGAGACCAAATGATCAGGCGAGGGGGACTTTTATGCAGGGCTGGGCTAGCACAGTGAGCCTAACAGCTTGTATCTGTCTGATTTCAGCGAGAATAAGCTTTTTTTTTTTTAATACCAAATCCTGAACTTCTTTCCAAACCATGTTCTGCTCTGTTGGTTTGTTCCTGCTGTCCCTTTCCACCTGACTGGCTTCTGCCCAAGGCAAGGAAAGTCTGCTTTCATCCAAAGCTTCAAGAGAAAAATCACATTATCTTTGAAAAAATGTCGGTCATGTCATGGATACCTGTGAAATTTTTGTGAGCTCTACCTTCAGCCACCTTTTCTCATATGGGATATAGCCATGGTGCTTCACCTTTCTTCCTCTGCCATTTACACCCATGAGATGTAGGTTTAAAAGGCAGCTGTTCAAAGGTAGGTATTTGTCTATACGTCTATTCTAAACAAGTGCTGAAAATCAAGTCCCAGTGTGCTGTTCCCATGAGATAAAGTGTATGGGGGTGACTGAGGTAGCGTGAATCTTAAGTAGTTCAATAGAGGTTGAAATGATCTTCCCGTGGCTACATGGACAGATAACTAACACCACAATTCCTTAGTGTACCAATAGAAATTTTATCAATGGATATCCAGGCTTCTTCCTTTTTGATTTTCAGGGTTCTTCTCATCCAGCACCTCACCCAAAGTCTGTCCTGAACCACACTGTCCAAGGGGGTCCTCAATTCTGAGTCCACCTGACCCATATCTTAGCAAGAAGCTTGTGTTGATCGAAGTGGGCGTCCCCCAAAGGGGATGTCCCCCCTTGGGTAATGGGTTTGGGGGAGCACCGGGTCATGATGGGTATGCTCATCAGAGCATGCTCTGAATGCTGTTGGATGCTCCTAGAGAGAAGGTTTCCATAAAGGTTCTGAGAGATCTGCCACAGCATTAGGTGGACTCAGAAAATGATGCAAGAGTAGGGGAGCTGGAGGGTTTTGCTGGGAGGCTGGGGAGTGGGGATAGTGCAGAGCGAGGAAAAGGCAGTTGAGGGTGCAGGACAGTTCTAAGATGAGCTGGTGACATGAAGTGGTGGTGTGACATTGACACCGCTAAAATAGTAGAGCCATATGTAACAAGCATGGCTTGTAATGAACACATGAAGCAATAGGGGAAGGTGGTGAGTACGCACATTTTCTGGCTTTTCAGAAAGCAAGAAGGTGTGCGAGGTGTTGAGGATGCATCTCTTTTTAGTGACAGTGGATGGGAGCTAAATTAATATAAGTTGTCTCTTGTCTTCCAGCACAGGACCCATCAGCAGACCTTGACCTCAGTCCTACTGATCTCTGCTTGCATAGAGGTTGTGGAGTTGTGGAGGCATCCATGAGATGTTCAAAAGCTGTCTGATCCTTGGCAGCTGGCTCTGGGTGGCCCTGCTTGAGCAGGGTCATTGGATCAGATGATCTCCAGAGGTCCCTTCCAACCTCAATCAGGCTGTGACAGTGAACTTTGCTGGAGGATGAATAACCAAAGTTTGAGAGCCCTGAGGCTGTAGCAAAGTGGAAAAACCTCTGTTAGCAACCCCTGTGTGATGATCTTCATTGCTGTTCTGCTCTAGTGTTCACCTTGAGCTGCTGTTCTTTGGGACACAGCCATCTGTTTGTTTCCTGTACATGTGTGTTAGTGTTTCTCAAGACTCTCACTGGGGTGAGGCATGCCTGGTGATGATGAGAAAGTGCAGTTTTGCTTAATTACTGGCCTCTTAAAAGACCTGAGGATAACATACTTATATGTGCACTTAAACTTGACCGCTCTCACTTTTGATCTTGGTGCTTATCTGCAGAGTTTTTCCATTCTTTATTCGGTGTGAACTGGCAGATGCACTGAGACCGAGCAGTTGCTTTTTCTTCCAGCCTGAGCAGAGCAGCCTGTGCCAAGCCCATCCCACACCGGCGAGCAAGGCCAGGCTATTAAACGTCTCTTGGAGCTGGCTGTCAGTCTGGAGCATGCCTCCTGGCACGCTGGCACAGCCCTCTCGCTCATGGGTGAGTAGGCAAATTCCAGCGATGCCTCTCTTTGTTCATTCAGTAAAGGGTCCTCCTAAGCAAAGTGGCAGATGGTGATACCTCCATGCCAGGCAGTGATATTTGCAACTTGGTGGTGACTTCACTACATGGAGCAGTTTGCCCAGAAGTACAAGCTTGGCTTAAGCTCATTTTTTTTAAATTATTTTTTCTGTTGGATCCTGCACGAAAATTAACATAGTGGCTTCACAGCATAAAATAAAGCTCCTGACTAGGCTTTTTGCTAGGGTAAATCAAATTCTCAATGTTACATTGGCTTAACTCAATCTAAGAACAGGAAAGCTTAAATACAACCCAAATTGGCATTGCTATTTCAGTAACACCTTTGAAATGAGAAGTCAGTCCAGCTGAGGCTATTGGACTCAAAGGAGAGGTGAAGCATTGAGCATGGGTCTGAAGCTGGGTTCTGTCCTTCTTGTAAAGCTCCTGTTTTCAGGTGAAATTTATCCCCCCCCCCCCCCTTCTTTTTTCTTGCTCATTTGGGATATCTTCCATGGATACAGACCCTCTGCCACAAAACAGATTGAGGCAAACTGAGGATTCTTCCCTGCCCCAAACTCTGCCTTGACACTCCAGAGTAGGGGAAGGCAGCAATGAGCCATTTCATGCAGGACTTCTTGACTCTGCACCCACTTCTGGTTATTTCTGGTATTGTTTGTCCAACTTCAGACTGGTTGACTGGTTCGATTTGTCCCCCAAATATCTGTGCGCTTGCTTACTGGGACTTCAGTTCAGTGTTGTCCCCTGCTGTGGAGACACTTTTGCAGCTCAGCTCTCCCAATATCATGGAGCAAAAAAACTTTGTCAATTGTCTCCTGTGGTGCTTTGAGCTTCTGCTTTTGTGTGCTAGAAGAGATGCTGTGCTGGCCTCATTTAGGAGCGGTCTGTTGATTAATGTGATGATGCTTCCTCAGTGTTGTTCTGCTTATGCATGTACTGTTGGTAAGTTTTGGACTCAGATGCTTTCAAAGGAGTTTAGGTTGCTCCTTAGCACATCCAACACAAGATCCACCTTGCACCCTGTATGTAGTTCATGAGATTTTATTGCATACATGCAATTCCAGCTACACCTGCGGTGTGTTCATACAGTTTGGGTTCAGAGTGGTATATAGTGGTACTCATACACCTGTATGCCTTATGCCTATGCCGTGCCTCCAGATATTGGAACTCCTTAGGACCTACCTAAGGCACAAGGGAGTTGATTGGATTGTGAATCTCATGGAAAACTGATGTGCTGGAGAAAGCAGAGCTGGCAGCAGGATACAGAGGGGTCTGACTGTAGGTGCTCTTACACAGCAGCCTTGTCGCTTCTTTCTCTCTATGCTTAGTGCAAAAAAAATGGGAGTCAAAGAGGTATCTTAGAGTTAAAGAGTTTGGGGCTGGAGTCCATCCTGCATGGTCTGTCTGAGGGCATGAGCATTTTTCTCTTTGCAGACTTGAAAAATAGCAAGGAGTTAAAGGAAAGGGTGCTGCCATGCTCCCAGGGCTGGCTGTTGATATTTTAATTTAATAATGATTGTGCTGTTTGCCATTCCCCAGCTTCTTTATGGACAATCTTCTTATTCCCAAAGTGAAGGCTGAGGTTGTCAGGATCCTGTAGTATCGAGAATAAAAGAGCCATGTTGCTCATATTTCTCACACTGTCTTTTTCAGAAGCTGTTGGGCAAATAACGTGGCTGCAAATAAATCTTGAGAGTCGTATTTTGCTTGGATTGGAGGTTCACTGGCAGCCTCTTTTTTTGGTTTTGTTTTGATTTTGGGGTTTTTTAAATTTTTATTTCACACGCTGAGCTGAGTAGGTACTTTTTGCTGCTGACTGCCTGGTGAGAGCTTATGGCATTCAAGACGACCTTTTTTTTTGGACGATTGCGTTAGTTCATCTTGTTTTATTTGCACTTTGATTGCCACGTCTATGTGGAGGTTATCTTTCCTTACAAAGCTGTGCACCGCAGACCAGGTCAAAACCTGGGATTGTTTCTTTCTTGTAGATTTCTGAATGCTTATGGAGGTGTTACAGGGATCTTAATCATGCTACTTTCCTTCTGCTTGCCCTGCAATATCAGACTTTTCTCTCTTAACCTTGCAGTAAAGAAGTTAAGGATAACTTTCAGACTTTTCGAACCTGCTCTGTCAAGTGTTTTTGCTTTTTCTTCCTTTTTTCCAGCTGGCTGCATCTTCCGGTCTGATAAACATGGCTATAAATTAGATCTCTTGAGTGTGTAGTTTTCAGGTGCTCTTTAACCTTTCTCTGCCTGAAAGTGCAGAGGATGCTTTTTTTTTGCCGCAGGCATGGGGGTCTTGTAGGGACAAAGGCAGGAAAGGGAAAAAGCACTTGGATACAGTATAAATGGGGAAAAAACCAGGAGGAAGCAGGAGGCTTGCTGCGAGCGCCCTGGGAACTAGGGAATCTGCATGAAAGGATCATCTTTGACCTGGACAGAGCTTGAACTGGAGTTCAAATTGCTGCTGGAAGAGCTGCAATAAACAGTGTGATTGCACTCTCTGTAGAGTTTCCCTATGCAGGCATATAAGAAAGATTACTCATTCAGCAATCCCAGTGCACCCTTAAACATAAGGAAGAAGCTAATTTAAAATTCAAGGCTCCTGGGTGTTGTTTGGTTGTTTATTGCTGGCTTGAAACCCTGTACTTTTGTTGTGGCTATCATTGGTGTCGGCAATAGGATTAAATGAGACTGTTGGTTGACTTGCGTGGGTCAAGGACTTTGTCATGGCCAATAAGAAACATAAAGACCGAAACCAATGTTCACCCATCCTGATGTTATTGGAGACTTTATCATATTATTTCTATTGCTTGGGGCACTAGACCATAAGTTTATCTCTGCTGGAAGCTTGGCTTTCTCGTGAGCTGTGCTGAGCAGCATCAGCCTCTGACTTGCTCTGTAACGAGCAGCATCAGTCTTTAATGTTTTGGATGTGTAAAACAGGAATACTAACAAACCCCTACATCGCCGCGATCCCTAGCAATGCAGCTGGGGATGGAGCTTCGAGTAATGCTGACCTACTTTCCTCTCCATTTGCGGATCTTAAACGGAGCCACATCTGCTGCAGCAGAAGTGCTCGTGGGTGAGGTGACTGATTTGGTGATAGATATGTAAAAAGGGCTGGGAATAACGGGAGTTATATCATGCCACAGGCATTTTTTCTGCCTGATACTGACTGTGGCTCTTCCCACTCCCCCCCCACCCCCCCCCCCAGCCTACCTTGAAGCCACTGTCTCTTAATCTCTCATTTTCCAGCCATTTTTAGTTACAACAGCAAATGCAGTCAGAGCAATAAGTAGCAAGCAGCACCTTCCTCCCCATTAAATACACAAAAAACCAAAGCACGTGCTTCAGTGCAAGACCAAAAAGCCCAAAGTGAGATGCTCAAGGGAGGTTGTGGCAGTACCAGCCTACCACAGCTTTGCACTGTGACCTTGGGTGAGCTGAAACTCTGCAGTACCCGTTATTGGTCCCTGGGACAGGAGGGCAGCAGCAGTGGTGCAAGTGCAGTAGGTCAGACTTTGCATCAGTTTAAGAAGAGTGTGGTCCTCTGATTTCCAGGATGACTTGCCCACCTGATAGGCAAGTTGGATCCTGAGGCTGCTGAAATTCAGGACGAGTGGTTGCACAGCTGACAAGTATGTGGAGACCTTTCTAACTGGTTTGGCAGGGATCTGTAGGGTCATGGAAGGAGAGAGAAGGTTGCTTGGAGGTTGCCACTAGGCTCCTTTGACCAACAGGTGTCAAATGCGTCTTTAGGGAGGCTGTCCTTTGCCTTTCTGCCTCCTTGTAGGTGTGATGTGTCTTTGCCTGGCAGCTGATTCTCGTAGCCTGGTGTGATGCGTTCATGTGCTGCATGTTCCCTGGTTCAGGGTGAGGAGGTAAAAAGGTTGGGGTTGGTACCTGCTGCTTGTTCTTTGTCTTGTTGTTTGCCAGCTCTCCCTGTTACATTCCTCTCAAGCCTATTTTTCCCCTATTAATTACACAGTCATCCTTGAGGAAATGAAATAATTAGTGTTTAGTATAAACAGTGCAAGTGTGCACCTGGAATACCAATGGAAGTAGAGGTTTGTCTCTTTGATGATGCCTTTTGGTGACCACACACTCTTCTGGTCCTCCCCTGTTGATGGGTGCCAAAAGAAACGCTGGCCCCTGCTCCTCATGTGACATGCATTTCAGGATTTGGCTGGTGATAAGTCTTCTGTTGATGGATGGTGAACTTCTCCATCAGCTGATGACCTATAGGCATTAGTATGTACCTCTCCAATAAAAACCTGCTTACCCTTGTGCCTGCTGTGGTGTGGCTGTATCACACAGGAGCTGGCAGAGCTGCCCCTTGGACAGGAGGATAAACTGCCTTGGTCTGGGTGCTCTTTTGCTAGTATAAACAGGAGGGGTTGCATCTGGGGTAGCATTAGCTGTTGTTGCATCCAGCATGGTAGAGAGAGGTCAGGTCTAGTTTTGTAATAATTCTGGCATCAAGAGAGTAAATAACCTTCTTTACTTTGCCTTATCTTGGAATTTTAATTTTCTTGGTGACGCAGCTTCTGACCTTAAGGTCTGGTGCTAACTAACTGAGTCTCTACAACACTGCAACTCCTTAGGTAGCTCTTGCTTTTGCCAAAGCACCTGGGTTAAAAACATTCTGAGTTTCTCTAACATGCTTGCTTCCTCTACCAAGTTAAACCTTGTTCCAGACAAGGAGACAATGCTAATTTCCAAGTCTTAGGGGTTTTTAAAGTTTTTTTTAAAAAAAAGTAAAATGAATCATTCTGTATGTGAAAATGCAGAATCATTTAGAGAAGAATTTGTACTGACTATGACAGGAGGCCTATTCAGTTGAATCAAACTGCAGATGCAGTCCCATTCATGCACTTTAAATGAATACTGTCATTTATCTTCATTAAGTGTGGAGCTGGCTGTCACCATCTGGATACTGTAGGACATTCACCCTTCCCAGTGGCACTGGGAGTTGCCTTGGCACTTGTGACACATCACATGACTCTTATTAATGCCTGCCCTCACCTTTAAGGGTGAGCATTGGCTAATAAGCTGTGGTGTAAGTCTTTGTGCTCTAAGATCCAATGGGAAGAAGAATTTGTGTGCTCATGGCTTTAAAAACTTTAAGAATTGGAGCTACCCAAAACTCTTCTCTTGCTGTGGGGTGAAGGTTGCTGTTGTGTCGTGTTCCAGTTGGACTTCAGAGCTGGTGCAATTGAACCAGGTCCTCTAGTGAAGGACAGTGGATGCCTTCTCAACTTACTTTTGAACTTGGAAAATTAAGAAGAGGTTTGGGGAGGTTTTTTGGATGCCTCTATGAGGTCTTCTTACAAAGATGGAGCTGACAACCTGCTGCGACATGGATGGGACAAAATGAACCATGAGATGGGTTTGAGGCTGAAATAAATTGGCAGAGGACGGATGGATGAGCAGGTACTAGGGTTTGGGGAGGACTGCTGGAAGTGTGTGTTGGATGCATGGGTGGGTTGTGTCTCTGCCAGGACTGGAATACCTGGGAGACCCACCCCACTGCAAAACAAGCACGACATGTCACGTTTTCCAAAAACCCTTGAGGAATACGATGGGTTTGCCCAAGATTAGGCCATATGTAGGTCAGTGTTGAAAATGATGTATGGTAACCTTGATGAATTCATCAATTTGCACGCGAGTCACGCTGCTTGTTTGCAGCTGTGGGTGCTGTCTGGTAATGACAGCACCTACATGCATGACACTGAGGTTTTTTGGGTATTCAGTTGCCATGGATCTGGAGTTGCTTATTATAGCTGCTACTGATAGAGCAGGTAATGGGCTTTTCACTGTTAACAACTCTATGTGTTCGCTTATTGCTGGGGGCTGGAGGCATATGACTACCATCAGAAAGGACTGAGAATTATCAAAGCATGACCTGTGGCTCACTTTTTCCTGCCAAGTGCTTGTTGGCTATATGTGCTAAATAGCACTAGCACCTTTTGCATGCAAGACTTCCTTCTAAAAGCAGGTACTCAAATCCTTGCCCTTTACCACCTTTCCTCTCTTGGCTGTTCAAACTGCAGACTTACCTCCAGCACCCCAGAATATGCATGCAAAACCACAATCGTTAAACCCAAACTGATCTTGCCACCTTTTGGTAGCTAGTTTGTTTGCCTAACATGCTGCCTTCCCTGGTCTAATGCATTTATTCAGGAGGGGTGAGGAACAGATCAAGACAAATAACAAATACATTAAATAACTGAGCATGCCTGCCATTGGTGTTTCCTAAAGACAGCAAGGAGTCGTAAACCAGTCAATGTTTCTGGTCTCCAGTGGGAAATGTAAGAATCAAGTGGAAACAGAAAGACCTCGGTTTCTCTCTCCTGGTGGGACCATCCCACTGCTGCAGTGCTTTAAGTGGACTTCATTTCCTTCCCAGAAAGCTGGGAGGATATCTTTCACAGGCAGAGATTTTGTCTGTTGGTAACTAAACTGTGTGAGATTTACGGAGTTGGCTGCAGGAGGGGAAAGCTGTGCTTAGAACAATTTCTTCTGCTTTTAGTGCTAATGTATTTGTTTTAGATCTGGTTTTAAATCTTCTCTGGAGAATTCCAGCAAGTTCTGTGCGTATTTATGCAGAACTCTGATCACACTTGACACAGTTATAGTACTAACTCCCGACAAATTAATTAAATGCATCTCTAAATTTCTGGTAGAGTTCTAACAGCCTTTTTATTGTTCTTTCTAAGATTCAGTTTAAAATAATCTTTAATGTAGAGAATCTATTGTAAACAATAATAAACTCCCACAGGGTTAGAGAAAAAGAAAAAAAAAAAAAGATTAAATCACCTTCTCTGTGCTTCTCAGAACCAGCTTCAGACCTGCCAGGCTTGTGAAAAAGCTGCTGTGGTATAATTCAATTTGGGATTAGGGTCAAATGTTCCTCCTTTTCCACGTGGGGAGGAAGAACCCCATGCACCAGGATGTGCTGGCGGTAATGAGCTGGAAGGCAACTTTGGAGGAAAGGTCCTGATGGACACCAAGTTGACCATATGTCACCAATGTGCCATTGCTGTGAAGAAGGACAACAGTGTCCTGGGCTCTATTAGGAGTGTTGCGAGCAGGTTGAAGTGGTCCTTGCCCTCAACCCAACACTGGTAAGGCCAATGCTGAGGTTGTGGAGTCTCCATCCTTGGAGACATTAGAAAGCGTCTGGTCGTGGTCCTGGGAAACCAGCTCTAGGTAGCCCTGGTTGAGCAGGGGGTTTGGACCAGAGAGATCCCATCCAACCTTGACCCTTCTCTGCCAGTTTTGAGGTGAGCTGCTGGATACCATTTACTGTCTGGGATGAGAAGTGCCATAGTTGTTATCTACCGGGATACATCTTCGAGTCTCAATGAGTCTCTCATTTCTACTGATACTTCTGGAGTTTAGTGCTTTTGCATGCAGAAAATAGTACCCACCCCATTTCAGTTTAAACACAGGCCTTTGCTCAACACTGCAAAAAAAGCCCAGAGAAATATGTACTGCTGGCTTTTAATTCTAAATAAATATTGTCCTCAGGAGCACATTTAAAGAAGGAATGATTTTTACAAGGTACAGCAGAGATGCTGATATAATTCTGTGGTCTTCAGTGCCTGTTTGCCACACCATTTTGCTGTGTAGATTAAAAAAAAAGGGAAAAAAAAGCTAACATTTTAACTAGCACATAAAATGCAAGACTTATTAATAGCAGGTTGTGTGGAAGCTGCCGGCAGCCTGTTCTGGGTGACAATCTTTGCAGACCTCTTCTTGAAGGTCTTCTTAAAGGTCTGTCTGCCTCCCCAACCCTTCTTTAGCTATAGGAGGACTCCAAGGCAAGACAAGTTGCTTCTTTGGGAGGGTACCACAACACACAGGTGTTTTGAAGGAGGCCTTTTGCTGTTTTAGATGCTGCATGTCAGGCAGTTTGCTGCAGTTGGCAGTTTAAAGACCCAGCCTCTCCAAAATAATTCTCCTAAGCTGTTGAATGCGCTGGTGATTTGGGAGTCCTGAGTTTGCTTTCTGTCCCCACTTCCAAACCATAAAATAAGGTTAACAATACATCTGTCAGCTTTTTTTTTTTTTTTTTTGTCCAAACATTATGTTTTGCATAACTGAAGCGGGTGGTATTAATTTTTTCGGGACATGCAGTGTGCCACTTCTTTTGCTCCTGAGGAAACATTGCGATGCACTTAGCAAAACTCTGCTGAGAGCCTGGGGACTCTTGCAAGTGCAAGGTGATATCAAGAGAGTAAAATCCTTATCATCAAAGAAAATAGCATCTAGATAAGAGCTCAGCATTGTGCATTCTCCAGATTGCTTCTTTATGTGGTGCTTTGCCTGTTGTTTATAGGATAATACCCACCACCCAGTTGTCCCCATCTGCTATTTACAGGATAGAGGTTCTATGCCAGTGTGACACCATCTTGCAGCAGAGCTCACAGGTGCAGGTTTCCAATGTTTTCTCTTCTGCAGGTTGCAAGCATGCAGTAGAAAGGCATTTTGTATAAACACAGATATATAAATTTATAACAATTTGCACAAGGGTATTTTACGTCATGCATCTTTGTTGGCAATGATGGGTGCCGAGAGTTTTGTGCAATGGAAAGGGGATGTGAGTAATGCTCAATTTTTTTTATTTTTTTTTTTTTCCCTTGGGAAAAGAAGACTCTTCTTGCTATCTTGCTGCTCCAGCCACTGAAAATAAATCAGTTTGTTGGCCTGTGGCACCACTAAGTATGTGTCAATCAGGTAATGAAAAGATCCATTCTCACTTAATTTGCTTTGAAGCTGCAAGACTGCCTCTTGTACTTGCTGCAGCATCTCATATTGGCCCTCATTGATTTATTTTTTCTTCTTTTTTTTTTTTTTTTTTCTCAGAGATGTTACCTTACATCTTGACATCAGCCAGGAACAGGTAAGCTGCAGCTAGAATTGGAATCAATCCATAATTTTGTGGGCATTTCAAGGCACATGGGAAAGTGGCTGGAGCAAAAAAAATCCCCTTCTCATTCATAGTCTGGTCCCATGTTTCCTCAAGGTGCCTGAGGACCTTGGATGAAGTCATATTAAGAAGGGTTGGAGTCTCTAGCACATATATTATCTTATTTAAGGTGTTCTCTTTTTGTTGTTGTTGTTGATTTTTAACACAACAGCAAAATGTATGTTAGAACAAGGATTTGCAGCCTTTTTAAAGAAAATCAGCATTATTCTTCAGTGCAATCCATGTTGATCAAGTCTCAGATACTACCCCAAATGTCAGCTCATGTTTATTCGCCTTGAAGATGACTGCTTATTGCAATGGTATTTCAGGCTGTCCTATAAATGCTGCCTGTTAACAAGCTGCTTCTTATTGGACCCTGACCTTGTCGTCCAGACCCAGGGACTTTTCTACATCTAAGGAGGGAGTTGTAATGGTTTGCAAGAAGTTGGATGTATTTGCAGTTCCCTTGCCTATTACAAGTCAATATTATCCTCAACGGCAGCTCCAGTATTTATGGCTGGTAGACCTCTGTACCTTGAGGCCTGATCCAGCACAAGCTTTATCTCTGCTTTAGACTTTGCTGCCTGAAGACACAACAGCATGAGGAAGATACAGAAGCTTTTCTTCTGAAATACCTTAGAGGAGCTCTAGCTCACCTAGATCTAAGCTGTGTTTTGGATGGCATGCCCTGAAGTGGGTGTGCATGCGTAGCTTCCATTTTTCCCTCAAGGAAGGCACAGACCTTTAAATCCTAAGCTTTTTTTCCATGCTTTAGGTAGAGCTGTGATTGAATTCTGGGTGTAAAGCTCAACTTTCAAAAGCCCATGGTGCTGATGGTGCCAGGCTGGGCAGGGTGCTGTAAGCAGACAAATAAATCTCACCTCAGTTGATCACCTCTGCGATTCAAGACAAAAGCACCTCTGCAAAGCAAAAAAAAAAGCAAAGAAAAAACCCACAAAAAAACCACCAAACCAGTTACAGATTTGGTGGGTTTATTTCTCTCAGCCTCTTTGGACACATCTGAGTTTGGCTGAGGTCAGGAGGGTGCATCAGCCTTGGGAAAAGATGCCAAGAGCTGTTCCTTGCTCTGATGGGGGTTTGGGATGGATTCTGCTCCCTGGATTTGGATCTGTGAGCACACGTGCTATGGGGCACTGATTTTTCTGTTCTTTGGCTTTGTCAAGCAGTTTCTTCCAAAATGAGAAACAGAATAAAATATTCTGGAAAGCAGAATAAACCTGAAATGTTGGGGCTGGGGGGGGGAGGGAGCGCGCACGCAAAGCTCTGCAGAGTGCAGAAGCATCATCTTGGTGACATGGTGGACAGTTTTCCCCTCAAACTCGGATGCTTTGAGCCATGAGGTGATGTTTACCAGCTCCGCTGCAGAGCCTTTTCTCCACCTTCCCACTGCAGTGCTGCCTCTGCCAGATCACAGGCAGTGTCGAGGCTCCTCTCCCCCAGGACAGCTAGAGGTGGAGGCTGGCTTCGTGTTTGTTCTTGGCATGCAAGCTTCTCTCAGCAAACGCTCGGCTCTCACGCTCTCAGGGGTACGCGCTGCTAACCTCAAACTCATTCGAATGCGCCTGATGCCTTCCCATCCCAGCTCCTTTCTGTTTGATCTCGAAGCAATTAATTTCGTCCTTCAGCATCTCATCCTCCCAACTGAACTTCTTCCAAGTGGGCTAATTATATGCCCTCTCGTTACAGTTCTGGTGGTATCCTGGGGAGCACTAGCTTCTGTCCCCATTGTCACTGTGTCCCACAACCAGGCTGTTTTAAGCCACCCCTGCCTGTTCTTACCAGCCAGAAGGGTTGTGAAGACGTGGCCACTAATGCTGCACTAATATCAGACCTTCGAGATGGAGGTTGCAAAGCCAAAGAACCTGCAAGCTACCCCCCCACAAGGAGGGGGCAGCAGGTAGGCAAGGGCAAGGACCCACTCTTTGGGCATGGACCCACGGGTTTGGGGCGGCAAATTTCTTGCTGCCATAAATTTCAAGCAGCAGCCACGTTGCAGTGGTCATGAGTTTGACAGACGTAGCAGCAATGCCTTTGCTGCGCCAAGAACTGCTTCTACAACAGACCCATTGCTTGGTCCTTCTGGTCCTGTTTTAAGAGTGAATAGGGAAAGTCTGAGAAATCAGAAGTATCTTGGGTTTGTGCCCTTTCCTAGTGCAGGAGAAAGAGTCCCTCAAGATGAAACTACACCAGAACACATGCTCCTCGGTGCTGATGGACATCAAGTTCATGGACCCCACTGGGATCGGAGTAGTGTGAAATAAACCGTGTAGCATGGGTATCTCTTGGTCTACAGACTTGCTCCTATTGACTTGAATCCCTTGCCAGTGTAGCTGTAGCATGCCATCATATGGGCTCAGAAGGGGCAAATTCTTAGTTTGACTTTGAAATCCAGTCTGGCTGACAGTGTCCTAGAAGTCAACCAAATTAGCAGCATCTGCAAAGCCACAATTAGAAGCACTTACAATAATATCAAGTTGCCACAGGGCGGAGAGGTTGCCTCCCAGTAACTTAGAGCAGTGAACCCAACGGGGCTTTCAGCATTATAGAATTATTTTTGTGTATTCAGTCTTTTGGGGCTATTAGTCTTGCTGGACTATTTTAGTTTGCAAGATGCATTTGAGTAGGTATTTTGCTGTTTCCTCTTTTGATTAGATTAATGAGACGCCACATATGCAGCACTTGTGCATATACTCCCTGCTAGCTGCTGTTTCATCTGCAAATTGTTGGTGAAGAAAAAAAAAAATTGTCCATCAGCTGTTTTAAGATAGTATGCATTTAAAAAAGTGTTTTACTTCCTCCCTCTTCAGGTGACCTGTAGGTCGTATGTGGTGATAGTGGAGCAGTATCCAAATTACAAAGTTTTTCGGCTTTGCTAAAGGATGATTTTAATTGGAAGAGGTAAGTATCTTGCCTTCCTTGTAAACCCTATTACCTTTGGTTAAATTGTACAGTGAGTTAATAGAAACTGTCTATAGACATTTGTGAGTAATTAAGCAATAATGTATGACTGTTTCCTGTTCCTGGTGTGCTCTAAGGTAGAGACGGTATTTGAAGTAGTGCTGATTTCTACAGAAACCAGCTTTTTCTAGGCTGGTTTTCTCCTTTCTTCTCCTCCTGCACTAGAGGAAGGGTAATGGATTACCTAAAAATCTCAGAAACCTGAATAACAAGTGCAGCTCTTGTCTGTGATCGGCAGGAGTGGATGAGAAGAGGGAGATGGTTTTACAGTCTGAGCATTGAATGCTGTATTTGGCATGTAAATGGCCTTTTTTAGAAAGATGCTGAAAAAAATTGGAAGCGTTGCAAGGAAGAAACACCAAAATGACGTGGTAGCTTACAGAAATGGCTGGAGAGAGGGACTTGGGAAATGCCATCTGTTTAATCAACAAAAAAGAAAAAAACAGAATGGCTTGAAGTTGAGGGGGAAAATATTGTGTAAAAAGCCCTCTGACCCACTGGAGTAAAGCAGGATCTGACAATTTGGAAGATAAAGCAAGACAAACTTGAAAGGAAAAAAGGTGTTTTTTAATGGAGCTGGGGCTTCCTAAGGGACAACCAACTCGGTTTGAAAAGCTCAGGACCTTGAGAGATCAAATAAACCATCTTCTAGAAGACATCCGAGTGTGTGCTTTTAGGTACAGTGCTGAGCAAATGGAAAATTCAATGGATTAATTAATCTAATAGCTGCAGTGCTGTCAGTGGTCAAAGCTCTCTGAGAGTTTAAACATCAGGTTGTCTTCTGTGCAGACTTGTACTGGTGCCAGATGTGGGTCAGTGAGTCTTAGGTGTCCAAGCCAAACATTGGACTCCTAGTCACATTACCACAGATGTGGGACCTGAAGCACCAAGTCTCTCTTAGCCACTTGGTCATCTCCACTGCTTCCAAAGCCTCAATTTCCCAGCATGAAAGGTCATGGTTTGGCCTCCAAGTTGACATCTTATCGGCTTTTTTTAGCATAGCAACTTCTGTGACCCAATGCTTGGTGTAGGACAGTGACACAGTGGAAGCCCGTGTGCGTAGGGTTGTCTTGGTGTCTCCATTAAAAGCTGCTTCTGATCATTACAACTGTTTCTGGGGTGGGTTTTTTGATGATGTCTTATGTGGTATGTCTATGTCTTAACCAGGTGCTAGCATAATGCAAGTACAAACTCTTTAGTCCCGTTGATAACCAAAGGACCTGCGAATGTCTGTTCAAAAAGCTAGAAATTCTCCCTTTTCTGTATTCAACTAGTGATTTTTTTATTATTCTTATTTTTTAAATCAGTTTTGCAGTGGGCTGGTGGGAGCATCCGTGGGCCTGTGCTGTTGCACTGTCCATGTTTGGTGTGATTGTTTCTAAGGTAGAATACTTTAGCAATATTATTTCTTCTCCCTTGGAGTTGGAGGGAGGAAAGATTGTGGCTGGTTGAACCCTCAGCACATAGTCGCAGAAATGCTTATGCTGTTTACATAGTGGCTAGCTGCAGATATTTTTCAAAGTTAAGGGCTAATTAATTCTAGCTCTTGAATATAAAAGTAAACACAAAGGGAGTGCATATTTAATGCATTATTCCACAGCTGTAATTAAATTAAATGAAAGCAATTTTCCATCAGCTCAGGTTACAGAAAAAGGGGAAAAATTCTTGGCTGAATTGCTGCGGCAATTATTAGAAGAAATTAAAACCCTTTTAGTGAAATAATGAAATGTTATTTTCTATTGGAAAAAAATCCAGGATTTCATTCTGAAAGCTGACAGGTTATTACGGATTTGGGGGTTGGCCTTGCAGGAGAAACAGGAGCTATAATTGCAGTTTCACTTGCATTTAATGGAGCACCTGAGCAATTAACAGCTGCTGTGCACAAGTGTGCAAGGACCCCTGTGGTCTCCTCCTTGTTTCCATAGCCTGGAAGCGACTGCCAAAGTTCAAAGCTGTGCTAAGGACTAATGATGGTCTAGGAGATATTGTAGGCATCTTCAGGGAGAGGTCAATGGCTTAAAAATGTCCTTTGGGTTCCCTTGAACTGTGTGTCAGGGTGCCTTCAGGAAGGATCAGACACTTGCAGACATGGCACAAAGGGAGAATGGAAGACTTTTTCATGAATATTTTGTAATTGCCTGTCCTGGTTTTGGCTGGGATAGAGTTAATTTTCTTTCTAGTAGCTGGTATAGTGTTATGTTTTGGATTTAGTAGGAGAATAACATTGATAACACACTGATGTTTTCAGTTGTTACTGAGTAGTGTTTATACTAAGTCAAGGATTTTTCAGCTACTCGTGCCCAGCCAGCGAGAAGGCTGGAGGGGCAGGCACAAGAAGTTGGGAGATGACACAGCCAGGACAGCTGACCCAAACTGGCCAAAGGGGTGTTCCATACCATGTGACGTCATTTCCAGTATACAAACTGGGGGGAGTTGGCCTGGGGAGTTCACTGCTTGGGAGATAACTGGGCATCGGTTGGCGAGTGGTGAGCAATTGCATTGTGGATCACTTGTTTTGTATAGTACAATTCTTTTATTATTATTATTGCCATTTTTTTATTATCATTATTAGTTTCTTCCTTTCCATTCTATTAAACTGTCTTAATCTCAATGCACAAGTTTTACTTTTTTTCTGATTCTCTGCCCCATCCCACTGAGGTAGAGGGGCAAGTGAGTGACCTTAGCTGCTGGCTGGGGTTAGACCATGACATTCCCTTAAAAAAGAGCTGTGCCATAGAAGACTTCTCTTTGGGGGTAAGAAGTGGGTCAGGATCCTGGACAGAGACTTTGGTTGGTGCTTTTGAGCTTTCTGCACTTGTTGCCATCCCTTCTGTATACTGGGAGAGCTCTGGGTCCAGCAAGAGGCTGGAGACCTCGTGCTCTGCTTTCAGGTCAGCCAGAAGAGGAGAGATGGAGAGACCCTTGTCTCATGCTATAGTAGTGACTTGGAGCAGGGAGAGGGAGACCTTTTGTAGGTGCGTTGGGACCCACTTGCAGGCATCTCTTTGTCAGCCATGTGGACTTGACTCCTTGGAGAGAGGGGCTTTGGGGCAAGAAGAACAGGAATCTTATCTCTACTTACTTATATGGTCCTCACAGGTTGAATAGGACTGTCTTATGGATGAGGTGGATATTTTTGGTTGCAGTCTACCCTTTGGAGGCATGTGATTTTAAAAAAATAAATTCATGCTGTAGGCTGACATTGCATATCTCCATTGGTACTAAAACCCAAGCTGGCTGGGCTGAGCAGAGTCCCAAGCTAGCAGGTGGCAACAGCAACATGGGCTAGTTAATAATTAAATGTTAATAAAGCTGGTCAGTTGTGGAGCCACTTCTAAACTGAATGTTAATTTTCAGTGAGCATGTGGAGCTCGTTGCTTGCCACGCTTGCCTGGCAATCCTGAATTAAATGAGTTTTTACATCTCAGACTGCTGTGAAAGTGGTGTTGGTGGGGTGGGGTTCTACAGTATACCTGTTAGAGCAATGAATCAGCTATTATATCTTAAAATTTAATCCCCCTCACCAAATATGTGAAGGGGACTCAGGTGGAAGCAGGCTTCAGGCAGAGAAATGTCTGAGTCAATCAGCCCTCTTAGTAAGATATTTAGGGGGGACATAAGACTGCAGTTCGTTGCTATAAGCAAATTTTCCATCACGGCAACTAATTTGCTGCTCCCGTGTATGAGGAGCGAATTAAATCCTAAATTGAAAACTTAAATGGAAGCATTGCCCTGTGAATTTTCCATTCCCTAAGTGAGCTGGCACTTTTCTGCTCTATTTGTATTCTTTTTATCAGGGTGCATGTGAGTAATAATTCATCCTTCTTTGTTAGCTGAACCTGGATCCCTTGCCCTTCTCGTTGACATACAGGATGCTCTGTGGCAGGCTGAGAAATACAGCTTGTAGGGAGTTGGGGTCTATAGTTTTGAAGCTGTAAGTAATTACTGACAGCAGTAAGGATATCGTTAACAGAGAGCAAACTATGCTGGTCAAGCAGAACTGGACACTCAAGGGTAGGGAGATGCAAGCCAACATGGGAAGCAAAAGCCACAACTAATGTTTCTGCCCTGACATTTTGTTTATTCCTTGATTTTAAATGGTTTGACCTTTCTGTCCTGTTCCCATGCTCGCTCCTTGTCTGCCAGTAGCTGATGCTCTTGGAAGAAACAAACAATTTGGATTATGAAAGAGGGAAGAGAAATGCCTGGAGGATCTCTACCAGTGGTGCTCAGCTGCATGAGAATGAGGACCTGCCAGGTTCAAGGTCCTACAGCTCTGGCTGGGCTGGGGATTGTATCTTCTCAGGGTAATTTGGCTTAAACAAATGGTATTTTGTCTGGCAAGCATCTTGCCGGTTTCAGCCGGCACTGGACGTGCACTGCAGCAAACCCAGTCCAGTCCCTGGGGCTTTGTGCAGATGGGAGTGGGGAGGTGGATCAGCCGATGCATCAAGGGCTTCTGCGGAGTGGTGCCAACATGGCCAAAAACCATCTGGCAGCCGGGAGGGAAAGCTGCTGGATGGTGTTTCGGTGCTGAGGAGTTGGCATCTTGTTCTAGTTTTTCCTCTTCCCTGTTGCTGGAAGCCTTTTTCTTTGCTTGACAGTTAATCCTCATCACTGGTTTATACTTCAGCAGGTTTGTCCTGTCTGGAGGAGGTGACAGGAGCTGTAAGGAGTACAGAAGATCCAAATCCATGGAGATAACAGCCTTTGCTAATTCAGCAGCGTTCCTTAACTGTTTACTGAAAAGAAGACAAAGAAAATGCTAGAATTCTAGTTTGAAGGGGTTTAAGTCTTGGATTAAAATCCAGGTGTCATCCTTGACCTCTCATATCCCGTACCACTTTAGGGCTTCAGGAGTTTTCAGCAGCATGGGAGCTGTGCGTGCTGGAGTCCTTCTGCAGAACTTGCAGGGTACTCCAAAAGCATTGAAACATTCCCCAAAATGTGGTCTCTGATGGGGCTGGTGGTGTGGAGCAGCTCTGGAGAGCTGGCACGCTGGCCAGGCATTTTCCTCTGATCTCCAAGCTGGATATCCCACTTGGTTGGACCTCCACAGTGTTTTTTGGAGGAGATCACCTTCCCTGCTCTTCCCTGCTGCAGTCGGAGACATTTCTCATTCAATGCTCGGGGAGACCGACAGATGCTCAGAAAAATATGCAGACCCATCATCTCACCAGCTTGACTGCTCTCAGAATGGCCAAGCACAAACCCTGGCAAGGACCTCAGGGGTGGACACTATGCCACAAGCATCTGCAGTTGAGATGGTTCCCATCTTTGGACCCTTGTTCCCTGTCAATGCAGCAGAGGTAACTACCTGCCTGTTGAGGGGTGGTGAGCATGGGCAGGCTTGGTGGAAGAGGACCCCAAGTCCTTTAAATTTGCTGCAGCATCTGTGCGTGAAGAGCACCAGAACTAAATTTTTGGAGATGACTCCAGTGCTGTAGGCTAGCATGGGTCTGTGTCCTCAGATTTGGCATCGTGCTGTCCGTGCACTGAAATTAAGAGGTTTAAGGAAAAACTGCTTCCAGAGACTCCGTAGTTATGCTTTCAAGCTACAGAAGAGCAGGGCACAAAATGTTCTCCCAACTGCATGGTCCTTTCTCTGGCCACCGTCTACCTGCTGAATTGTACTTTTAAATACAGATTACACTTTCTTTGCCAGAAATACATTTATAAAGGAGAGGAATTGAAGGCAAGTCCTGCTGACCTGTGCTGCTAAATTTACCTGCTTGCATGTGTCTCATCTCATTACCAGAAAAGCAAGGGGGATATCCACATATTTTCTGGTGCTGAGCCCAGAAGCTCCTGTAGGGCATGGCCAAGAGAAATGCTGAGCAAGCAGAAATTGTCCAGGGTTAGTCACAGCCCTCATGCTTTTACCTCACCTCTCTCTCAGTATTTCAGAAATAAAAGAGTTCGGCAATTCGAGGAGCTTTCTGGTGCCCTGAGCAAACGCTGGTCTGCTTTGTTGGAAGCACCACCTGGCCTTTTCTGCTTTTGTATATATATAGCGTGAAATACCTCACTGCATCAAAGGCAAATACTGCTCAAATCTTTGGAGTTGGGTAACAAGCACAAGAAAGAGAAAGCAATAATTGCAACTGCTGATACGGTGTTCAGGTTAGCAGCGACTGCTACTGCATGTTCCCTGAAGCTTTGGTGAGAAACGAGGGAAAAAAACTGGATTTCTGTACCGTAAGGTGTTACCTCTCCTCTCCTATGTGCAAGGGAAAGCTCATGAGTGTGCTGGGAATCTGGGTCACCATTTTGCTATAAAGGTACTTGCAGTGTTCGTGGGTTGGGACATAAATGCAGCTAAGAATAAAAAAGCCATGTTCCTGGCTTTGCAATGTCCCTTCTCTTTGGCTTTAAGGTGTTGTCTGAACCCCTTCCCCCATGACTTAGCAAGCTGTATGATAAACCAGCTGCAGGATATTTGCTTTCTTGTTGCCTTTCCCAAAGGGTGATGTGCAATGGCATTTTGCTTTTGTAGGGATTTATTCCTCTATCATTTCAGTACATAGGGTTTTTCTGATTTTTTTTTTATTATTATTATTTCCTTCTGTTGGAGCAGAAAACATTGACATTCACAGCCCAAAAGTGGGAGTTTTGATGACGCTGGAAGACCTAGCCCAGGGCCATTCTGCTTTAACAGGACAGCTCGCAGCTTTTTGTTGCAGCCAGTTGCATCCATGGCCCCGTAGACATTTTGTAGCGTGCTACCCATTTCAGAGTCTGAAATAAACATTACTTTGAGGGCTGCAGGAGGTGAGAATCCAGCCCAAAAGGATGCTGCCAGTCCTGCAGGCATCTCCTGGAGAGGCAGCCTTCAAGCCTGTGGTCTGTACCTGGGAACAGATGCTATTCTGGGAGCTCAACAGCTAAACATAGCCCAGCTCCCTGCATTAAACAAGCTGCCAGTTCCTTGATTTATGGGAGCAGTAGCTCTTGCTTAATGAGTGCAGTTGGGCGGCTGCCAGACTGCAGCATATGTGGAAATGGTTCCTTTCGGAGGGGGGGAGAAAGCTGGAAGGAGGGATGCTGAGTGCTTGCAAGGGAGGTTTGACTCTCTCTCTGGTTTTCCCAACCCTCTGCCCTATAAAAACTGCTCTGTGTGGCTCAGCAAATCTCCTGTGTGCCTTGGACAAGGTGATGGGTGAGCAGGAATACATGGGGATGGGGGAGCGGTTGTCTTCCCCTGGGGATGCCTCTGCTCTTCCAGGCGTGAAGAGGTATGGCCGCTTATGTCCCCATAGAGGTGCTCCCCAGTTAAACCAGGGCTTACCGACCTCAGGGTGCTCTTAGCTGGGGTCTGTGCTGAGGCCACAGGGTCCATGGCCATGCTCATTTCCCCCACAAAGTAGTCTAGAGGCCAGCAGTGTGGATGGGAAGTCATCTTCATCCCTTTACACCTGATTCTAATTGACTTTAGCTTGCCCTTGCCCTGCATATAGCAATGGTCTCGACGATGGACCTGGGATGAGAGGTGTCTCATTTCCAGTCCATCACCCTAATGAATGACCTTAGACTGGCGGTGAGCTGCATTCCCCAATGGTATTATGTTCCCAGACCGCTCGTATTTCAATTATTGCAGATATCCCAGGAGCAAACAAAAGATGCTCTCTCTCTCTCTCTGAAGGATTTGGGTGTTTTGAACAATGATCTTCATTGTCACTTTGGCTCTTCTGTAAATACCGTAACTAATGATGCATAATGAAAAATAATCCATTGGATGCAGGCGGCTCTTATAAATATGGGAATTAAGGGAGATGACTTGGATGCTTTGGCTCATGGATGATGAGTAACGAAATCCAAGCACTGCGGGCAACATCCAGACAAAGCTTCTTCCTTTATAGATTTTTATTAAAGGACATATTTACTCTGTGTAGGCCCAGGGCTACTTGCAGCTGTCAAGTGAAGGAGCAGGGAATGAATTAATGTCTTTGCAACACGTTTGCATTTTTGGTGGGGTTTGTTGGGGTTTTTTTAAAGACTAATCTGTGTGCTTCATCAGTCCAAGCCAGTCTGTCCTGGAGAAGTTTTTATAGCCAGGATATGAAGTTATCATAGCATTGATATAGACACCTACGCAACAGGGCGTTGAGCAACCTGCTCTACCTTTGGAGCTGGCCCTACTTTGAGCGGCAGGTTGAATTGGGCACCTCCAGATGTCTCCACCAGCCTAAATTGTTGAGTGGTCCCCTGTTCTTCATATTTTTTGGTTACTGTTTTTGCCTGGCATTTGGAAGATTTATCTTGAAGGCCAGTCCTGTATTTCTGAGAAGAATCTGACATGCTTTGCTTGCTTTTTGCAGTTTGATCCTACTTACTCTTCTGCAAAATTCCCTTGTTTTTCCCAAACCAACTGTTTCTTTCCCCCTTGGCTCAAGTTGTAGCTCACGCCTGCATGAGAATCTAACTGCAAAAAAACCCCCTTGATGTGAAACCTGAGAACATTATATTGTGTTTTGGTTTGCCTGTGCCCTACTACAAAATCACACCTGCTGAGTTGGTAATTGCTCATGGTATTTTAACGAGCTAGAGCAATATTTCTGTTTTCTTGGGCAGCTGTTGTTGATCCTCCCCCCCAGAAACAACATATAAATAGAATTTTCCCTTGTTACTGCGTTCCTGGGGAAGAGGAGAGGAGGAACAAATCCTTTTGAGAACCTTTTGCTGGTATGCAATCTACAGCTTGAGTTAACTTCAGAGCTTCACCATTGGTCATAATTGCATGTGGTTGGTTTTTCCCTTAACAAGCCATGCTGAAAACACTTTACAAATATTTCTCTTACTGCAAGGGGTGGACTAACATCGTGAAGCAGTGCATTATGCAGGTGGTATCCCTGAGATGAGAAGACTTGAATGCTCACCACTCTTGGACAAGCTGTGGGGAAAGGGGGGATCTCAGGAGGTCCCCTTCTCTCCCAGTCTTGCACCAAGTCTTCAGCCTTCGTGTCCTGCCATCTTGGTCATTTGGTGCTGTCTTTCCATGTGAGTCCTTCAGGCGGTCTCCAGCCTTAAGTTTTGTAGGGGTAATTACTTTTCCTTACCTTAGAGAGCCAAGAGCTGTTCCTGGCAGATATTCCTGCTATCTGTGTCCTGTCTAGTCCTAATGGGGCTCCTCTTTAACTGCAAACATCTAATGCCACCATGATCCAAACAATAATAAATTATTGCTTGTCTGGGTGTTCCTCCCTAAATTGCACTTTGCAGAACACTGTGAATATACGTCAGATGATTCTGGCTGTATCCTTCAGATACTGTGATGCAGACTGGGATGCTGCCACCCTATATTGGGTACCAGTCACAGATGCCCAGTTGCATGGGATAATGCTGGGTTGTGTAAGTGCATTTGGGAATGGGATGTACTGGTAGGAATGAGGATGACTGATGGGCACGGTGTCACTGGCTATGTGGTGAGTGTGATGGAGTAATCAGCCTGTCGTCTTCTAAGGATTGATTGCAAACATGTGCACTTCTCTGTGGCTTTGCAGCCTATTGCTTGAACATGGGAAAAAAAAACCCTGATTACTGGGCAATTCTGAGTCAAGAGGTCTGTCTTCTTCTTGGACCTGATTCTCTTGGTTGCCTCAAGTAAATTTCTGTTATCTCTGCTTGTATGCGATATGGGG